>NC_137651.1:20918846-21268698 GCF_963422515.1 Blennius ocellaris
GGCTTCCAAGGTGGAACTTTTCAAAAACACTGTGACTAAATTGCCATGCAAACAAGAAAAAAAAATGCAACTTTTCTGAAATGCTTCTATTGCACATGTGTACCACGGCCCTAGTGAGTGTACTGTGTATTGTGATGATAATACTGAAGTATTGGATATCTGAGGATGGCACTTAGTTAATATTACTTCAGTGGCGCTATGTATGGGTAAACAAACATTTTCTTTAGCTTTAAGTTATGAACAGGGACGACAGTAATGCATTAATTAGTTACGCGTTACTCTCGTACCACCACTTTTTTCAGTAGCGAGTAATCTAACACGCTACTATTTCCAAACCAGTAATCAGATAAAATTACTTCTCCAATTCACTGTGTGTTACTATTGTAGCGTCCAATAAGACAGGTTTCTTGTCTGCAAAGCTGCTTTAACTATTAAACATAAGCCGCTCCTCCTCCATTCTCCACAGGGACACCCAGTGCATGCACTCATCTGACCCGCCCCCTTCTCCACTCTCAGCCAATCACAGGCCAACTCGCTCTCAGGGTGGATTCAGGTAACAGAAATAATTGGAACTCAACCATTGTCATCAATAAACCTTAAAATTGCAATAACCCCCCTCTTTTTAATGATCATTCAATCAAGAAAGACTTTATTTGTTTGGGAGGGTGCAATTAAAGTCACATAGAGCAGGCAGTGCAAATAAAGAAAGAAATAGTGCAACAACAGACCACAACTACATCTCTGGATAAATAAATACCGTACCAGGAAAAGTAAAAATGTCATAATAAAACTATGAGTCAGATATAAAGGGTCAAAGGTTTAATATGTATAAACATGGTGCAGGAGGCAGGTATCAGCAGAGCTGCCTCAAAGTAAGTAAAAATGTAACTTGTGAAGTAACAATATTACTTTTTAAATGTGTAACCAGTAATCAGATTAGTTTTTAAAGTAACTGTGGCAACACTGGTTATTAACACTTTACTTTAGTAGTTTAGTTTTTTAGTGTTTTGGTAACAGACAAGTAATTTGATTACCAAATGTCTCTCTTGTGCAATAGTCTTGTGTGTGGAAAAAATGACTAAAAAGATATTCATTTTGAGTAAACGTGCATTTTTTTTCACCAACGGTCACAGTTTTTTCTTTTCGAACTGGAGTTAGTCTTCTGTTTGTATCACAAACTCGAGTACATTCTCACTTTTTCTAAACTAATTGCTTGAGAAATCAAACAATGTTTCCCAAAATATAAAATCAAACCGAGTTTATTGTCGTTTGCTGGCTGGATTTTCGTCGTCATGACCATTGGGGAAGTTTCACAGCCAGACTTGTGCACTTGAATTTACATTAGCGGTATCCTTCCAGATTTGTACAGTATAATTACACATGTCCACCATTGTTCAGGCCAGATGCTGATAACCACAAGAGCACTATTTCATGGGGAACATTCGGAAACACTGTTGGCATCACCCTCGTACATTTCCTGTGGATTGAGCCGCAATTAACGCAGCGAAAACAAACAGCGCCACGTTGAGCATTAGCACTGTTTGCTTTTCACTTCTTTTCTCCTTTTGCTTTTTCCTTTGACGCCGAGATCCATAAAGTGGCATATATGTTTCCTGTCCTGTGTGGTCACATCCCGTTGGACTAGATGTTTAACCAACCACCGACGGCAGCAGCGCTTGGAAGCTGCTGAACCGGGGGGGAGGTGAAGGGTCAGCGCCAATAAACAGCTGCGGGGAGAAAGAAATGAATAAAGCAGCAGGCTGGTGAGGAAACACAGCCGGCTCTTATTGGGCTTTGTGGGTTTGAGCTGTCCACCATTTTAACGTTTGGACAATTTCTTTTCAAAATGTCGGTTACAAATTCAACACTTGGCATTGGTGATGACTCAACGCTGGCGGGAAGTCATTTGTTCATTGACGCCATCACTTCATCAGCCGAGTCTCCCCTTTCGTTTTTTTGGGGCTCTTGGGGGAACTCTCCGGATCCAGATCGTTTCTGAGTGGACTTGATTGACGTGGGCCGAGCGAGTTGGCCCCTCGCGCCGGGTCCTGGAGCCTCTCTCTGCTGGCGTGCTTGTGGCTCAGGGTGGCTGGTAAGTAGTGATTACTGGACTTGGCCTGAGCAGCAGCTGTAGTAGAGCGAAATGTGGCAACGCGGCCCAGGAGAAGCCACACTTAATGACATGAGGAAACGCCGCCCAGGTTCGCCCACAGCGCAGCGTCTGGACCGCGTGTGGGTGTAACGTGGAGAAAGTGAAGCAGAGGGTGAAAGTGGATGAAAACGGCAAACAAGAGAAAGCAACCGCATGTTTTTGCGCCATATTATGGCAACGAAAATTTGCATCATATGGTCTGCATGCTCATCTGTATATACAACCTTCTTCAGTTTCAGTGTAAATGTTTGCCAAGAGGGGGATGAGCTTACTGTGCACATGTGTGGTAGATACACAATCTTAAAGTCATGTTGTGTGTTCAAACTGTTTTTCCCATGGATCGATTCATTACTTTCAGTTTGGAATGTATTTTCTTTCCCTATGGGTAACTGCTACAGAGTGTCGGGATGGGAAGCCCAGCAATCTAAAAAGACAAATAAGACAAATGACGCTTAAAGAAGCTACAAACCGGAGTGTCTATTTTCTCTACTGGGGCACATACAGCCCAATTTCATCTCGAGTGGACCGACCCTGCAAAAAAATAGTACCACACTAACATTTACATTCAGTTTTTCTTTGTTGTGACGCAGAGTATGCGTCATGCAAATGTCTATATTTTCACAAAACCAAACAATGATTACTATTAATGACTATTAATTACTTGCAGGTCGATTTTGTGTTTCGGGCAAGAGAACCCCCCCCCCAAAAAAAAGGACCGTCAACAAAAATCACTCATCATTTAAATTAGCAGTAAGAGAAAGAAACACTGCTATTAGGAGAAATAAATCTCAAAATACAAAGATATTGACATAATCTACCTAGGAGTATTTAGAGCAAATCATATTGTTGCTGCAATACAAAGCTTTCCTAAACTCTGCACACCGAGCTGATAACTAGCGTCAGTGTGCAGAGTTTTCTCCGCTCTGCAGCCGGAGGCTCTGGAAGCAGCGACTGGTTCAGATGTGGGCCGTGACTGACTTTGCATGTCTGGAGCTGTCATTCCCCCTCACCCACTTTGTTCTTCTAAGGCTGTCTGACTTTTTAATGAACGGAAAGAAACACTTAAAAAGCAATATGAGCGAGCAATTACCATTAACAAAATATAATCCTAATGGATTTTGGCTTCATTAAACTGTACAGACAAGTCTGCCCGTGTCACAAGTGTTTTTATGGAGTTTATTTTTTTTAACCTTTTTTTTGGGCTACTTAGGCCATTTTCCAGCCTTAAAAAAAAAAAAGAAAAAAAATAGTATTTGAATTTTAGACCATCTCTCCCAGCTGCAGTATTTCTGACAGTCCAAATCTAGAGGAGGGCCTTGTGTAAGCATTATCCGTATTGCTGTAAAGCAGATGCACTGCCAGCAAAAAAACTCATGAGCCAGCATGAGCGGGAGGAAGAGGAATGAATGAGAAGAGCAGAGCAACGTCCCCTCCCCTCCCCGCCTCTCCCCACCTGTCTCACTGCATCTTCAGGAGCAGCCCTCAGGGACGGCTGAGGCAGAAGAGGAGGAGGAGTGTTTTCTTTTCGGGGAAGGAAAGGGGGATCGATATCTCTCGTAATCGTCCTCTCCACGTTGACATTTCTCTGCCTCTCCTCGGGAGGCCGTTTAAGCGTCAGGTGAATAAAGCTGTCATGGCCCATTCCACCCCTTGTCCTCTAAAATCCTCCACACCCCTGGCAGCTAGCCCTCGCTTCCCTACGTCGTACAACTGCGCCACTGGCTTGGCAGGCTGCGAGGCGGTGACTGATGGAGCGCTGTGATTGGTCTGTGGCGGACACAAGGGCTGATTGATTGCATCTGTTGATTGGCCCCTGCTAATTAGAGACCTTTTGAGACAAGGTGATAGATGGTTTTAGCACCGCCCAGTTCCTTTCCCTCCGCCCTTGGATTTAGAGCTGTTCAGTGTGATTTGTCTCAGGATGCTCTCTGGTTGTGCCGCCACTAATTGAATGTATCTAATGAAATGATCAACGTTGGGATGTTGAAGTGGAGGGAGGGAACAAATGCCACACTGTATTTGCTTCTCAGGCTTTTCCAGGAAGACATATTTATCCAACATTGATTGAACTCAAGCTGATACTTTGCTAAGTAGTGGACACAGTCTTGCCTCGCGGGGGTTTCTGGGGTTCAGAATGCAGAACTCAAGCAAACCAACGCAGAGTGATACTGCTGGTAAACACACAAACACCTGATTTGAATCCTCCTGTTTGCATGTCAGTCATAGTATAACTCGTTGTCACCTGCAAAACACATGAAACTGAAAGCACAAATCTATTTGCTCGAGCTCTTTGAACTTGAGCACACTTTATGCAGGATTTTGGTCGGCCAGGTCTATAATGTAATACTTTTGAATCACTGTTGTAATAGAGCTTAACGTTTGGATCAGGAGCTCAGAAGTCGGCTGGCAGTCCCAAGGACTCCAGGCTTACGCTCAGCCAGAGCCACAGTGTAAAGTCACTGTTATTGCTTTTACGTTTTTCTCACATAGTCAAGGAGCCTGGAGCTTAGTTGTTTATGGCAGAAAAAAAAAAAAAAAGAAAATGGTTCCAAAAGTCCTACTGTAGGCGAAAGTGTTGACATTGTACTTTTCTTACATCTGCAGATACATTCAAATGTAAGTGTTTCAGGATAAAATAAAGAGGAAAGAACATTTGTTGTCATAGCAACAAAAAGAATAACATACTTTAAATGAATACTGGTTACAAAATCTTGTTGACCTGAGTCTGCTGGCCTCCCTTTTTAAGGAAAGTTTTAATGAGCATGTGGGAAAGTTTCCTTTCTATAAATGTTGCACCCCCAGGTGGCGCCATCACAACCCGTTCTCAACCAATGACGTAAGACGCCTTGCCCTACAGCTGAGGTGAACTCCTTCAATATTTCCGGCTTGATGAGAGTGACGATCATCACCACCAATCAGCAGATCATCACCACCAATCAGCAGACGTGTGGAGGAACGATGCCGACGGAGGTCCTTCACTTCTTCCTGCTCACGGCCACAGACAGCAGCAATTGTTCACTTCACGTTAAATAATCAGGATCGACACAACAGCTGAAAGACATTGAATGCCACACCATTCACACTCATGGTTCTAAAATGCCTGAACTCCTGAATGTATGGGCCGAGTAAATGATATTATAGCGGCGGGGTTCCGTTCATTAGAAAATGGTTCCAAATGGCTCTTTGAGTGTTGAAGGCACTAGTTACACTGCTGGTATACTTTTAAGTTATCTAAGTTATCTAACCAATGCTTTGAACAACTCCATGATATTGATTGTTTTGAGTGTTAGAAGAATGAAAGACGGGGTCGTAATTTAATATTAAAAATCACTATTCTGTACTCATAACCAAATGTGCAGTGTACAGTACACTCACACCCATCTTTTCTGAACATCCAGATGTGTGTCTCGCTCCAACAATCAAAAATAGTTTAGTTTTTCCCGGTGGAACGACTCAACAAACAACCTGACACTTGTGACACTCAATACACTGTTTACCATGGATCAGGAAATATACATTCCGCTCCATTGATTCTATTACAAATTAGGAATGAACATTTTGACATTTGGCGAATTATAACAGACAAACCTGGTCTTGGAAGTATTGATTTCTTTTTATTAATCTGCACATGAAGGAAAAAGCAGCAACTAAAACTGTGTTGTGCTTAACTTCATTGACTTAGTTAAAAGTACCTTGTAAAAATCCTTAAAAAAAAAAAACTTTTCTTTAAGGGATGACTTTGTAGAATTACTGTAATGATTATGGTCTTCACTCTGTCAGATCAGAATACATGTTAACCAAATGCAGGTAAATTTCACAGCAAAATTCAAAGATTTAGAAATGCTTAAGTCACAATTGCAAGTGCCCCGGTAATTTCTGACATTTTCAGCTTTTTCATGCATTTTTATGCACTAGTCATGTCCCTCGTGTTTATATAGCCCAATAAATCATCAAATTACCTCAAGGTGCTTTATGGTTTGTACAGCATGACACTCTTGTCTTTAAACAGGGCCGACTGTAGGGCCGACTGTGCGGGATATTTTATTGATCTACGTTGGGTCGGTTACACGTTTTAATCAGCTTTTCTGTGCAGCGTTAAGTGACTTTTAAATTCACAGCCGACACTTAGATCAATCAGCCGGGCCCAACGTTGAGCTGACGCTCACATTGGGCAGCTCACAGTCCTGTCAAGTCACAGTTACAAGTTGATTTGGCCTCTTCTCACTCTTAAAGTGTAAAAGGTGAAAGGCAGCTTCTTTGCTTTCGGAATGGAAAATAGTGAGACAGATTATTAACCTCATGACTGCAGTCTTAACCCATGACATGTGAAATAGTACTTGTGCTTCCAAAAGATCTTGTGACTGGAGGGAACTCAGACGGTACATCTGTTGCAAGGTGCAGGACTTTTTTTTTTTTTCCAAAATATTGATTATCTGGGTCTTTAATTTCCTGTGAAGGTGGACAAAATTTGACCCCAATCTAAAATTTGCAAGCCTTAGTTGATTAGCAAAGCAGATGTCATTCTTGTTGATTTGCTGGGATAGTGGGTTGGAACTGATGTCTTCATCGATGTATGTCTGATCCACTTGGCTTATAAAACATCCATCCATCCAATATGTATAGGGTCACACTGTAAACTGAAGGCTATTTCTGTGCATAAAGAGTAAAGTACTCCATGGACAGGGAGCCAGTCCATCCTTCAACCAAAGCTCCCAATTTATGTATCAACAAAGAAGTCTTGGGATGGAAGGAAGACTCTGGAGTACTAACCTTGTACGCACAGGAAGAACCTTTGGCCTCGACTCAAACGTAGGTGTTTCCACTAGACCAAGTCATTTTAAACATATTAGCAACTGGCATTGCCATTCAAAAACACCTTGTAAAAAATGTATCTTCATGACACATGAACCATTAAATGTTTCAATTTCTCTAAATATCTATATATTTTATAAGGAAAAGAAATAAAGGGAGTATTCTCTACTCACTATATTCAGACTAGTTATCGGATAATGGAGCCTCTTTGAGAATCCATTTGTGAAAAGGTGGAATCAAATCTGAAAAAGCCAGCTGTTACAAGCAGAGCAGGAAAAAGTACATACCTGTACAGTCACCACTCTCTAAAGTCCATCAAATTAAAATTCCAGATCCCAGATTAGGTGTACATGATGAGAGCCTGGATGACAACTAACAGGTGAAACATGACGTATATAAACCTCTGCTGCTCTGAGTATGTGCTGTCAGTGTGCCAAGATCTAAAGAGCTCAGCAAAGTATTCAGGAGTAAGCTTGTGAAAGTCTTAGTGTCTGGCAATGGATCCAAAAATATCACCAAATTAATTGAAGTTACTGATTCCACAGCGAGGAAAGGAGCTGCATAAGTGGTGCAAATTCCAGTGGTGCCAATTTTGTCGAGGACCAACTTTCCTGAGTCAAAAAAACAATCTTTAGAAACCTCAGAGTTTCAGGGCAGGATCAGCAGGTGGTTAATATCAATGTTCATATGTCCTCCATAAAGAAGAGGCTTGACTTATATGATCTACTTAGACATAAATATCCCATGCTTACTGAACTACTTGACACGAGGGACACTGAACTTGAAGTTACATTCAGATCTTGAACGATTTTTTATCACGTCACCATTACAGAGACAAGACAGTTCTGTTCCCTGAAATTTTCAGATTTTCCAACTGTTTTCCACTAAAAACGTTAGATACTCTTCTTAACTAAGATTCTGCCCACACCGAGAAGCCGGAAAAGTCGGAAATGTCGGATCGTCCATCTAAATGATGGCAGTTTGATACTCCAAAAATTGATACCCAATACCCACTGTATGCGTCACTCTCACTGTTAGAGTGAGACGGTATTGCAGACAGGACCAAATGTTTGATGTTAACATCAAAAACCTGCTTTTTTTTTTTTTTCCTCAGGGTGCAATTACTCTGAAACAAGGTTGTATGTTCAGGTTAATGTCATGCACACAACTGGCAACATTTAAATCCTTCTGCAGCGGCAACATGATATGAAAAGTAAACAATATGGCATTTTAAGCATCACGTGGATTTATTTTTTTCTTTTTAATAAAATGGAGACGTGCTGACGATTGTGTTCATTTTGGGGTTTTAAGGCGAGGTTGTTTGACATTTTACGTCCTGGTGCTTTGACCATTGGTCCAGGTCGGCATTCCTAAGATATGGAACACATATCTGAAAGTCAAACAGCGTTTTGTGGATTCCTAATTGAAACCAGAGTGTTTTTCTTCAATACGATTTGGTCATTAGCAGATCATAGAGCTCTGATGACATAATGTGGTTAGCCTGGTCACACTCTGGTTTACCAGCCTCCTCCTCTTCCTCTCACTCCCTCCTTCACTCGCTTTCTTTTCCTTTTCTCTGCCCCTCGCTCTCTGGTCGCAGTCGTCAGCGGTTGCATTCCTGAGCCGCCCGTTGCAATAACAGCTCAGCGCTTTAAGCAAACTCTGCTCACCGCAGAGCTCCCTCCTCCTGCTGCTCTTCACCCTCAAAGCGTCTCCTCCTCCTCCTCCTCCCTTCAGCTCCACTGTTCATTCGATCATCTCATCAGATCGGATCCGCGGGGCACTTTTATATGTATTTTCTCGTTTTATTGAAAGTCTCATTTGTGAGTAGCCGCGGCTGGCTCCGATCCATGAGGTAATGCCCCGATGTGGAGATAAGAAAGCCAGAGAGGAGTTGAGACCAGTGTACAGTGTAACGACCCCCCCCCCCCCCCCCCCACACACACACACACACACACACACACACCTCAAAAAAAAAGAAAGGCTCCACCCTATACCTCATTTGAAAGAAGGGGAAAAAAGATGAGAAAATGGCAAAAACAAAAAATGCCCACACCATAAAAGAGAGCCTGTGAAGCATTAAGATGGAATATAAAAAAAAAACACAAGATGGAGGAGCCGGGGTCAAACACTTGAAAATGAGTGGGCCCCCGCTGCAGAGCTGGGTATCTCTTCAAAGACCCCTGCAGCTTTCCCAGAAGACATCATCCGCGTGTCTAACTCCCTCCAGACCCTGCAAACACTGCTGCTGCTGCTGCTGCATGTGTGTGCACACACTTCAATAGTGTGATTAAGCTCCCAAAATTGGGGACAAATTGCTCTCAGGTGCAGATACTTTGGAACAAGATTTTTTTTTTTTTTTTACCTCTCTTCACCACTCTCCACTCCAACCCCCCCCCCCCCCCCCCCCCCCACGGCCTCCTTTCATCTAGTCTCATCTCCTCTTTTTCCCAGCTCCTTCTCTCTGCTCATATCCTTATGCCTCTCTTTTCATTCCATCACGCTCTCTGTTCGCCGCCATCATCCCCTCTTTATTTTTCTTCAAGGGTCGAGAAAAGACCCTCCACCATAGAGCAGGGCAGGGAAATGGCTCTGTGTCTTTATAGAATAGATTACTTCCAACCGCGGTCGCAGGGAACTTCTCTTCACTGATATCAAAGAACATTTGCTTCTTTTGTGACGAGACAGAGTGGAGGAGCTCGTTCCTCCCTCGTCCTCTCCCGCTGTCATAAGAGCTCCTTTATCCACTGAGAGCCTGCAGAGTGTGTGTGTGTGTGTGTGTGTGTGTGTGTGTGTGTGTGTGTGTGTGTGTGTGTGTGTGTGTGTGTGTGTGTGTGTGTGTGTGTGTGTGTGTGTGTGTGTGTGTGTGTGTGTGTCTTTGACTTTAGTGGGTAATTCTCAAAGTGGTGCTCACAAAGCATTAAAAGCACATTGAGAGTGCAGGGTGATTGTAATCAGAGCGTGATATAATAAGCACAAAGCACAGATAAAAAAAAAAAGAAAGAGAAAAGAAGTGGTGGCATTGTTCAGCTGGAAGCAGCACGGAAATCTAAGGATCCATCAATCCTGTAAATGTTAACACACAATGAGTGAGAGTGATGGCTAATTGCTGTTGAGGGAACAGTTTGTCGGTTCTTTACTGAGGAGGTTTTCAATTATGGCTTCAGCCATCCAGTATTATTAAAAAAAAATGAAGAGTTTCTTTTCTTTTTTTTTTTAGGGGAAAAGGAAAACAAATACATGAGGATCCCATTGTCAGGCTGCTTAATTTCATGAAAAAGTGTTTAAAAAAAAAAATACTTTTTTCAAAAAGATCAAATACTTTACAATCACCATAGCCTCATTTTATCTCTAATAAAGTAGCGCTTCACAGTAACAACCCAACTTTTGCCAGACTTTGAATTTTGAAGTGAAAATGTGAAAATTGTACTTTGGTGCTCGGAGTCATTGAACATGTAACTTTTTGAAAATGGCTAACCCTTGCGTTCTGTTTGACTGTTCGATAATTGTAGTGCATATAGTGGAGTGCTTGCAGTAGAAAACACAAACTCTAATAAGAATTGACAAACTCAGACAGTTCCAACCAGCTGATAAGACCACAGCTGAAGTTACTGAGTGAATCGTGTATTTGAATACCTGCCACAGTGCTGACAGCTCAATGAATGTCTTCCAGTAACTCTACAATAACACAACCATGTGCACATGATCAGGGAAATGGCATTTAATTACACCAACACTTCCAGTTTAGATGGTTATTAATCTTTTTTTTTTTTTTTTTTTTTTTTAAGTTTAGACTTGTTTCCAAAATGCAAACGGTTGCAGAGCTGCTGTCTCTCTCTATGTTTAATGTACCAACTCTTAGCTTAGCATTATCTGAACTTGTAGTCTCCAGTCACTCCTGTCTACTGGAGGACGTAAACAGGAGTGCATGTAAACTAAAAGTATAATCTCTTGACCGTAATAAATTCAGGCCCAAAGAATTCCAAGAAGATACATATTTTGTTTTTACAGAAACACTAAGCATTACAGTCCAAGTCATTAGCTTTTCTCACCTCCTCACAGAACATGTGCTCCTCTTGCTGTTGTCGTCTGGTTGACCTCTGATCCCTGCGTACCCCCTGCAGAAAGACGAGGATAGCTGAGCTGTGTCATCTGTTTCCAGGCAGAACAGGCTTCCATCTTCAAACCGTCACTCCGTCCCTTTACCTCTAACCTCTCTTGTGTCTGCAGCCACCGCTTGTGACACTCGGGATGAAATAAAATAACTCTTTGCATAGCAAAGGTGGAGGATTGAAGGTTTTATAATGAACTGATGTGACATTATATTTCCGGAGGAACGTGACTGTCATTTCAGTCCAGGTGTGTCCAGCGAGTTCCTCACATCCACCACATCCACCACATCCACCCTTCTCTCCCTCTTCTGAGGATCCTGAGATAAAGGCTCATTCTGAACCGAGAAGCCACTCAGAGTTCCATCCCCAGCTAAAATGAAAGAGGAGAGGCCGAGGAGCTCGTTGAAAATGACTTTCCTGTCGCAGTTTCAACTTTTAATTTCCTTAATTGATTTTCCCTTCCCGCAGAGGTAAGGGTTTGCAGACACAAAACTAATTGATTTCAAATGTTAATCCCTCTTACGGCTGAGCAATGGAGGGGCCTCCACGCCATTGATCTCCAATCCATCCAAACTCAATTAATGTGCTGGAGCCCGATGGGAGGTGGAGGAGGAGGAGGGGGAGGAGGAGGAGGTGGAACCTCCTCTGTTGGGTCTCATTCTCTTATTTTCCCCTCTTCTCTCACTCTCCCATGATGCTCAGTACTCTCCCGCATTCCCTTAAATTGTGCAGCAGTGATGGATGATCCTTGATACTCTGCCGCAGCGTCTTCTTTGCCGCTTTATGTTTCTAATTTTTCTTCCTACTTGTAATCTGATTATGATTTTTAACAGTCAGTGTTTGCTGCTGTGAAACAGAGCTATCACCAAAACTCAGTACCGCCTCAGTGTGTAAAAAAGAAACTGATGAAACACTTTACTGATGAAACACTTTTCTTTAAAAAGTACATTGGTTAAACTGGCTACACATGAGTCAGAGGAAATTAAGCTTCACCAGGAGCTTCAGAAAGTAACTTGTGTTATTTTTAATAGGTTTTTTTTATTACAAAATGTGTTAATAATGGCACTGACTGTAATTGTGTTGCTGTAGGATTACTGTGGTACCATAATGGGCACAGGCTACATATTAAAGGGGGGGTGGTTGGACTCCATAATATAATTTGTTAATCTCTCAAACAAAGATTTGATCACAAGATGACACAACAAACTCATAAAGCTACATATAAAAATGAACAAGTTGGCCTACACTGTATCTGATATACTGTATGAAAATGACTCCCAGATCCTGTAATGTGATGCATGTATGCATGGTTTTATTACAAAAACAACCAAAAGCGTCAACTGCTGGCCAGACATGATAACTACATTGTTTTCAGCATTTACGCCATTTCTATGTAAAAAGACATTGTTTTCAAAACGTTGCTTTGTCAATGGAAAACTTTTCTGAAACACAAATGCCAAAACAATCCGTTTTCACTTGAAACGATGTGTAAACGGGGCCTGAGATGGTCAAAATATTATTCTATGTAATTCTCCTGCAGTGTCTCTCAAAGTACAATAACACGTGAAGAATTCTCCAGAGGATGGATATTAAATATCAACTAGAAATCTAAAAGCCACTGCAGTCAAATGTGACTTGTCTTTGGCAGAGTTGTAGATCAGCCCTAAATAAATATAAATAAGTTCATGAATCTGTTTTCAATGTTGAGAAATCAAACTTTAGGACAAATTCTTTTCTCAGATCCGTGACCAGGTTGTTTTCTTTTCTTCCCTCGTTTTGTCTTTCGATGATCTGTCATACCCCGTCCTCTTAACCTCTCAGCTCTCCCAGACAAAGCAGAAAGAGAAAGGCTGATTGGATATTGTTATAACACACGCCAGGATTTCATGTCTGACCAGGTTGATGTCTCCTGCCGGCTTGTCCTGAGCTGCTCTCTGCGGTGGATCTGGTCTTCATTTCACAAACTGAACAGTGCTATTTCATATCCTCACAAGCATTGTAAACAGATGAATATCTGTCCCTGCAACAGATTTGATAAATGTTTAGAAACTATAACCTGTTCCTGAACATTCCGTTTTAATTTCCACATGACGAAAGACGATCCTCCCCTCCGTTTCCTCCTTCTTTCACTATGTTGTGTTTATAGCGTGGCTTAATTTCAGAGCTGTCCGAATGCTTTAGAAAGTCCTCGTGGACTTTGGCAGCCTTTAAAGTTAAGTGAAATTAAAGTAGCGCTCTTGTGCGCTTCCGCTCGAGCTTCAAAGGCCCTGAAACCTTGGCACTGGAGAGGCATCGAAATGAATCGGTAAAAATATCCTCCTGCAGTCAATCACGATGAACTTATTGCATGTGTGAGGCTTTTGAGTGGAATTTTTATTTTCCTCCCCTTGTGGGGTCAGAAAACTGAATCTACAGAGCTTGTGGGGTCAGACGTAACATTTGAGGATGAAGATGATGGATCCCACAACATCTTTCCATCATTTTCAGGGTTAAGATTTGGTTTCCGGACTATGGTTACTCATAGTTTGGGTATTATGGTCAAGATTAGGATGATGGGCTTGGTGAGTGGGTCCCACAAGAAATGTTCTCCAAAAATGTGTGTGTGTGAATCAGAGGGCTGACATCAGAGACTGGGGGGGAGAAGATTTATGAGTTGTGTGAATCAGGGTGTGATTATAGCCCAGACTTAGTGGTGTATGAAGGGGAGATGGCAGATATCCATACTATGACCAGACAGCTTTCACACTCCTATAGACTGTGTGTACGACAAAACAAACCCTGAACTGGTGTGATAAGGCTACGAATTCATCCAATCTCACATTTGGATGACACCATTTAGATAAAACGCCTTCATATTTGGATGGAGGAATGGAAATTGATCTCATTTCCCCCCTTCTTTCAGTTTACGCAGTGCATTTTTGTTACACTGAGGTCATTCCATGTGAAATCAGAAAAGGCCCTCCATCCATCTTGGATTTGCTCCATAAATCATACAACCACTGACAATGCACCTCGAAAATGGTGTGCAAGGCTCTAACTTTCTATCGTCTTTAGATTTCGAGAGAAAACTGTAATTGTCTATGGAATTTTTTTATTCAATAATTAATATTTTGGAATTGTTCTGGGAAAAATGTATCAACTAATCAACAAGTGAGAACGGCAAACATTAGTTGTCTTTGCGGCTGTTGGTTTGCACGACAATGGCTTTGAAAACAGCTTTTCGTTCTCCATCGCCTTTTCTCCCTTTCTGCACGGCTGAGTACTGTACATGTGCACTAATTAGTTCTCCACATTCTTGAATAGATCAACAATAACAGTGGAGGTCCAGAGTGTTTGTGTTGCTCAGATGATGCTCAACAACAATCAAATATTTGTTAAAAAAAATAATAAATTGTCCATTATGTGCCTGTTTTGTATGATTCTTGAGCTCTCCTCATAAAAGATGTGCTCAGCGCCTCGTTCTCGTCTCTGCAACTGAAATAATACTCACTTAGTCCGATGTGAATTGAATCAGCCCTTTCTCTGAGTAATCATTCCCTTTGTTTATACTGGCCATTTCAAAATTCCTTCCTAACATTCGTCCGAAGGAAATCATCCGGCTTTCATTTTATACAAAAATACACACTCACCGGTACTTCATTATATACATTAGGCATGGAGCGGGATGGCAATATACTCTCTTTCTCATGTGTGTTAAAGGGAGGCTGAAATATCATGAACCACTCTTAATCTAACCTCAGGAATGAAGTTTTAATGAAACCACTGTGATTCCAGGCAAAACTCAGCATTTATATATTATGCTTGAAGGTAGATTTAATTGTGACAAGTGTACCTATTAAAATAGCCCATGAGTGTGTGTATATAAAAGTAATGTTATCATATATCAATTAACGAAGACAACTTTTGTCAAATTCATCAAAATAAAAGCACAGTAATAGCACAGACACTGAATGAGCTATATTTATAGGAAGCTATATTTGAGATGTTCAAGAAATTTAATATTTTAGATTTTGATTCAATAATGAAAAATATTCAACAAATCTTGTTTCTTCCTCATCAAAGTCAGGCTCCGTCGAGGGTTAACATTTTCAAGTGAAAATGGAAAAGTTTTGTTGCTTGTTGGGTGTCTGTTTACACAAAAATGGTGCTTGTAGCCACCGAAAATGCAACTTTTTGCAAATGGCTCCCAAGGTGGAACTTTTTGCTCCAACTCCGTCTTTATGGAAACTGAGGAAAATGCAACTTTTATGAAAAGCAGATGCAACGCACGCAGAACACCTCCATAGTAGATAATTCTTCTGCAAATGCACAAGTAAATGGACAGTAATAGGGATAGGAATACGATTCGATTTTTCTGATTCCATTTTCGATTCTCTTTACCAATTCATTTCTTTATCGATTCTTATCGATTTTGTTTTTTTTAAGGAAAATAAACAGGTAGATGAGTAGGGGTCGGAATTGATAAGATTCTGTCAATATCAATGGCATTGTCAATTCTGCTTTTCAATCCAATTCCTTATCAATTCTCCTAACGATTCCCCAGTATTTTTTTTTTTGAGGGGGGGGGGGTAATTTTGCAGTGTTGACAAGTTGTTAATGTTGCTGTGTAAACACAAAACTTTTCTGAAAGGAAAATGTACCTTTTGGCATTGAAAAATGACTCTCTTCAATGCGGGCAACCTGGTTCCCGCCTGGGCGACCACTGATTTAGGGGTTAATAAAAGCTAATGCTAGTTAGCTTTGAGAATGTCAACACGTTAGTAGGAGTTTAACCACAACTTGCTCCTCATCTTTGGCTTCAGATCTGCTTATGTGGGGTCTGAAGTACTGAAGGGTTGTTTGCACACACATGTGGAAGCTGTTTTAAAAACAGGATTCTAAGATGATCATGTCTTGCAGATGTGCAAAACACCCCACGCAGTCCATGCAGGAGATATGTATTATCAGGCGTTTCTCCAAAATCATGCAGATTTCTGGGACGTGTTCAAGGTAACAGCCTCATTTACAACATATCAGCTCAGTGATTCCCGACCAAGGAGTCCCAATCCAAAAGAAAAGGAAGCCCTTGTTGCAGAATATAACAAAGAAACTGTGGTTCACGTGGAATGTGATATGAGGTTGGGTTTTTTTTTGCCCCTCCAGGAAATGGTTTGGGAACCATTGTCTTAGCTCATTCAGTCATTTTCTGAATCTCTTCTGTTGCTCTTGTTTCAACCACAACGTCGACTGTAAGGCATCATTTCTTATATTGCCCTTTTTAAAAAAATGCAAAACATTCATTTAAAGGTGATAATACTCATAGTTTACCCTTAGTTTTTTGTCCTTTAAATTGCTTGACTTTTAGCCTGTGTTATTCAGAATGTTAGTAAGTCAAGCCTGTAGTGGGACCCACTCACAAGATTAAAACAATGAATAGCAATAAGGTCGTGTCTGCTACAACACAAAAGTTCTAACAGTAACAACAGCCTTCTTGTCTCTTTTAAGTAATTACCTACTTATAGAGTGCATTTCCAAACCTGTCTTTTAGATGTTTACCGAGAAGCAAAAGCTTTTTGAAAGTGTGTGCCAGAAATCTCAATCACACACACCACCGATTTTTGGTGTTTTTTGTCATAAGTCATAGACTACAAGGATCCTCTGTCTTCTCCATAATACACATCAGACCTTCTTTGCTGCAGTTTGCACAGCTAATGTATTTAGTCATTTCACTACTGCCACAATTTAATAATCTTCCCAGATTTAAGCTTTCCATTCCCACAGTGTATTAATCTTCATTCTGCGTCCAATAGCCCTCCACTTATGGCTCCCTTTCCTTCAATGTTACACTCTTAGCAAGTCTATTTCTGGAACACTTTTCAGTCCATGTGACGTTTTCCAAATTATCCGAGTCGCCTGCCAAGCTGATCGCTGTCCTTCCTTCTCAGTTTCTTTACGATGACGGGAGCGTCGGAGTTGGATGGATTCGAGTTTGGATTGGGGCCGACAGGGCTGCTGTACCTCACTATAAAAGTGCTGTCTGCAGAACTAGCCTCATCCTGGAGGCTGAAACCGCCGCTGAAGGCACACAAACCATATGAGATGAGGGATGACAACATCAACAGCAGGGTGTGCGCTCTCTACCCTGTTTGTGTGTGTGTGTGTGTGTGTCAAACAATTGTCTGAAAGTGTGTTGGGGTGGGGGGCGGCTGCGAGTGCTCGCAGGTTTTAGCGGTGTGCGATTGAGCATCTGTTCTGCAGTGCGGTTTTACAGCAGGATGTGAGCCACCGTTCACACACTGATCCTGATTGCAGTTTTCATTATAGTATAAGAGGATACCCTCTCACATGGAAGCCATCAAGCCACGGCCAGGCAGAACAATTGGCTCCAACTAGGAGGCCGACGTTGACGGATCTATTACGATCCAAACTGGAGGGAAACTTTCAGATTCCAGACCTTTCAATAAAAGGATGTCATTTGTTTTTCCTGGCCATGTTCGGGAGAGTGGAGTGTAACTGAATCTGGGTGAAGTAGACAGGCCCAGGTGACGTGTGATCCCTCCAGCCCGGGCGCCCCGCTGAGAAAACTCCAGGGAACCCGGAGAACACGACTGGGGTCGAGCAGTGATCGAACATCCAGAGAATGACGGTGGCTCTTGGGAGAATGCCTCGCGGCACGATGTCTGGTGTTCGCCGTCATGTTTATGGGAGGAGGCGGTCGTGTCAGGCTCTTTTTAGTTTGTTTTATTTGGTGATCTTGGAAGTGGTGTTCAGGTAAAACACAGTGAGAGCCAGGTAAACAAACAACACACACCTTCAAATATGAAAGAATGTTGGACTAGCTACTTGCATGATTTTACTTTCCCTTATTCCGTTTTTTCTCAGTTTCATGGGTTGTAAAAACATTGGAATTCTAATGATTTGTCAAAGGTTTGAAGCTTTTCAATTTAAAGATTTAAGAAATGTAAATATTTTTTCATCATTTAATAGGCTTTATATATATATATATATATATATATATTTATTTATTTATTTATTTTATTTATTTTTTTTTTACTATATACATAACATAGGTAGAATGAGTACTGGAAATGCAAAATAAAAAATACATCTTCTTTGCTCATACTAAATTACAAGTAGAATACCATTCTTAAAAATACTAATGATGTAAAAGCATTTTGTACGCACATTTAATTACATTATCAATCTGTTCTAGTGGTTAGTATGCACTTTACCATACATTTTTTTTTTAATGCAACAATTTCTTACTTTCATTTTTCTATTTCTCCCTAATCCTTCCAAATGTGTCAAATATACTTTAAAATCCAATCCTTCAAATCAATAATGTTGAAAAACACTGTCGTGGACGAGTTGTTCGGGTTTGCAGTTTTGTGGATGAGTTGTCCATGGATGAGTTGTCCGAGCACCCAGTCTCTGCAGGATGGAATAGCAGCCATGAAATAGTTTTTCCACCTTGGGAGCCGGGATAAATAGTTAGACATACACAATGGACACAGTGCATCTGCACTCTGTGACAGTGTAAACGGACCTCCCAAAAGTGAAGAAAGTTTTGCAGATACACTCGTAATCGTTATTGTGTAAACGGGGCCTAATATAGTCTGATGCTATCGCATCTTACAGGGACATGGAGTCAGAGTATTTTTGAAAAGTTGTGTTGTGGGTGGCGCCGATCACTGCTGTTGTGTAAATAAATAAAAGGTTTGCATTTTCACTTGGAAAATGTGTAAACGAAGCCTAAGGTTTGGTCTCATGTACAAAAATCTGAGCTTAAACTCATACATTATATGTTGTTTTTACCGTATTTCCACTTCTACTGAGAATGAAAATGTGCTGCAAAACCTTGAAATAGAAATACTTTTTAAAAATGTTATTAGATCACTTGGTGTTTCTGATGTTTTGACTGACTCAAGGAATTTATCAACTGGAAGTCATTAAAACTACCACCGTGATGCAGCCTTTGCAATCATTTCGGATCCACATGTATTAAATGGATGGCACCAGTAAGAGTAATATCTCTCAGCCCCATTCCCAAACAATCAACGGTGTGGTAAGAGTGAAGTGTGTCACCCCTGGCTGGCCTGAAAATGGCCGCCAGATAATGACCGCACCGTGGTGACAGCAATGTGGTGGGAAGAAAAAACTAACTCTGGCAATGTCCTTATGAAAACCACTTTTTTTTTGGGGAGTCTATAATGTGTTGTCTGATTTGGACCAGGCGAGGAAACAGAGGGTGGGAAGATATGGTGCGGGTGTAGGATTGGGGGTTTGGGGGGGAATATGGGAGCTATCAACACTCACCTCAGCAGAAAAAGACGGAGGCATGATGAAAGTGAAAAGGAGAAAAGACTGACAGGCACAGACAGCGAGTGAAGGTTAAAATGACGGAGAGACACGCAGGCAGGAATATGGAGGGAAGGGGGGGTGGGGTGGAGAGTGGACAGCTGCAATGAAACAATAAAACTGAGAAGAAGACAGAAGGAGAGAGACGGCTGGACAAAGGACACAGAGGGAGAGATGAGTGGACGGATGTAGATGTGGACAAACCTTTTAGACTGTTGACCTATGTGACGGCGGATAAGAGAAGGCATAAGGCCAAAACCAACCTGAAAGAAGCTCCAGTTTGGCCCGTCAAATTACCACGCAAATTATAAAATTGAAGAAATGAATAAATGATGACGCTCATCAAGATGGCCAGTCTTCTATGTCATTGTAACATTTTTTTTTCTGTGTTGTACAAAAAACCTTTCTCACCAATATTGGTTCTGTTTCAGTTTTGCATCTCAACGTGTTGGCCATTGTTTTCTTCATCCCTTCTCTTCGGCGCAGAAGATCATCGGCTGCCCCCTCCCCACACCAAAATACATTTACATGTCACGGCGTCTCAGAAGAGCTGAGGCGATCACAGCTGACGACACCCACCCTGCACACCACCTGTTTGAACTGCTGCCCTCAGGCCGGCGGTACCGGTCCATTAGGACAAGGACCAAAAGACTAAGGGACAGCTTCTTTCCTCAAGCCATCACTGCACTGAACACTTAAGAACTACCTACCTCAGACAAGAACTATCTACCTCAGACTGTGTGCAATATACTATATTCTGTGCAATAACATGTACCTTGTGCTCAAACCGCACATACTCATTCAGCCAAGGTACCTCAAGTAGCTAATTTTGTATTTTATGTAATTTATTATCGGTTTGTTTCTTTTTTACTTTTTTTACCTACTGCACTAATGTCAGTAGGTAAAAAAAGTGGATTTATCACGGGTGTGAGTGAGCGGGTCTGTGTGAGAGCTGAATGTGCGTGTAAATGTTTAGGTTATTCTGTATATATGGTGTGTCTGCTGAGATGAATGCGATGCTGAATGTGAGAATGGCTGCCTGTGTTCCATTGTATGTCTACTGTGTGTTTTATAGCTACACCGCAATTTCGTTGTACCATGTACAATGACAATAAAGCTTCTAATCTAATCTATTAATTCATTCTTATTTCATGAACATGGAGCAAGATTTTTTTGTTTGTTTCTCTGTAAGCTTCTGGAACCCTTTGGACAGCACCCTCAAACTTTTCACATTGTGTGTGTTGTCATTTAGAAATGACACCGGCCTTAATTAAGGAAATCAAAGAAGCCTGTTGCAGCTGATCTTATGGTATGTAGGTGTATGTCTGTACATTGCAGGGGTGTAGGGGTGTGTATGTACATACATGTATGTGAGAGTGGGGAGTGTGTGGACATGAATAAACAGGGGTGTGCATGAGTATGCATGCATACTGTATCTTTCATCATCAGTAGTAAATGGGAGAGAAAAGCTTGAAGAAATAAAAAGAAAATGAAATGTTGGTTAAAGATATGTCTTAAGTTTTGGTTTGCTTAATGCTTTTGGAACAAAACCCCCCAAAATTAATTCTACACCAGTTGTTTCCAAAATTTTGTTTATAAAGGTCAATAAATGCAGCTTGTTCATGAGATGACCTCATAAAGATGAGAAAAAGTAGGTTGAAGGAGATAACGTTTCTCGGTTTAACTCTCTCTAAAGACCTGAAATGGGTCAAAAACACTAACCGGGTTGTTAAAAAAGCTCGTCAGCGTCTCTACTTTCTACGTAGACTTAGAGAATTTACCACAAACTCTAAGATTCTGCTTAATTTTTATCGCTGCACCATTGAAAGTTTATTTGTTGGCTCTGTGACTGTGTGGTTTGGTAACACCACAGACAAAGAGAGGAGAGCTCTAAACAAGGTGCTCCGCTCTGCAATGAGGACTGTGGGCTGTGAGCTTCCTGTTCTGGAAGTTCTTTATAAATCCAGACTTTTAAACCGAGCACTTGGAATCGTCAATGACTCTTCTGGCCACCCTGGAAAAGCCTTGTTCCAGCTTCTTCCTTCTGGCAGAAGATATCGTTCGCTGAGATGCAGGACATCTCGATATGCCAGCAGCTTCTTTCCACAAGCTGTTATCAGCCTAAACAGAGCACTTTAATGTATGATCTTGCACTTTATTGAATCTGTTTCAGTCGATCGATTTCACAGTGTCAATTGTTCACTGTTCTCTTTGTTTTATTTCTGTACTTTTATCCTGTTTTATTTATGTACTTTTTAATTAATGTTATTTTATGGCTGTACCTGTCTTGTGCACACTGGGGACTTTTACAAATTTATTCCAATGTGGTTTTACTGCAAATGGCAAATAAATGAATCTGATCTGAATCTGAATCTGATCAAAGGAGCTTAAAGGAGATCAATGTGCGAATTGAACCTATAATGTCCACAAAGCCTTCAAAGCTGCACACTTCAGGACAGAGAGCTCAGCAGAGTTTTTGTGGACGACGAACAAACAGTTACGGCTTTCAAAACACTAGAAACCCTAACTCCTACCGGACCCTAACTCTAACTTTTTAAACAACTGACCGAAAAATGAAGGGAGTTGAAATGTCTTCATTGCTTCACCCAGAATCCTCTGCTGCTTCAGGTGAGTAACATCCTCACACCTTGGGCAGGATCCATGGTTTCTCACGCACACATACTAAACAATCTCTCTTCTCCAGACCAGACAGAGCTAAACTTTGGGGAAGAAGAGACCATCACCAGTGACTCCAATGAATATATGGTCATGGAGGTAATCGGGGAGGGCTGTTTCGGAAAGGTTGTGGAGTGCTGGAATGTGGACAGTTTTGAGACTGTTGCCATCAAGGTCCTGAAAAATGATGAGGTGGAGGACACCCAGCATGAGGTAAACATTTACACCTCTGATATTTCTATGTTCACATTTATTCTTCACCATCAAGAGTTTGTTCCAGGATCCTGACCACGTCTTCCTCTTTGTTCCCTCCAGCTCTCCATGTTGGAGGCCATCAGTGTCCTGGATCCCGACCATACCAATCTGGTCAGGTTCTTTGAGTGCTTCAACTATATGGGCCACACCTGTATGGTATTTGAGAAGCTGGACGTCACCCTGTTTCAGCTGCTGCAACTGGGGGACTTTGAGCCGATGAAACTCGGGGAACTCCGCGACGTCACAGAGCAGGTTTGTCTAATTGGTTCCAATAATCTCTTTGTCCGGTCGGTAAGATGAAACAGTGAGTGCATCCTCACCGACCTGTTCTCTCACATTTCGCTGTGCAGCTCCTTGTGGCCCTAGATGCTTTAAAAGGACTGGATATCCTGCACGCAGACATCAAGCCAGACAATGTGATGCTTGTAAGTGCAGAGGAAAGACCCATCAAAGTGAAGCTGGTGGATTTCGGGCTGGCATTACCAACCAGCCAAGCCCGTCCCGAGATAGAACTCCAGGCAATTGGGTACAGGTATGTTCACGTCCTAGTTTTCATCCACACTACCAGGCTTCTTGTAGGCCAGCACTTCAGCTCACCTGTGTTTCCTCCTCAGAGCTCCGGAGGTCTGCCTTGGCCTCCCCTTCAATGAGGCGGTAGATGTGTGGGGGGTGGGCTGCATTCTAGCCTTCCTCTACCTTGGCGGCAACATCATCCCGGTCCACTGCGAGTATCAGATGGTATGTCTGCCTGTTCCCATGTGTTTCCAGAAAAAGGTGTAAGAACCTCTGCTGATGTGTCTGTGACTCTGCTTGCAGATGAAGAGTATTGTCCAGACACTGGGCCAGCCGTCGGACCATCAGCTGTCACAAGGAATGTATACAAAGAACTTTTTCATCAAGGAGGAGGTCGACCACGACGGCCCAAGATGGCGGCTCATGGTAAAGTAACTTTTTCCGGTTGGGCTTGGTTTAATAATCTTACTGGGAACATTTGTCAAACAGTTGTGATATTTGTGTTCCGGCAGACTCCTGAAGAATATTCGGCAGTGAACAACACGCCAGCACAAGAGGCTGACTCTGATTTTGAGCTTCCCGGCGGTCTGGATGAACTGATTGAGGTCGGTAGTCTCTGCCGGTTAATCGACTCTCACCCCTGTCTTCTTCACTTTCTCACATGCAAATTAATAAGGCATCAGAGTCTCCAATGAAATACCCTTTAATTTGTAAATTAAAAAAAATATATAGTTTAAAGCTCATTAAATATCACACATACAACCTTCATGTAACTGGAAGACAAGAAAACATTTGTTATGGATGGTAAAGTAAATCATTTTAACTATTTGGACAACTAGAAAAAGGAGTTATTACTGTAATTTCTGGAAGCTGCTGCTTTCTTCACACGTTTTGAACAATGACGCATTGATATAGTTTTACTGATCGCAGATACATGGCTCCTGGCGTCGTGTAAATGGGCAACTCAGTTTTGTGATCCGTCTCCGAGCCGATCCGCTGACCAGACTTTGTTTGTCATTGCAGTACTATCCAGTCCGGGACGACATTGGGAGGATGGAAAGGGCAGCGCTGATCGACCTTCTGAAGGGGCTCCTATGTCTGGATGGAGAGAAGAGGCTAACCCCCTATGAAGCACTCCAACACCCCTTTATCACCCGGTCTTTCCTCAACGAGGAGCCCCTCAATGAGGAGCCACACAGCGGTCCCACCCAGGAGCCCCTCAGCCAAGAGCCCCACAGCATTCCCTGCCAGGAGCCCCCTAGCCAGGAGCCCCTCATCGAGGAGCCCCTGAGCAGTCCCTCCCAGGAGCCCCTAAACGAAGAGTCTCAGTTCTCGGGGACCTTCATTGCCGTGTGTGTTACAAAAGTGAGAGTCAATGTTGACTCGACCTCCACCAGTCGTTTGAGGCGAGTGAGGAAAGCGATCCGAAGAGTGTTGAAGATGATCTGCAACACATTGCTTTGCTGCGCCAAGCCTCAAACTGACGAGTGACTTCTGTTGACTTTTTTTTTTTTTTTTAATAAATGTCCTTCAAACTGCAACAAAATGCTTCCAATGATTATAATTAAAAAAATTCTGTGATTACTAAATACACTTTTTAAATGGTATTTTAACAGTTTGGGAGTTTTTAAAGTCAAAGTTAAAATACTTATAGTAGTGGCAGTATTTAGGGGTATCGGTCGACAGCGGGAGTTTTTAGTTAAGTTATTCTTCAATGGGCTAAGTCAGAGTTTCAATGGTTTTCACCATTTATGATTTCTTCTACAAAGTGACAGTAAAATGGAAAGCAGATTCACATATTGAAATATAATGGAGTAAAAAATAATGGAATTAAATACTCGTACAGGAAGATATGAAAATGGTGATGAATGCAACAAATGATGGAGGTATTATTTGAGAGAAAAATGTGTCTGAATAAATAAAAATAAAGAAAGAAAAATAGAAAACTGCAAAAATTAAATAGAAAAAAGTTATTGATATAAAAACCAAGGAATAAGCAACAATAAGTAAAAAGTGATGAAACAACGTTACTACAGAAATATTAACTGACAAAATAGCAAAACTAACAAATTGATAATACTATACTACACAATATACTATACAATATATGTAAAAAGAATACACAAAATAACACACGACAGAGATTAAAGTACAAATCGAAAAAAAACTCGACAAACATGTCCATTGAAAATATCAAAAATATGCAGAAAGATACAAAAAATTATTACCAAATCCAAACAAAATACTAAACAAAATAATAAATATAATGATTTCTTAAAACTGTTTACAATAATAAAAAAAAAAAAACTGGAAACTCTTTTCAAAATTCATTCACTGTAGTTATCCTAAATTTCACGCTATTGAAATGTCCCTGTTCTGACCTTTTTTTCCCAAAACATAAAATTTTTCTTTTATACCACTTACTGAGATGCCATGATGCACGTAGGATGTTTTAAAATCACACTGGGCTTTTTGCACGTGACTAATCTGGCTACTAAATACATTCATCTACCGATATGTGACTTAATGAGTGTGTGTAAGGTGGCCTTGGGGCTCAGACTGAATGCAGACACACGTTTGTGTGACATCATGAGTCTGCACCCAGACACAAGTGCAGGAGTGGGTGTGTTTGCATTTGTGTTTTGGGATGGTAAATGTGTGTCGGGTGCAGAGACGAGCGTGCATGCATGAATGCATGTATGTGACCTATCCCACAGAACTGATTCCACAGGGGAAATATAAGGCCAGGACACAGCAGCTGGTGTGTGTGTGTGTGTGTGTGTGTGTGTGTGTGTGTGTGTGTGTGTGTGTGTGTGTGTGTGTGTGTGTGTGTGTGTGGTCGCCCCTTTAATGATTATTATGGTTTAACTCCCATTTCACAGACAGAGTCATTACAGCACAGATTTTTCCATTCTCCTGGCAATGGAAAGGAAAACATATTCCCTTCTGTCGCTTAAAGCCGAGACCCCATCCTCGGCTCTCACACTGAGGCATCAAAAACACACACACATGCCCATGCACACACACACTGGCAAAGCGTACGACGAGACCTGTGTTTGAGCGTTGTTTCATATGGTGCAAGGTAGCAGTGTGAGGCTGTCGTGTATGAGAACCACTAGTCTTAATAAAGTTTGGATACACACACACACACACACACACACTGGCATAGCTTGCTGAGAGTTGCCGTGGAAACCAGCGGCTGACCAGGCCCTCCTGTATTTAGGGACAATCCATCACGATGACAGGCGACTCCCGGCGCTTCGCGGGATACTCGGCCGGGCAGGGGTCACCGAGGGATACGAGGGGGCGGGGTCACTGGAGGCATGCACATAATCGCTGTGATCTTTGACCTTGTAGAGTGAGGCAATTTTGCAAAAGCAGCTCAGCGGCATTGGCCAGAGTGTATCGTGCAGATCATAAAACTGAGCGATGGGGGTCAGAGGTGAGGCCGTGGAACATGTTCAAAGATTGACCCCACCTGAGCTGGCCCTGATTTGAAACTCCAAACAGGAGTTCAGATCAGTCCTGCAGATGACCCGAGGTCAAAGGTGAACGGTCGTAGCTGAGGCGAGAGGAGATTTGAGGAAACTTGTGAGATTGCCCCGAGGCTCGACTCCACGCAACATCTGCTTGAGTTTACACAGGCCAGGAGTTAGTGTTGGGGAAAAAAAAAAAAGTCGTCGATTAGATGAAAACAAGATGAATTTTTTTTCATTTGTTCAAACTGTAACCTGGTTAGAACAACCCATTAAAAGCGAAGCCGAGCCGCTAACACAAGCCAGGTCGGTGGAGGGAGACGATCCTGCCGAAGCAGTGAGATCACCGGGAACAACAGTTCACACTGCGTGAGGCTCGGATCCACGGAGCTTCTTCCATCTGTTCACCATCACACTCCAACCAGACCCACAACTCCGCCGCCGCGTCGTTCACATTCAGCTTTTCTTCTCGTTTCCAAGGGGCTGTTATGATGACACTGGAAGGCTTTTAATGCTGAACTCTCCTGGGATTAATTTAATAGTGAAAATGACATTTTTTGTCAGAGAAACATGACTCACTGACAGAAATTGGCTTGTTTTACTAATGGATGTGAAAGCTACATAATGCAGCATTTATCAAGCAGAAGGGCAAATATAGTGGGCCCATAAGGCAATTATTACAATGTTCTGTTTGTCAGTGTAGGAAGGTTGCTATTACATAATATGTTTTTTTGTTTTTTTAAATGATGAAAATTATAGTATTCCGATATCTGCTGTACATTTAAAGTCTAAGCCAAATGTCCATTGGCTGTGGTGGTGGGGGTTCAGGGTGGTGTTGCATTCCAGCTGCTGGTGGGCGAAGTCATCATGTGGAGCTCTGTTCCAACATGTGAGGCGTACGACCCCCGCAGAGCACATCGCAATGGCAAGTTAATGCAAAATATTAGCTTTTCATATGCGCTGGATTAAAAGAGGGTGTGATTTCAAACTCAAAATTACATGGAATATTACAGTTTGACACACATTTTTTTTTTTTATAAATGACTGCAGAGTGAGAAATACTCCCTTGTCTTGCCCAATTAGCCAATCCTAATTAAACCAGAAACCTTTCAGTAACTTCAACCTTTCGTACTCGCTTAAAGACTCCAAATCATCACTGTAGCACTCTGTAGTGATCTTTTGTGTCGCATGAGGCATTGACCTCCATAGAATCTCTTTGCTACTGCACCGTTCACACCAGGGAACCTTCTGGAGTTTTGCAGACACCTCTGGTGGAAGTCATTTAGACACTTATCCACCTTGACTGTGCGTTACCATGTCTCACAGGTGAAGATGGATGTAGGGAGCACAATGCTCCTGTAAAAGTATTCTGTGATAATAATCAAATATTATGGATGGATTTGACTAAACCGAGTAGTTTTACATGCGACTCTTTTAAAGCAGCATTTTATCCTGCTTTAAAAGAAGGACAAAATTGAAAGTATACCCACTTCTCCAAGGTCGAGTACCCAACTATAATCCTCAGTTTTAAATGGATTTGATGTAGTTATTGCATTGAGGGACTATGTTGTTACCAGCAGCTATAAAACCACCATAATATTTCATATCTGGATATGTGTGACATAACAAAGCTGATTAATGGCATCATGGTGGTGACATATATTATATGTGAGACTAATTTATTCATTAAACGTCCTTCATAATTCATTAACTGATGATGAGAGTGTTTTATGAGTTCCAGTAAAATACTTCTGAAGGATTTAAGCAGGTATAAAAGGTGGTACAACGGTTTCCCTATGGTCCCATGTGACAACCTGCGTGGATGTGGAATGTGTGTGTCGTCCACTCTGCGGTGTGTCAGCCAACAGCAGCGCGGCTAATCGGCCGCCCCGGCTCCTCCCCCCCCTGCCCTCTCCCTCCCTGTGATCCGGGGGAAACGGTATTATCGAGCAGAGGGTGTGTTGACAGAGGCTGAGACAGCGCCGAGCACAAGTACGACCTTCCACCTTTCACCCTCCTCCAACCTCCCGCGAGCCTGGAAACACAGGAAGTAAAGCAAGGTCACCCAGATGAGAGTGTCTGTCAACACACCCGGGGAATTGAAAGCAGGTTCAGAGTCATGAGAGGAGGGAGGGGGAGTGGTAAAAGAAATCGGGGAGAAGAGGGGGACAGCGAGGGTGCTGACATTTGTGCCGGGGATTTAAAAAAAAAAGGAGGACATTTTTAAATCGGGCGGCATGCTGAATGAATCAGGCTCGTCAGCCGCTTGGCGAGCTCAACGGCTCCCCCGGTGGACCCGACGAACTGCTTTCACTTTGTTTGGAGATTTAACAGAAGGACGGTCATAATAGAGACAGCCGGTTGACTTCATTCACATTGATCTTGCCATTACACAGATGACTGCAGAAATGAGACGGTGTAGGAGAGATCTGGAGTTGATATACTCGCCACCGCTTTCCCCTCTCTGGTTCACATCACAATGCGAAGTGGTAATGGCCAAAGCGACACTGTCTGTTTTCTTTTTGGGTGGTTCTGTCCGTCTGTGACTCCGCTCCCGGCCCCGCTCCCTCATTCACTCGGCTGCAAACACTTTTTTTTCTTTTCTCTCTTATTGAATTGTGTTGTCATATAAATTCGCATGCGGCCGTTATAGCAAGTGACAATCCAAATACGGCATTAGCCACAGCCGCTATTTTAAATGCATTTGGCTCTCAGACGTTTCAGAGCAGTGCTTGTTCTGCCTGCTTTTGATCTACCGCTTTATAAAGTATCCTGTGTTAAATCATTTGGCAGGCTGCTCGGCCTTACCTCATGCCAACTGGAATTTTAGAACCAAATGCACTCAGCCCTTTTCTTTTCTTACATACCTCCATTAATGACCTTAACCCTTCATTGGGAAAGTGACCATATTTGGTAAGTGGTGCATTTCTTCCTGTTTCCTCTTGATGACACAAACTTATATGCATTAAACTAAAATCTGCTGTTTGGGCCCTTACTTTAATAAGAATTGCTAAATGTTACTGACCTACATTTAGCATATGTTTGATAACTCTGTAAGCAGAATCCAGGCAGACAAATGAGTTTTCATTTTATTTTTCGGCTCATTTAGTAAATCAGATTTAGAGTTCGTTCGGGCCAAGTTACTTAAATGACATTTTGCTAACGTCTGGTAAGAAATGAATCCCATTTAAAATAACTCCTGCAGCCATGAAAAATAAAATACGTGCGATGTAGTCCTTTCTTAAAAATATTTATGCAGCCTACATCATAATGTAAAATGGTGTTTATTTATATGGCCTCTGAAATTCACAAAGTTGGGAAAAAAAGCGCCACAGCTTTCAAGGACATCATTGGGTTGAAAATATCCAAGTAATTTGTGTTTGTGACCTTGAAAATGTTAAACACATAATTTATGTCGTGCAACTTGTATATTTTACTGCAAAGTAGATTTACCACTCTTCAAATCTATAGTCTTAAAACCAGACCTGGAGTCTTTAAAAGAGATTCAATGTCTTTCCATCTGATGTTCATTCTTGAAATCACACTTGGAAAATCCAGATTCTTAAAACTCGACAGAACCATCAAAACCACCAAAGAAAAGACTGAAACTTTTTGTGAAGTAGACCTTTATTTTCTCGTCTTATTTTTTCCAATTACAATCATTCAATCAGCTCAAAAGTTTTATTTTATATTTAAGAGCCTCTTATTTGAATTAAAGCATAAATGCAGCAGTACATGAAAAAAATGTGTTTATTACAGCTCAATCAGTCTTTTTGCGATATGTATATAGTGCTTATTGATATCATGGGGAATTCACAATAAATTGTGTGGCCCAAGTGCAAAACTGTCAATTAGAAAATCATGTTTTATTTTGTGGGGAAAATTTGGATAAAAGTCCAAATGCAAGGAGTTTTAATCAAAAGATGCATCTTCAGCCTTATGCAATAGGTTTATTCTTTACACTAGTATTAGATCAAACTCCAGAAGAAGCCTGTTTATTTGTGTTTCGCCTGTGCTAGCCGATTCTAATCATGATCTACGTAGTTAAGAGGGTGTAAAACTACAATTAATTGCATTTTTTGTTTTGTTTTTTTGTTTACACAATCACATAAATTCAGTGTCAGCCTGAGTGAGTGTAATTTCTGGTTACTTTTAAACTTTTGGGATTGAAATTCAAATCCCATATCCTCTGTGATGTACATAATCACACCCTGCAGGGTTACAACAAATGCATTAGCTTGGACCACTTTGGGCCCAGCTTGAGGTTGCCAAAATAATCCACCCTGTTTAGTTTTTCTTTTTCAAAATCTTTTTTTTTTTTTTTAACTTAGCAGGTTTAAGACTTGAAGGCCATTGGGGTCACAAGTGGTAATAGTTTTCCTCACTCAGAACCGTGGATCTCTTCTATAGAATATGGTGACATCAAGTGCATCTGTTTCTACTAGCCTGCCTGATGCTGCGCAGACCTCAGCCAACAGGAATGCTTTAGTGTCTTCGGGAGGCCGGCCTACAGTGGGCACTCTCCCTTATCCCCAGTATATATGCCCTTGCTGCACCGTAAGCTTGTGAGTGTTTACAGTATCTGAGCTTCGCATTTCTGTGGTGCTGTGATTAGATTTCCTGTTTATGCTGTGTGTTATGGGTAGAAAGTGCATTGCTTCAATTTCATGCCCACTGCTGTTAAGTGGGAGGAGGGGGAGTGGGGGCATGTTCGGGGCTTAAAGGGGAAAACAAACACCGGTGGTGGACATGGATGCAGGCACCAGTGTTGTGGGTACGACGGAGTCACTGAGAGGACAGGCCTGTGTTTGTCCTTCTTGTTTTTTGCTGCGTATCCGATCCGTATGCGACAGCATTATAAATTTATAACCTCATTTGAGCAGCTTCGTCGAAACGCCCTTGCTCACTAATGTCTGACCTCCATTTCTCAACTGTTGCCGACTGCGCACGCTGTGAGACACCCTCACTGAGGAGATAATCCCATCATGCAGCAGAAATGGCAAAAATGCAAATCATCAGCCTCATCAAGTCCAAACTAGACGAGGGGGGAGGAGGAGGAGGGGATCCACGTGCATTGGCAGGCTGGGAAATATCAACTTCTGCTTGAAACGGCAGCAGTGTGTGATTACAGAAGTTAAGTTTGTGTGTGGAGCGGTGAGGCTCTGCAGTTTTCAGCCTGTCCTGAAAATGCAGTTTTTCTAAATGTGGACAGAGCACCTCTACAACAGGAGCTGTCGATAGGACTGCAAAAGCAGGAGGAATCTGAGACTAGAGAATGCCATACGAGTGATTTAGATCTTTTTAAAATTTTGAATTTATAATGAAAACCAACACTAATAATTTAAACTTATCATATTTGATCAATACCTTTGGTGAATCTTTTTCCCACATCGACCCGTCCTACGTATCTCTAGGATGTGGTGGGCAGCCATATCATGGCACTCCGAGGAGCTGATGGGGGTCAAGGGTCTTGCTTGGGGACCCACAGTGCTGACTTGTCAGCTGTGGGATTCGACCCTGCAAACTTCCAATATCATGTACACTTCTCTAACCTGCAGGCCACCGCTGCCCCCAACACTCCACTGTAGGTGTGGATGTGAGACGTGGCCTCCGCGACCTCGTCTGGGGTGGAGGCTTTGGGGTCAAGATGGTTTCAGAGCCGGGGATGATTGTTCTGTTTGTCTGCGGCCGCTCTGTTTCCCCGGCTGCTCCGCCAAGGAAAGGAACGACAAGCGCTGTGACCCCCTACACCCGTAGAGGTGAGGTCCCGGCGGGGATGAAGTGGAGAGCGGAGGGGAGGTCGTGCTGCAACATGTGGTCGGCTCGTTTGGGGCAAGCCAAACGGTTTTTTCTTTAATTGGCCGTGCAATCTGCCACAGCTGGGATCTATTACGGGGGAAAATTCCTGCCTTGAAAGGGAGGAGAGAGGCTGGCATACAGCTGAGGATCGGGGAGGATGAAGAGTGGAAGTAGAGCCAGAAGTAACCAAATCAGCACCAGGGCTTTGCTACAATTGACTTGTTTCTCAAATCCAAACATGAGCAAAAATGAAAAAGAAAAAAAACGTTACTGTGACAAAGCGGTCTGTTGTGATGATGCTTTCCTTCTTGCCAACAAGCAAAATACATTCCTGGTGTAAAACCTGGCCAAACAAACAATGAAAGTGGATTGGGAGAACATCTTTACTTTGGGGTTTATCTTGTTGGAAAAGGAGGGAGGGTTGTTTAGATGTGTAAACCAAGACGACTTCAGCCAGAAAGAGGCACTTTTATTTGACGGCTCAGATGCAGGAGGGGAACTTGTTTAAAATCTGTGATGCTTTTATGGGATTTTTTTTTATTTTTTATGTGCAATGTTCAATTCCAGATGAAGTCACTTCTTGTGTTTTCCAGGAAGTGAAATTATTGAGATTCGGATGTCAAATAGCAGAAATGTCATTTCAAGCAACAACAACAAAATCTAACGGAATTGAATCATTTCATTAGAAAACGTTTCAAGCTTGTCCTTGTGACTTGTTCCTGCATATGTATGCATACTCACCAAGCACTCTATTAGTAAACCTGCTTACTGTCTGATGGCAGCTGTCCAACGCATATAAATCTGATACAGCACTTAGGTTAGTAGCACGAATCCATGAGCTCAAATTTTTTTTTTTGGCACAGTTTGACTCTTAATTCTTATGACTTGGAATTGTCCATCGATCTGAACCAAGCTGAAAATGCTGACCATACACATTCCTCTGTCACCACCATTAACATCTTAAATCTAATGGTTTCCTCCAGCATCAAAACATTAGAGTTAAATTGTATCATCCAGTTGGCAAACCTGGGATGGATGGATGGATGGATGGAAATACATTCAATTTAATTCAACTTTATTTATGTAAGCACCAAATGCAACAAATTCATTTCAGGGCACTTTTACAGAGAAAAACCCAACAAACCCACATGAGAAAGTATAAGTGACAGTGAAAAGGAAAAACTCTGGGATGAATCCTTTCTACAGAACCTGGGGCTTGTTGAACCAGGCTCAGAGGTGACGGCTTTCTGCTATTCCGGTTGGGGTGAGGGGATAGAGGAGAGAAAAGGGCAAGACAGACCAATGTGTGATGCAATCAAGTCACTTCAGATGAGGCAAATACTCTACTTTTTACAGTCAATCCTACTAATACCCAATACCAGTACAGATTGCTCCCAAACCAAAAGGGAATCAAATGTGTTTGGCACTGTAATTGGACACCAGTCTCAATGCCATGCCAGAAGTGTAATGTAAATTTAGTCAACCCCGTGAGTTCCCAGGAAGGTCAGTTTTCTCTTTAAATGGTTGATCTAACCAACAAGCTAATTTAACTATGATTAGCACAAGCACCCACGACTGTATGCATAACAGGCAACTCCAGGTTGATTGCCTTCATGTTGAACATTTTCCAAACAGAAATGAACTTCTTGAAAGGGATAACAGGTAATTTTTCCAAATGATTTTTGACATTCTTTTGAACTAATAAGGGAAGTGTGACAAACAATACTCCTGATGTTACAGATTGTATCATCTTGGGATTCATTTACATGGAAACCTTTCAAGTTAAAAGAATGAAACTTTTGTAGTCTTTATGGTATCCGTTCGTACACGTTGCATGAATATCCTGGGAATTGATAGTTTTATAGTTGAGAGTCGCTGTCAGGAGAAATTCCAAGTAAAACACCCCAGGGAGATAGAATACACAGAAAATCAGACTCAGAGCAATTACAAAAAGTTTAAGGCAGTTTTAATATATTATTCTTGCAAGAAGAGACAAAGTCACAGTGCAACCCTTGCATGACACCACAAAGACTGCAAATTACACATCATTCTTTATGAGACAAAACAAGATTTCCTTAATAGTTACCAATAATAGTAATCCAACGTCATTGTCTGTCCATACAAATGTTTGTGTACTCAAGATTGTTAACGTTTATAGCAGATGGTTCTATTAGAAAAACAACCAGCACCACCAGCTTGTGTCAATGTAAAACCTTTCTAAAAGGAAAACACAAAAACTACACGTTTTCATTTGAAACATTTTCTTGTACACAGTGCCTTTACTGTGGGCATCAGACCAGTGGGTTTCATACAAGCAGCACTCATATCGACATATTTTTAACATGATGAATACAAATTAAATGCGCAAAGCAGATGAATACGAGTGAGTTGGTCTTAGGGGATCTGCCACAGGCCAATTGAAAGGTGCATGGCTGAAAGCCCCTAAGTCAGAGTTCCACCGAGACATAACGGTACCGTATTGTTGGGAAACCTCAGTTGGTTTAGAGTTGCTGGTCTGGTAGAAGAACTGTCTCGGATGTGGCTGAGGCCTGCATGGAGAGATCATGTTTGTGTTGAACTATTTGCTAAATCACTTGTCTAACGAAGCATTTCATCAATTTTTGCATTACTCTTCTCAAGTATGGGCAAAATGTACAAGTGTTTCTGATCCGAAGTAGGAGTTTGACACAAGCAGTTTTCTGTTTACCAAACAAGTCTTTCCACTGATCACTTGTATTTTTTGTTACTTTGCAGCATGTTTGAGTTTGAAATCCAATATCCTTTGTTGTTATGTATCCTGTTTAACTCTTCACATTTTGATTCTAATTTGTATTCATATAGGCTGACAGCTCAGTAATTTATTGTATGTATGATGTATTATTTATACTTTTGGATAGCACAGTGTTGGTGTCCAGGGAAACATTTCCCACAAACTTCTGTGGTGCAGACATCTTTCTGGCCTCCACCAGTCATTTTCATTGACTGTCATGCTTTGGCGTGATGTCTTTTTTTTTCAACCATTTTCATATCAAACCATTCTTTCTTGACTTCTTGAATAGTGTGACAGGAAACCAAGTGCATTGTATTCCCAGCAATTTTTCCCCACTGCTTGGATTTTCTTTTAATTTCTACTGATGAGCTGGACTTCCTCCGAGCTGGTCGAGGACTAAGTGTTGGAGCTCACATAACCTCGTAAGAAATGATTGGGCAAGTGATCATGCAATTTTGTTGATCTCATGAGATCACTCAGTTAAGAGTCTTAGGAGGAATATACCACGCATCATATGTACGTAGTTTTCGTTCGAAAAGTTTCAAACATATAAAGGATATGGAATTGTTGTTGCGTGATGTCTTTAGTGTCACACATATATGGTATATAAACATATTTAACTTCATTGGAAAGTTGGATTTTATGTGCTCGGTCATGCAAATCTGTTCCTAATCCCGTCAGGACATCACACAGGACAGCCTCCAGCCAGCCCCTTCCTCTGTGCTGCCATTCAGAATGTGGTCAAGATTTCCTCCATGGTTTTCTTGGCCGTGTGTGTGCTTGAGATATAAGTAAATGCAAATGAATTGCAGCAACATCTTGAGGCCATTTGGAAAGGGTCAGAGGGTGAGAACAGCGATGGAAGGACAACACAAGAAAAGAAGAGAGCAAAAGATATATGAGTTGGCACAGTAAGAGGCCGTGAATGCAGACAGAGGAAGGGCGAGTGGGATTTAGTGAAATATATTGAGGAACAGTGGGCAGATGTGAGCCGGATATCGACAGCAAGTTTGGAATGTGCTCGCCTGGAGAACGTCTTCATTCGATGTGCCGGACGCACTCACATTCACTTCCAACAGGCAGCTGTGCATGTTGCTCTGATATTGATGAGCAGCTGGCCGATTCCTTCCCCGGTCGTCCTCCCGCTCCGCTGCTACCGCATTAATCGCCACTCTACTCGGATCGACGTGTTCGAAATGCTCCGTTTTAAAAGAGGCAAGTGTTTACACAAAGCATACCACAGCTTATCAAGGTATTCGCCCTCGCCATGTCCTCTCCTTTATTGGATTGCCCGTCGAGTGTGCATGCGTGACATTCCCAGCTGTCTGCCTATATCCCTCTGACAGTGAGATGTGTGTGCGTGTCTGAGTAGCGTGTCTTCCAGGCTACGCTCGCTTTATAATTTCCTGTGTGCGTTTTGCAAATTCATGCACCACTGTACTAATCTATCCTTGATGTGCTTCTTTGGGCATGCAGGTGTATCGACAGCAAATGTGTCAAATCTGTTTACTTCCTTTCCCACCATGTGTGGGACAGACAGCTCAATGCCTGAATAAATTGGATGGATGACTGAGAATGAGAGCTGACAGATCTTTCAGAATCTGCGTGTCTGGATGTGTACGAGAGGGGGGCTGCCGAGCTCCTCTCTATTACCCAGATTGATTAAGGAAGTGCTCAAGCTCCCACTTAGCCATCACCATTGACACTGAGGTGACCGTCTGTACAGCGGACGGAGGAATGAGAGCAAGAGAGACGAGACGGAAAGAAGTATGGAAAGGAGTGGAATGGGAGATAGTTGAGCTAATCAGTATGTCTAAGAGGACTGGCGCACTTTGTCTAAGAGCCATTTTTGACAGACACAAGTTTGATAGATGTGTTTTTCGACGTGCAAGCAAGTGCCTCTTTTCAAGAGCAACTTACAGTCTGTAGGACGTAGTGGCTTGATTTGCAGGAAAATCATAATAATAATTAAAAAAAAAACATATAGATGTACTGCAGAAAAGGCAGGTGGGGTTGCAGCCATGTTCATTTAGAGTTTGGAGACGTTACCACCCAAGTAAACAGTCAGTTATTGAAATAGATGTATCTGAATCAGAAAATGTAGCAAAGTATTTTGGTGAGTTCAAGAAGGACCAAACTAACAGAGTGGAAGGAAAAGAGCGTCATGGGTGGCTGAACTTCACTGGCCTATGTGCTCTGAACTAAGAGGAGCTACTGGAATTCGACCTGCTGGGTAAAAATTTTTTTTATCTTATGTCTTTCATGCATGTGCAAGGTAGATCAATATTATGTTGATCCGTCTTCCTGAAAAATGTCTACAAAGGGTAATTGGACATCGGCACTATGAAATAATGGAAGGTGTCTTTCAGATTTTCACTTGCATCACAGTGGCAGCTGAATATGTGTGCTGTTTATCTGCGCTAGAGATACACTATGGGAGGAGCTGACTCTCAGTGAATATGATTGAATACTTCCAATTGAGAGATCAGACTTATTTACATGAACCCTGACTGAAGTGATGAGATTGATGTGCAGGTTTATATGGACCAGAGATATCCTCCCACCCAGTAAATGGATATGTCCCATAATGCTTTGCACTGTGACTGTCTTGTGTGACTGTTTGTATCATGCATATATGATGCCACAGCCAATATTATTCCGAAGGCTGCAAGTAGTGAAGGTGGAAGTGGAAGTGAAACAGAAGGAAAACTCAAAGAAGCGACAGCTTAGACAGAGCGACAGAGTAATTTTGTGAAGTGAAATATTTTAGGTTTTTCTGCAGATTCACCAATTTAAGAACAATTAAAGTTATTGGTCGCGTTTTTAGATGCAACAAAAGTAAAGAGATCTGATAAATCTCAAATGTGGACATGTAGCAGCATTTAGCATCAGGCTGCCTCATTAAAACAATGTTGCGATTGTGGTTATATTTCTTTAACAAGCTTAACTTATTCAGGTTTGGCCTGTTTGTACGGTTTGCCTGTGAAGTGGAAAAAGTGTAACACCCATGATCTAAATGTTCAAAATGCCATCATACACTTTAAATTGTGCTATGGCTTTCAAATTTTATTTATTGGAAAGCATAATCTACAGGTGTCTGCTTCACCCTCCCCCATTGTATAATCTCACAGCTTTCATTAAAATCCCTGTGACCAAAACATACCAAGCAGATTTTTACCTCCAATTAGAAGATCTTCAAAACATACAAAAAAATACTTTCGTAGATTTCACCTGGCTTCCTTTGTTATTTTTCCCAATGCTCCAACCCTATCCCTACCTTGGGATCAGCCTCATTGGTCTTTACCATTCTTAATCCTGACAAACTAGCCAGGATAATCCACAGATTTCCGAGGGAAATTCCCAAGGATGTGCCCCCCACCAAAAAAAAAAAAAAATATATTTTTTTTAAATTCTGATTCCCACTGCCGTTGCTTTACTCCTTAAGTCATGGCTTCCCTCTTGAACATTTCACTCGACTCTGCAGGAGGGGTGTCATTTACATAGTTTTCTCTAATCTTCCTTTAAATCCCCAGTTGAAAGGAAAGTTGAGGTCTGGATGCTTCCCTGGGAGTGAAAGCGTCAGGCTGAAATGTAGTGACGGCAAAGAAAAATATTTCAGTTGGGATTTGATTTCTCCCGGGCACTTATGGGCAAAAACAAGCAAAGATCCCACTGTGAAACTATCCAAATAAAGCAAAGGGAGCATCTGTGTTTTCAGAGCATACATACAGTGAAGATTCTGGCCGCAGTGTTATGTGCACGTGTATATTTTTTAATGACTTTGCTGCAGCTTTTGGAGGCTTATTGAAGAGGATCGCGCTGAGCCAATTCAAACCTGTTAGTGCAGGAGATCCTTTGACCTCCCTGAGACTTGTCAATATTATTTTGGTCAAGTTCAGGTGTTGGATATCATGAGTGTCTCGGCACCGTGAAGCCGTGAGGTCACGGTTCACAGTTCTGGAGATGATGGTCACGAATATGTGTTTTTCTCACAGGAACTTGGAGTGTAGCAGAGGTCAGGACTTGGAAATATTTCCCTACAGGACACCTGTGAATCTGAAAAAAGAGCTGAATATACTGTAGTCGGTCCAACACTCAAGTGTCCTTGTATTTCTCCGAAGCAAAGGAGTAGAAGGAACCTAATACACCGAGTACAAAGCAGAACTCCTATAAATACAAAGAGGTGTTCACAGAAAATAAACTTAATGCAAATCGATGCAGTCATGCCGCAGATGTTTCGCTAAATGCAAAATCAGCCTCCTAATTTTTCCTATACATCTTTAAAATTGGCTCTTGTTAGAGGTAAAAATGACTGACTGGCAGCTGACTGACGTCACAATCCAACTTTTGTTCTTGTTCTTATGGGAGTATGTAGAGGCCTTCAGAATGTCTAAAAGCACACAAGAAATGAAGCATGAACCATGAGAACCTTTCTATGATGCAGTTTTTGAGCACAGCAGATACGGCGCCATTCAAGACATACAATTAAATATAAATAAGGCTTCAATTCATCAGGTTCCATCATCTGTGCTTTACTCTCTAAATGAGCCAGAGAATTCACTCGACCTACTTGTGGCCTACTAGTAAAGCTTTGTACATTTTCTTCTCTTCCAGATTCTCTAAGGTTCAGTGACTACCTTTAAACCACAGATGAGTTCTGACAAACTGCATCTCCACCACTCCCAACAGCCACAGGCTGGTCCAGCTTTCATTTCCAGGCTCCAACAATGGAATTAGTCTACAAATGCACCACAGCAAGGGAGCGAGAAAAAAAAAAACAAAACACATGGAGTACTCCCCCCCCCCCCCCCCCCCCCCCCCAGCTGATGACCTCGCTGAAAATGCAAGGGCACTAATGGAAGCGTGCCAACTGGCAATGCCCTGCTTGTACTCCGCCCACCAGCTCAAATGGTGAGAGGACAGAACAGATCAGTGTGTAGTTCCTTGGTTAAAAAAAAAAAAAAAAAAAGGTTCTGTTCTGTATGCAAGGGGATAACCTCCGTGAGTAGAAGATAAGTCTGCATTATCATTAATGAGTAATGTATGAATGTAACAAGCAGGGTCGTTATCAGGGCTTACCCCTCGCGAATTAGCTCACCGAAAAGTTCAAGGCCCCAAAAAGTAACAATAGTTTTCTTACAATTTTAGATGTTTGCCACTTTACAAGTCAACATGTCTACATGTCCCACTCGTTTACTCTTCTGTCTCCACTTGGCACTTTTTCAATTTAAACCGATTGTAATTTATGTGTGATTCGCCACATTTTAATGCCCCCAAGCAGGAATAGCTGGATAATAGTGTTTTTATGACGACCTGTCTATGGGTGCCAGGTCATTTATTTACAATCTTATGTTTTAAATTTAAAATTTACTTCAGTGCGAACCAGGGTCAATACAATATTGCAGGAATAAAACATTTTTTTAAAACAGTTGGTTGCGAAGGTTGCTAAATTCCACTCTCATGCAGATTTACATATTTTTTTATTTGCATGTGTACTTCAATGTTGGCACATGATGTTATTCATGGTGTTGTTTTTAGAAAATCAGTCATATTCAAATAATCATTTGCGTTCAGTAACTCCACCCTGAGCATGTGAAGTTGATCGTGTTGATGGAGGAAGTTCTCAATATATCACTGCATATCCATTAAAGGCTGAGCTGAGAAGCAGTGCTTTTTTCAAACACGGTAAAAACAGATCATCAGCAACTTTTTCAGTTTTTGTAAATCAAATTGAAAATGTATATTAAGTTATTAGCACAAAGCTCTTCCACTATTTTGTACCATTTGGAGGCCAGGCCAAATATTCAAACCTTCATAGTTCACTAATGGAGCAACCCAAAAGTTTATTCTAATGTTAGTCATATTCGCTATTCACTTACAGATTAATACACCAATGGAGGCAGCTGCCATACAAGGTGCTCAGTCCATCCACTTGTGATCAATTTGGGTTTCAGTGTCCTGCTCTTTAACATATGGAGGATTGAATCTGCATCTTTCTGATGGGGACACAAACCTGCATTGGGAGCCGAGTTATAGCTTCCAAAGGTAAATGTGTTAAACCAATAGTTTGTATATAATCAGTGGCGTTAATCAGACATGATCTTCACTGAGTCCCATTCATATATCTGCTTGTTTTTATGGTTACAAATCTTCAGTAGCTCAAGCCCATGTTGTCTTCATGTCCTTCGACTATGGACCTTCGTCCGCCCAAGAATAATCTTAAATCCCTACAATGTCTCGACATCAGCTACAAAAGTTTCCAGCAAGGTGGAGTCACACCACCAAGTATCACAAAGTTCTTCTGTAAGAGAGTTTGAAGATTTCAAGCTGTGTTCTCAGTCTAATATTTATCATCTCGATGATCCTCTGTCTGCAGCTCTTTTCTGCATTACTGCCCCCTGGTCACTTCTGTCATAAAACCTTCATCTGTTATTTGAATACGGTAAAACATCCATACTTGTGTATAGGTTTCAGTTACTTCCATGAATGTTATCGACAGAGTCAGCGTAGTCATATTGTATTAGAAGGATTTAACATTGATGAAAAAAATACATCGGGCTTTGAAAAACTAAAGCTTCTTTTGTCACAAGTAAAACACACACACACACACACACACACACACACACACACACACACACACACACACACACACACACACACACACACACACACACACACACACACACACACACACACACACACACACACACACACACACAATTCCACATTCATGATGCTTTCCTCTCCTTGACAGGCCAGACAGCGCAGTTTACATTTCACACCACATGTTGGCAATTTTGCGATATCATAAAAGTCCTATTTTATATTCCTCTCTCTCATTCTCTCCCTCCATCCTAAACCAATCCAAATGTCCAAGGGTGCTCATAAATAATGAAACCGTCTGAGGTTTAAGTGTAAACACTCTTCAGTTCAAGCCAAATATGTGTCTGTGTGCATCTGCAAATTAAGCACTATAGTGTGGAGGGGAACATTTTTCCCATCGTGCTTCCTTCTTCTTCTTTTGTCCCCCCTTCAGTTTGATGTATCAGTTCAAGGCCCAAGTCAAAATCATCATCCACCTGTTACGCTTCCTTGAGCACAGGGATGGCCACACCCGGTCCTCCAGGGATCGTATTGCTGCACTGTGTCCACGTACCGTCACTTCAGCACACCTGGTAATAACAATTGGCTCGTAATCAGACTTTCTGCAGAGTCTCATCATGATTCATTCATTAAATTCAGCTGTGCTGGTGCGAGGAAACATTGAAAACATGCACGACCGTGGCCCTCAAATATCACGAGTGCCCACACCTGCCCTGCCAACTATCGTCTCCATGAAGATGCAATCATGTTTTTCGAGTATCCGTATTGACATGCATCGTGGAGTGTTCAATGATATTATTTTACATAGAGGTGAGATTATACACTTTCATTCTTGGAAACCTTGACATGGTCCACCACATTTCCGCAGTTTGCCTTCTTCCCACTAACAGTTTTTAAAAGAATGTGCTTTTAGTGTCCCAGTTTTTATAATCTCCAATGACGCATTGGTTTTAAGTGTTTACACATGTACATGGATGTGAACAACACAAGGCTGGACAACTTGGACACAACTAAGTTATACTGCTGTTTTTGTTGTTGTAAGAGGTGTATGTGTACTGCTCCCAGTAGTTGGAATGAAAGCATTGCATGGCAACCTCCCTCATTGGGGTGTGAATGTGGGAATGAATGGATGAATGTGACGAAAGCACTTTGGGGGCAGTGGAAAAAACTGTTCTATATCTAAACTTGGTTCACCAAATCTGGTCGGATTTGATGGTTATTGTTTAAATTATTATTGTACATACTAGTGATGAGAAACCCGACTCCTTGAACGGACTCACGGGTTTTTGAGTCGTTCATCCAAGTGAATCGGTTGTCTGAGTCATTTGAGTCATTTGATTCAGTTGCGCATGCGCACTATTTCCACCCGCTCCAGGACCTGGAGGCTCAGCTGAACTGCAACATGAACCACGGGGGAGAATCATATATTCATAGTAAAATGCTGAAACCCTTCTGAGGAAAATAAACAATAAGTACACATTAGTTTTCAGTGGTCCTGGTCTCCTTATTCTAGATTAAACTGAATCAATACCTGACATTCAGAATGGCAGATATACAGTATATATTAATATATACATATGATTTTATATTTTTTTTCCCTCCAACATTCTGACTTTATTTTTTTACTAGTATCAATAAATAATGTGACGTTCATAGGACAGAACTAATTATAGGGGACAATATTAAATGTAACACAATACCTGCTACAGTTGTATTTTAACACTGTTTATTGTGTATTTATCCATGTACGGTATTATTCATGTATTTATCTCTACAAGCTTTGTGAAACAGACAATGTGTGTGGTTTTTTTTCTCCGCTGTCACTCAAACTTTCTGTGCAGCGCCGCTGCAGATTTTCAGGTGAGGGAGGGGCGGAGGGCTCACCACTCACCACTCATGAGGCGAACGACACAGAGGAAGTGCTACTGACCGATTCAGTGAACGACTCTTTCGAGTTTCGAGGTGACTCGGGCATGTGAGCTGAACGATTGGAGCGAGCTGACTCGGTCATTCGTGCTGAACTACACCTACGAGCTGACTCGAGCTGCTGAAAGCCTCATGTGACTGTAAGGAGCCAGAAGCTGCTGTGCATAGCAGCTAGCGTTAGCGGCCCAGCTATAAGCTGCTTTTAGCAGCTCTTTTAGCATTACAGCTGCTTTTCTCACAGGGCGACTAAAGTGAGTAATGGAGTTAGGCGAGCTGCAGAACAGTGACACTGAGCAGAACAGTGACACTTATATTTTCCTCTCTGCAGCTGGAGGCTGTAGTAAGAATGACTCAGTGAACGAGTTAATGAACGTGAAAACTCGTGAGTCACCGTTCAGTAAAGTAACTCGCGGGTTTTGAACGATTCGTTCAAATTCGATCATCACTAGTACATACATTAACTTTTAGTTGACAGAAAATGTGGTAATGTTGCAGTTTTATTCAGTTTGTGTTAAACAAATTACCATTTCGTGATCATGGCATTTAAGGGATTTGATTGTATCCTTATTTGCTTGCACTAAATTAAAATAAAGAAACTGTATATGGCCTTGAAAGTATTGGGAAATGTAAATGTTTAACAACAGAATTTGATAAAATTGTACATTCAGGTTTAAAGTACTTGTCCAAAAATGTGCCTTAAATGCATCAGAAATTGTAGTTCGGCTTCCCTCCTTCAGTAAATCAGAGAGAATGTAACATCTGAGGTCCTTTGTCAGTTCATCAGAGCAGAAACACAGAGCTCTAAGAAAAAGGCCCGGACTATAAACACAGCTCTCTGGCTTTTAAACATGTCATAACTACAGTGCATGCATTTGTCATCATCTCGCTCCATGTAACCTCCCGAAGCAGCACACAGTGTAAATCACAGATCATGACCATTAGTGGCCCAAGTATCCAAACACAGGCATCATTCATGGAGACAGATGAGCCCAGCAGAGGGGACAGGGGAGGTTTATGGGCTCTAATGGTATCTGTGAGGGTAAATGAGCTGCATCTATTTCAACACGGGCCTCACGTTCCGTCCGTCTCCTGCTTGTCTTGAACCTTTTTATTTTCTACTGCGCTCACTCCCAGGCTGAACCGTCCCCATTCGTCTTCATCCATGCCTCTTTCTGCCAAACAACACACAGGGGTCAAGCACCGTGACACACATGGACGGCTCTCTATGTAAGAGGAGAACATCTGATATGAAGATTGTGTTGATCTTTACAAAAACAAAGGAAACCGACAAAAAGGCAGAAAATAGAAAGAAATACAATACAAGAAATGATAAAGAAAAAACTATTAGTGATTGTATTGGAGGAGATGTTTTTGGCCCACAGATCAAGCACTTTAATGTGTGTGTATATATTTGTACATGACAAATCAGCAAGTAGTCCAAGAGTCTTGAAATTAACCAGAAAAGCCCTCCAAGCTATTAAACCACAAATATCTCGAGGTCAAATAGAAGTGGATAAACTGTAAGTGACATTATGTTTATTTTGTGCAAAACAGCCTGTCAACAAATTGTGATGTATTACAGCAATTACAGTATATTTTCCACAAAAAGGAATATTATTATTTTGACTGATATATCAGCTTTGTATTAATTTCTACTTGCCCCTGTGTGACATATCTTGTGTTGAAGCACTTTGAAGCATCGGACCACGGCTATCAGACTCAGGTTCCACATGTGTTTATTTGTGTGTCAGATTGTTAAATGAGTGTATGATTGTTTACGTCTGTGTCAGCACTTTGATGGTTTGGCCAACCGCTCCAATTATAAGTCTTATAAAGCTTGTATGGAAAAATACATGGTTGGAAATTTGTCTGTAGGTGTCACTTGTGACTGTTTTTCTCTTTGTGTTCCATTGATGGATGGATGGATGAGTGGATGGATGAGCACATGGCAGCTTTAAATCGTCACTGCATGTCTTCAGAAAACTTTCAAAGTCCACTTTTTTTTCTTTCCTCTGAGTGAAACTGTTCATTTTCAATAATGAGCTTTGTCTCAAACCTTCTTTCTGAATGTCTTAAATCAGAAGTTTCCAATGGTTTCCACCGAGTTTGACATAAAACTCACATGCTTCGTCTCAAGCCCAGTCGCGTCGTCACAACAGACTTTCCTAGTGTTTTGCACATTTTATGATATTATTGTTATAGGTCGTTGAAATCCATGGACATTAATATGCAAATAAAATGTTTCTTCTAAATCGTTGCCAGCTGTCTTATCAGTTATTATTATTTAATAGTTTTGTCTGGATTGGTGAATTAGTTTTATATGTGTAAGATAATTATGTGTACTTGTTAAGAATTGGGTGTTTCAAGGGATTATTGGGTTTGATATAGCAGAGCAGCTTGGAAACAGTTTTCAATATATTTTACTTCTGTTTGGGGTGGGGCTACAATTTACATAGTTTTCTCCTATTTAAATCTTATTTAAGGCATGGATGTTCACAAATGCCCTTCTGTTCATTACCTTCTCTGGTTTGTACAAGTAATCTTGTCGGGATGGTTGTCACTTACAAGATCGACCAGTACAAACACACAATATAAAATTAAATAAGGTTAAATAAAGTTACATAAAGAATAAAATACAAGTATATGGACAGTTTAGCATTTTAATGCTTTAGAATTTTATCTCTATTTCTAAAAAAAAAAACATTTTTTCCCCCAATAAAATTCAAGTTAATATGATTTCTTTCCCACTGGGGAAAGGTATCACCCTGACCTGGAATATATGTGAGTTGAATAGCTTTGGAAGTTTGACAATTTAAAAATGTCATACGATGATAACATTTATAAATAGTCACTGATTTAGAGACAAAATAGCCCAAATATGATCAGTTCAGGGTATTTTCTTAGTCGCAGATTGTTACAGTCAGTCGTTCACGCCAACGTCTTCAATGTCATTCCAATTCTTCACTTTATTATTGCTTTAATAGCCATAGTTAATGACATATTTTAAGGTCAGTTGAGTATTTATTGGATTAAAAAGAAAATGTTGAAGTATTTCTGCCAGTGACTGAGAATAATGTGCCTAAAAGTCATCAGGGCATCTGAATGGATTTGCTTTAATCCACGAAGGTTTAACTTACTTTTAAACCACCCGGCAGCAGTTGGCTCCAACTCGGAAATGTAATCCAGTGACATGTCTGAAACCAGAATTACCTTTGGCTACAAAAATCTAATTAGTTCATCTTTAAATGAGAGTTCACAGGAGAACCAAATTAGAAGAGGTTCCCTGAAGGTGCTCTCTAGACGTCCTGCTGCCCAGAACTCTAGAGGCCACTGCGGCCTTGATCTTTGCTTGAACAGCAGAGTGTATCGACTACATGGTGACAACAAAAGTTGTAAATGTTGTTTCACAAGGTGGAGATAATCAGGAGATACAGTATTTAGCAAATGACAGAGGCTTGATCAGATTGCTGCATAAGCATATGCCTCTAACAAGAGGCAACAACAACCGACGTATCATTTTATTCTGACAACTCATGGTGAGTGATGATTATTTTCTATTTGGCATTGTTTGCTGTGTGTGTTTTGCTTCCTGCTGCTGTTGAGGCTCCATCAGTGACATTCTGGTGTTAAAGTCCACATTCAGTGGTGAATTTAAGTGGCAGGTTTGTAAACCTTTCATCACGTTGGATAAATATCTTGTGTATTATGATGCATGTTATTGTTTTAAATAGCAGAGCTTTTACTTTATTTGTGCGACTGTTACGTGCACAGTGCGGCACATGCATATTGTCGGAGTTACAGTAGAAAACAAACTAGAGATCCCTAAATTCCCCAGCACCGTCACTGAAAGATCAAGCAAACAATATAGTTTTCATGTTGGGCCACTTGCGTGCGCTCTTGTTTGTTTTTGTAACGAAACCACACACTAGCATAAAGAGGACAGTGCGCTATAAACAATGGTGAATATATATCAACTGGGAATCATGTCACTCTGATGGCCGCCATTGTTGTTATAATCTATTTACCTGTGGAAAAGGATTATTTACTATGACCATGGTGCACATGCACAGTCGCAGTATTTCAAAATGGACATGGAGGTTTTCAAAAAGTTCTGTTTTCCCCTGTTTACATGTAGACAGAACATGGGCTTTACATACACTTTTTAAAGGGTTATCTTTTTCATTTTGTATTCTTTCTACATGACATATATAACACTTCCCCATCATGTGTGGCTCATGTAATTAATTATAAAAAGAACATAATCAACCACATTTCAGTACATATTCTGTAAGTACAGTGTGGAATCAAAAGTAACTTACATTTGTTTACGCTGTGGGCTGGATCGGAATATTAGTTGGGCCAGATTTGGCCCCTTTACCGTACATTTAGTGATAATAGTGCACCATGAGGGTATTGCAGCATGTGTATCAGATTGTCTGGGTATTCTCTAGTTTTGATATCTAACTTAAACAGCCACGAATGTCAACATGCTGGTGGCGCAAGAAGAGAAGTCCAAATGTGATCAGTCTCCCCGAATGGTTATGAAATCTCAGAGTAGGTAATTGGAACTGACAGAGTCATAGAACAACATGTACTCAATCTGGTATCGATCAGTCTCTGCAGTCAGACTCAGTCTGCCTGAGCCAAACAGTGTCGCACTAAACCAGCTGCCCGATCGGCTTGTGTTGGAGAAAAAACACTGCTGTTCATAAAGCTGCTCTTTTGTTAGAAAAAATATTTTTAAACAAATGTACAAAACAAAGCATCTGTAAATCACTTGCTCACTGTGGCACTCGGAGTGTGGGCGAAAATCGTTAACAGAATAGTTTTCTGTCGTTGAGTGTGAACAGCTGATACTCGCAGAGACATTTCACGGGTTTCAGGTCCAGTGACACTCACCTATTTTGACTGCGCTCCTTGTAAGAGGTGATATACAGTCTGCTTCATATAAAACGCAGCCTTGCAGCCTGCTGTGGTAATACCTCTCCCTTTCTCTTATCCCGCCCTCTCATTCTCACGTTCTTCTCCTGACAGCAGGCCGGTGTTCTACTGACAGAGCCCATTCTGGGCTCCCTTAGAGATAATGTTAATGGGAGCCAGACCCCCCCCCCCCCCCCCCCGGCCAGATTTTTGTGGGACAGTTAGTCGAGGAAAAACTATTTGCAGGTTATTGATGTGTCTGTAAACACTTTCCTGGTCACGTTGTATCTAAGTGAATCACAAAGCCATCGGGTTTGACATTCTGAAGACAATCGAAAGAGTTTCCACAGAAATGTCAGAAATCATCAGACGTCATCATGTGATGTGAACCAATAAAACTTCCCCCCAAAAAACTTCAGAACTTCCTTTGCTATTGTTATAATATCAAAGTTGTTTGATGTCTCGCCAACTTGTTTTATTGTTTTATTTCCCATCTGATTGATTTTTTCTTTTAAACATTTCAAAACCAACCGTCATTCATCCCACTACAGATTCACAAACTGAAACCGTTTAATTTCTCAAACTGAGTGAATCCCAACATTTTTGACACGGGAACTTGGGAAAATTGGCTCCAGCACCCTGCAAACCTGATCAGGACAAATTAGTATACAAGTTGGATGGATGGGTGGATGGTCCAAATTGAAAGATAAATAAAAGCCACGTACTTATGGTAGTATCGTTGGAATTCAACTCATAAGTTAAAAAAAAACCAACAACAGACATCCGAATTTCCACAATTGGAGATGAATAAAGTACTGTATGTCTGTCTGTCTGTCTGTCTGTCGCTGATTAAATCGGAGACTAACCTGCCAAACAACACATCTCTAAGACCCTTGAAACATCTAAGACAAATCCTGAGCTTTTTTATTCTTGTTTTTTTATCTTTAATCACTGCAGTGAGAGACCAAAGCTGCATTTGTACTTTGAAAATGTCTTTCATTGTATTTTTTTTTATTGTGTTTCTTTCCCTCAGTGACTCTAATTGGTTTGAGAGCAACACCCAAAAAAGGAAGAAAAAAAATCCTCACACTCTCAGACTGTCTCCATCTTCAAAGCGGAGTTGCTTGTCCCCTCCCTCCGAATTATAGTCACTACATCACAACTTCAAGACCCTTCCCAAAGCCATTCTGCACCAGAGTGGGAAATTCCAAGGAAAACTGTCACAGCAGGGAAGCGGCGTCCTGCTTCCACAGCAGGGAAATGAGACTTTCTATGAATGTGCAGTGAAATATCAAAACAAACTTTAACAGGCCCCATTTCCACAGCCTCCGCCCCGTAATCCTTTAAAAGCCTTCGTGAAAAATGAAAAACAAAGCCTTTTACAATGACATCCTTAATGAGAAAAACATCTCGCAAAGAAAACTCCAGGCGTTGTTGGAGGGGGCAGGAAGTAGGATATTGTCACTTGTTTGACCGTATCTCGCTACTAGCAGATGTGTACGAGTGGGCGAGCGGGAGGAGGAAAAAAAGCTGAAAGAAAATGGTAAAACAAAACAAAAAAAACCCCTGCAAAAACAATAACAGTTATTTTGGGGACCTCATTTGCTCGCCAGCTCCTTTTAGCAAAGCTTCTGCGCCCAAAGTGTTTTATAGCTCGGCGTCTGCCAAGAGCTCTTGGCCCGCTTCACAATGAGACTGAACAGAACCGGACTCCACAGGCGTCCTGGGAGCAGAACAACACATCAGGTCCAATTAAGATCAGTAGGTGGAACTTATTGTAACCTGCGACACCACTCGCGGCTCCCACCTCCCTCCCCTTCAACACGGTACCATGGACAACAGAAAGAGAGGCTTTGTGAAAACTCTGGCCCTGCAAGTAAACGGAACCGTGTCAATGAAGGGGATAAAAAGCAAAAAAACTGGTTCAGTCTTTGGTGAATCTGTGAAGTTCGGGGGGAGGGGGGGGGGGTTGTAAAGTGTGACTGGCTGGTGTGACTAAGGTGGGGAGGAAGTCACAAACACTATCTGCGTGTTGTTGTTTGTGGGGGAGTAGCCGAAGTTGGAGAACATTTGACCTCCTTGTAAACTCAAATACAGTGTATGGGACTCGTGGGAAATGGAGTCCGAACTGCAAACAAAAAAGAGCTCACATGAATAATAAGTGGCAAAAATCAATGATCCTGCCCAGGAGAATCGTCCAACCACAGTGATTTATGCAGCTTCTGATAGATTTACATTCTAAAATTAAATCCGTTGTCCTTTCACCCAGTATCATTGAGGACTGAACCTCGAGATTCGACAGCTTTACGCCTCACTGTTCACATCTGTTGCTCTTATTCAGGAGAGGAAGGACCAGTCAGGTAATAGAGCTGATGTGCGTGTGTGTGTGTGTGTGTGTGTGTGTGTGTGTGTGTGTGTGTGTGTGTGTGTGTGTGTGTGTGTGTGTGTGTGTGTAGGGGGTTTGAGTTCAAAGAAAAAGCATGGTGCTGTGATTTTTAGCAGAAGCGTTCACTTTCACTGTGCCTGCCCGGCGATGGGTTTGACTATTCTCCTCTACTCTGGCCTAAACCGACAATCTTCCTGGAAATATTTCTCCACCTTGCGTTGCCAAATCTGTGTTTTTCCAAGGAGTACTTTTGACACTGAGGCAAGAAAAAATGAGCAGACCTTCATAACGATCATAAAAATGCGACCAGACCTGCATTTGCAACAGTTACCTCACAAACAATTCAAACGTTCCATTTCTTCATTGAGCACAGCCATGAAACATTAATGGTGATGTTGAAGAAAGAAAGCAAAACACTGATTTTAATAAGTGGTCGGAGTTCCTTTGGCAGTAATAACCTCAACAAAGTGCTTTCAGTTGCTCCTCAGGTAAAGTGAACTCGGAGCCCTCGTACACTCCGAGTGGATAAGTCTGAAAACAGTCACTTGGCGTCTCTGTTTATTACAAAAAAAAAACGAACAACCCTAGAAACTGAAACACTAACGTTGTCGACCCGCCTTCTGCTTCACCAGCATGCAGTGATGACACCAACCAACACAATGACGGATTATGTTGTTGTGCTGCTCTAGCTTTTAACAACACATTTTAAGATTAAGTTGATATTTGCTATAGTTATATTATCCAGAAACTTTGTTGTTGTTCTGCACAAATTACTTCTTTGTCACTTGTTTGGTCACGTGAAAATATAGACATTTTCATCATCTGCACCATAAAGAAAAATGTTCAAGATTAAATTGAAACAATATTATGGCAGTATTTTAACGCACTCAAGATGAAATTGGGCTGCTTGTGGCCTCTGAACTAAAATGTGGCTGACACTTCTGCTGTGAATTATACAAAAAAAGCAGTAAGAGACCGTTTAGTTTTTTGACATGGTTTGGAAAAGCGCAACCCAGACAGGACTCTACAGGTCAGATCTGTACCCTCACTGCATCCATCTCCATCTCCACACACACACGGCTGTGTCACCCTCCCTGTATTAAAAGACTGATGTCTTTATCACGGGGAGGGAGGTGGAGCAAATGGAAAGAGAACAGAGAAAATATGACAATGCTCACATGAAAGGGAGGCCTTTCAAACTCAGGGGAGACATGAAAGACTATCTCTCTTTCTCTCTCTTACTTCCTTTTGTTCTCCCTCTATCTCTTATGTTCCCTCTGTTCCTCTCCGTGTTGTAATTGTACATTCAAACTCAAACTGTGAATGCTAACAAGGCTTTTAGCCACTGCAAATTAATGTAGCCGCTGCATTTCACTAATGCGCTCCCTTTCAAATGTCACCTTTTATGTTGTTGGTGTGAATGCATCTTAGCAGCCATGCAATAATTTTTTTTTCTTTTTTGGAGGGGGTCGTCTGCACGCCAGCCTGCTGCAATCCGAGCCCGAATTCACACGGCGGCAGACGTCTCGCGCTGTAAATCTTCAGATGGCTCCCGATTAAGTTTCGGGGCTGCGTGTTAACCAGCAGCAACTGTAAATAAACACATCATATCCGTTTCATCAGCAGCAAAGCCCCGCGAGGCCGAGTTCCAGTGAGTGATGTCAACAAGCTGATAGCCTTTCTCTCTTCTTATTTCATTGAAAAATACTTTCATGGGAACAACACAAGCTTGTCTGTTGCATTAATTTGAATTTATTGTAAATTAAAATGGTTTGGCATATTTCACTTGGTAACTTTAAATGTCTCCCTCCCTTAATAATGTTCATTCAGCTGCCATATTCTAGTATTGCAGTTAGACACAAATATAGAAAAAAGAAAAAGCATTGAAACAGAGAGTTTTTGATGTAACAAAGTTAGATACAGAATAATGTCAATAATATTTTTTTCATTTACCTCAGTCCCTGGTTAATGAGGTGATCTATATTTATGGACTAGAATGCTACTTACTGTAGGTTCCTTGGTTTTCTAAAAGCAGAATGGGAAGCAGAACTTTCAGCTTTCAGGCTCCTCTAATGTGGAACCAGACCTCAGGTTCAGTTAGGGAGGCTGACTCAGTCTCTATGTTTAAGGTTGGATTAAAGAATTTTCTATTCGATAAAGTTTACAATCAGGGCCGTTATTACATGACACTGACATTTGTCTGTCCTGTAGTCTCCTCCCCCTCTTTCTCTCTCTCTCTCTCTCTCTCTCGAATTGTCACCCTTAATAATTTAATCTTTATCTTTGTGTTACTTTCTATAAGCAATAAATTCAGTTTTGCAGATTAATTTTTTTTCTACTATCTTCTACCCCTCGTCCTCTGTCGTTGCCTCCCTGCTGCCGAGGAGGATTTACTACGAAGGAGGGTAGACTATCAGTATCACCCAGGAGCTGTATTTACTACAATCTGCCACATTTCATAATATGTGACAGCGACTTGTCAACAGTTAAATTACAAACAGACTGTTTTAGCGTGTTTGTGATAATTTGCTGTTAGTCAAGGTCGTAAGTTATTATTATGTAGATCCCACCACTGGTGTATGAGAGAGTGCAGGTTACTGGAGTGTTGATGTGGAGAAAATAGTAGATTTTTAACCAGAAATCATCTATTGCTTCTATTGGGGCTGGAGGGTGGGGAGTATTGTAATTATCTGTGTAATGATCTCAAAGGTCTCTTGCTTCATGAAGTTTGGGTGATCTCCTTTTGTAAGCAAAATTAATACAAATGTATCTCGTCATCATCTCCATTACTGGCCTGAAAAGGGCTTAGATATAATGGCTGCATGAGCACATGCCCTTCTTGGTCTGCTGAAGACATAAAAGAGTGAGGGCTTGGATGAAGTCAGGAAGCCACACCTGTGTGTCACCTGAGTCCTCCTGATGAAATGTTGACCCCTCTGGGCTTCACCTGTGATGAGGTCAAGGGGCAAAATGAGCTAATGAGGGAGTAGAAGGCCAAAGGTGAGAGAGGACCCTCAAGGGGCTGTATATTGTTTTTGCTCTGTGGTGATTTTGTATGTTTCAATACACACTTTTCCAAAAAATACAGAATCTAAACTAAGATCAGGCTTTACGGCAGCAATGTTAATGCTGTTCTTCTGTATGGTTCAGTGTGCTCGAGAGTAATGAGACGAGATATGAAAAAGGTTGATGTCTTTCATAAGATCACACATGACAAGCTCTACAAGAAGACTGTCATGTGAAAGTAAAAATCACAGGCTGCGATGTTATGGAATCTTCAAGATTCCATGAGATAGTATCAAACTGGAAGGAGAAAATTTAAGCCAAAAACTATCTTATTAAAGACTGTAATGAAAGAGCTGGAAGAGATGGTTTATGGGGTGAAGCACAAGTCAAAGCTCAGGACAGGGTTGAGTGGAAAAGTATTATTGAGGCCTTATGTCCCAAACTGGATGAAGAGGTCGAGTGAGAGTGAATACGCACCTTTACAGGTGAGAGTTTCTTTCTTCAGTTGATGGAAACCGACGATAAGTGAGACTGTTTCCAATCACGGAGAGAAATAGATGAAGGGAGCTTGAAGTTGGGAGGGAAGAAAAAAGCTGTTTTAATCTTTTGATCCTTTCACCTCCCATCAGCTCTCGTATCAAACAAATTACCCAGAACGCACCCCTGCACACATCAGTCTCATTACCCTTCTCCCTCTGCTCGGAGACACTGGGTAAATAGCACTGTCTGTGGGGAGACCGAGAATCAACACCATAATGAGACGGTTGATGATCAGCCTGCTGTTTGAGTAAATTCAAAAGCAAACCACACAGAGACACACTGGCATTAGCACACTCAGGATGTGGGATTGAGAAACAAGAGCTAGTGTTGACTTTCAAAAACATGAAAAACTCTGGAAAAAAAAAAAAAGAATTTTAATTTATTCTTGCTTGTTTATTAGTTGAATTTGTGAGGATGAGTTACAGAAGACGTGCAGGCAGATTGGGATCTTTTATTTGGTGGGAAGCATGATCCCCTCAGTCTATGCCTGGATTTAACTGGCAGATAGATTTGAGCTTTTATTTTGTGGTGTCATATTTTTGTCAGACGAAATTACGCGAGTCACGTTTTCATGAAAGAAACACCGCAAAACTCTCAGAATGTGTCAGGAAACAAAAAAGGGATTAGATGCTTTTCCTCCTGCCTAATCAACCTCTTTCATGTGAGACGATCCCAAATGACTCATGAATCCTTCACTTTCACTTGCTTCACTTCCAACAACATCCATCTTTTTTTCCCCCAAGTTATAAAGTCACAACCTCTTTAACAATCTGGACCATTCTCCATTGTCCGCCCTTTAGCCCAAACAAGGCGGTCATTGTGTTCGTGACACGGCGACAAGGGGACCTCGATGTCAACACCGTTAGCGTGGAGACAGATCATTACGTCTGGCCACGGGGGTCGGTCAAAGGTGAGAGGTGAGGGGTTAGAGAACAGTCGCCATTAGAGCAGCCTCCGCTGTCAACACGTTTGTATATTGCAGGAAGGAACCGAGCAATTCCCGCGAATCACTTTGTCGTGTCATGTCCTGATCGGCGTCCATGTTTTGTCCACAAATGAATGAAAATGGAATGATGATGATGGAAATGAAACCCGGCGCAATGGAAACACTGTGCCCTCATCATTTCTATGGATCTCACTCATTACAGTTATAATGAATCAATTCCATGAAAGGTGGACCACTGTGCAGAATAGTAATGAAAAACCAATGTCCAAGCTAATTAAAGAGTCTGATTTAGGATGAAGGTGAAGGAGACATCCTCTTTTTGGCTGAAGCAATTTCAAGAGGGGAATATATTGTATATTTGAATATGGTGAATCAATTACGTGGTGTTCATATTTCATGATGTGAACGATTGTCGCATTCCACGAGCAAACAAAAGCATCATTAGCAATGTGGTAATTACAGGTTTTCATTTATGGAATGGTCATACCTGATACATTGATGTGGTTGTTCACTATAGTTTACTTTACCACTTCAATTCATCTTCATTACATTTTGTTTAAATATAAGTAAATAATATAAGTATTTTACATTGAATTTAATAGATTAATCCTAGTAAAATATGACATCCTGGGAAAACAATATTTCTTACATGGGCCATAGAACACTTCACATTCACCTGAATGGAACTTGGAGATGGTTTAGGCCCAGAATAAAATACATCACCTTTAAAGGTGATGGGCTTGTACCTGATTGTGAACATGCTTGACTTTTAATTATGGATATAGTGATGAAGTGTGTTTCCTGATAATGTTTTTTTTCTTTCCTGTGCTGCCTCAGAGCCTCAAAATTTTGACCATCAAACATCAGAATTTGGAAGACGAAGAAACGTGTCATTGGCCATTTAATCATTTATTAATTATGAATTGTGTGTGATGACATTCTTGGATTTTTACAATTTTACAGTAACACTCAACAATGAAGACACTAATTTTTAGAGACCCACATACAAACCTGGTTCAGAGCTGCTATGAGGATGCCAAACCTGTAGGGGGCAGTGTAGCGAGAAGCATGAAGCAATGATAGCCAATCAGCATCCTGGGAAAGAAAACACCAAGACACACATTTTTCACCCGGACATTAGTGTTTTGATGTTTTCATGAAATCCAATTCTGTTTCATGTTACCTTATATTTGATCTTAAATTGTCTTAAACCTTTTTATACTTTTGATGCACAAAGGAGGAGCACCTGTAAATTTCAATATGTGCTATATGTTTACAATGAATGAATGAATGAATGTGGTTTAACTGGTGCTTTTGCGAATATTACTGCTTGAATACTGTGAAATCTACTTACTTGTCGGTTTTGGAATTTTTCAACATCTCACAGATTTTTTTTTTTCTTCCTCAAAAATCACCTTGTCTCACTTGAAATGGAAACATTAAAATTCTCACGTCTCCTTTGATGGCATGTTGACTTGAGCGTTGACCTTGAAGCACAGTCATGCTCTACTACTGTACTTATTGACCACAAGGATCATTACATTTCCTCGGTTGTCATGAACTTCTACAAATGGGCAAAACCAAAACCTGATTGTTTTTGCCAACTGAAGTGAAATTTGTTTTGGAATGTCCACCACAAAACAAGATCCGCTCACATGGTCAAGGTCTGAGGTTGGATTCTTCCTGCTTCCAGCATGTCTCGTCAAAGAACGTCTCCGTGAACCTGGATTCCTGATAAAGATTTTCCTCATACTATATGGATCATCAGCTCATTTTTCATTGAGTTAAAGATTTGACGTAAAACTATTAATCAGGGAATGATGGAACACTTTGGGCTGTGATTTGGTCGCCTCCCTTCTTTTCAGAATTCATTTCTGGGATTTTCTCCAGCTAAACCACACTGGCATTAGTGGCGTTCCACTTCATCCCAGAAGTGTTGGATGAGGTCGAGGGTGGGGCTCTGTCAAGGCTATTGCTGTTGTTGCTCGCCAAACTAAAAAGGTAATTCCTTCATGGACTTGGTTCTTGGGCAGAAACGCTGTTATGTTACAAGAAAAGGTCATCTCTAATGTGCTGCCACACATTTGGACCCATTCCTTTGTCAAAGCTGCCATAATACAATGTAGAGTGTGAAATTCCCCACTAATTGTAGCTCAAAACTTCAGCCCCAATAAGAGTATGTCTACAACAAGGAGGAGAAAGTTGATGAACCAAGACGTCAATGTATAGATAATAGACAAAAACAAACAAACGATGGTACATAAACCAATTAAATTACTTGTCTATATAATTTTTTTATAAAATACAAAAAAGATACTCAGGTACAGATAGAGGTGGTAGATATAGAAAGACTGAATCAATACAAATTCCTTGGAGTAATAATCGAGGACAAAATTTGCTGGAAACCTCGCATAAAACATAAAACACGTCCAAAACAAACTATCCTGAAGCTTCAGCCAAAGCTATGGATCTGTTAGAACACAAATCACTTCAAACTCTTTACAGGTTTCTACACATGAGTTAAAGAAGGTAGCGCCAGTGAATTGTAAAGTCGACACCACTCTCAAGAGATTCTGTATCACCATCCAGTGTGTGAAATTATGGAATAAATGAGATTAAATAATTATCAAACTTAATGCAGTTTAAAAAAATACATATATAAAGGGTTAATTCTGGCGAGGTTCAGGGCAAGGGCTTGTGGGCTTTGGTGTCGCAGTCATGATTGGTGGATGGGCTTTAATGTGTGCAATAAATTGTCAATGTTGATATTTGTTATTTGGCTGTAGGGACACAACAACATTGACAAAAAAGAAAAAAATGTGTGACTTGTGTAGGGGAAGGATTAGAAAACGTTTGACCAGTTTTCGAACATGTAAAGCACATTGGAGCGTTGCTTGAATGCTGGGGAACTCATTTGGATGTTCATCTGTTTTACTGTTTCTCTTGGTTTTGTTCTTGTACACGTTAATAAATAAATAAATAAAATGTCTAATTTTCCTGATTAACATGAAAAAAATCTATTTACCAAAGAAAATTCACTTCTTACCAAAGGCTTGAGGAGCAATACAATTTGTTTTTCACTTTTAGCATTTCACTTTTTTTTTTCCAAAGTGCATAAATAAAATAACTTTTAAATTATTGTTATTATTATTGTTATTGTTATTTCACATATTGTGCTGACATGCAACCAACCAATCAATACCCTTAACTTCTGATCAAAACTCCATTTACATAAGTGTAAATATAGATGTACTTTCATCTTCAGACCAGCAGCGCTGAAAGAGCAACATATAGCGTTTTTAGAATTTAATGTTGAAAGCTTGAATTTTTCAGCATTTTACGTTTGTTATTTATGGTGATTTGACAAGAAACTTCACAACCATCAGCTTTCTGTGCAAGCTTACAGACGTCAGGCCTCTTAACCCTGGAAGAAGTCCTCATGAGCAGGACAAATCAATAAATGTCAGAGACTTATGATTACGATGGATCCTGAACTGGATCACAACCAGCTCTCAAGTCCCAGCTCTAGTTTAGTTGCAGGTTCCTGCGAGTGGCTTCCAAGATGGATTGTCTCAATTATTTGAAGGCCTCTTTGGTCCCGAGAATTCGGAGTGGTATCATGATTTGATTTCTCTTTTGAATTACATAGGGATACTGTTCCTTGAACTCAGCATTATCAGCCAAGTTGACGAGAGAAAGAAAGTGATGTCATAAAACCGTCCCCCCCGAGCAACATGATTGAAACATTGTGAGCATCATGCCGAAGTGAAGGCCGGCTCTCCCTCCAGAGTGGGAGTTGATCAGCAGAGGCCTGATGATGGGGAAGTGAGGACAGACTGCCGAGACTCAGACTGAGGGTGGTAGACAGTTGGAAGAAGAGGAGGAGGAGGAGGAGGAGGGGGGGAGCGAAAGTGATAACCTTGTCTTTCGTTCATTGCTGTCTGCTCAGTGATTTAATTTGGTCGCCCCGTCACACCTGAGCTAAAGCTCATCCATCACAGGTACTGCAGGATCCCTCCACTGCATGCGCTCTTCTTCCCTCAATCCGTCCTTCCAGTCCCATCACTCCCCGTCCTTCTCACCCACTCCTACATTACTCCTCTTCCAAGGCCTCCTCGGTCTCTCGCCACCTATCTGTCCAAATCTGTCTTAAATATGCTCACGACGTGTCAATCAGTCGCACTCTGCTCGGCTGGCGCCTCTTCGTATATTCCTACGTCGGAGCGTCTACTCAGACACAATCGGAGTTTATCATCAGCCTGGAAATCATGAGCTTCCAAAACACGTGATGATGATGATGATGATGATCAGGTTCGTGATCATTAAAATGTGGAGTTTAAACAGAGACAAGAGTGAATCTATATTCTATTGGTGGACCATGGGATCATGTCTATCTTTTCTTTTGTCAATTTTGAGTACTTTGACAGAGAAAATGAATGTTAATGAGACATTTTTCCAGATTTTCCTTCATAAAATTTGAAAATATTACAATTCTTAATTTTCTTTTACAGTATACGAAATACGTCGGACAGTCGGTCATTACCGATAAAAATGCCACTGGTCTGGTTAATGTCCTCTTAAAACTGGTCTCGTGTCCAAATGTTTCATTTATCACTCTGGAAAAGTCAAGAATCACCTCCCAGTTGCTTGAAAAGGCGGCCTTTTGTCAAATCGATGGGCGCCACCATTTAGAATGGTTGTCTACTGCTGAAGTATTCAGCGTTTATTGTTGTGAATTTTTTTGTTCTTTTTTTCACATTATGTTCACATTATGTTTCACCTCTGTTTTGACAGGTTTATGGTAATATAAAGTTTATCGTCACAAACTGTCTTATTCTTGATAGTTTTGCAAATAAACAATAACTTGGGGAGGAGTTCAATATTTTCATCAAACTTTACTTCGGTTCAGTAAAATGTGCTTTGGCATTTCACGATTCCTGTATACTGCTTACACATTTTATAATACTATATCTCAAACTATAATCCCCATTTTGGAGTCACAATTTTTTTTTAGAAGACTACAAGTGTCCGTGGAAATGAGGAAAAGACAGAAATTTTCTGAAAGGCTGCAACTGCGCACGTGCACCACGGCCGTATTATATAGTTATAGAGTCAATGGACAATAACAACAATGGCGGCCTCCAGAGCGTCATGACTCACAGTCAGTACTCTGCTGGGACTTGAGAGTCGCCGTCATAGCACCCCAACTTGGCCATTTGTCCTTAATGAATGTACTCGGAATTGTTTATAGCGTATTTCTGCACACCTGTGTGTGTCTGTGGTGTCATTCTAAAAACAAACAGTGCCACGTCGTGGCCCAGCATGCTAGTCTTCATCGGTTTTCTCAGTGAGTCGTAACAATGTATTCTGTGCATATTTTAAGATTGCTGGGGACAAACACTACATAGCTTGCCCTTAGTGAAAGAGAACAACACAACAACAACTTCATTTCAGTTGCAGTCGTTAGAAGATTAAGATTAAATTTAAAGTAAAAATCCATATACTGCAAAGATTGTGTATGCAACAACACTTGCTGTCGGGTGAAGCGGTCTATTTATGGTGAACGTTTATCACTTCAAGTCAGTTTCTTGCTGCAGTTCCCTACTGAGCAACAAACAACAAAGTTGGCAATTAGCGGTGAAAACACAGCAGTTTTTAGCAGCTAAAAAGAGGTATTATTCCTGAAGGAATCGGTTAATTTACATTAAACCAAGAGAATATTGGATTTACATTTACCAAGTGTGCATAAAGCATACCTCTGAACTAATTCTAGCTGGATGTGTAAATAACAATGGAGTCACAGCTTTTTTTTTTTTAATCTTATACTAAATTCTACTTAATTAGCAGATAAGGGAAAATAAAAGAGGAAACATAAGGTATATTTGACCAAATGATCAAGCTGAGAAATTCCTTTGTACATAATGTGCGGAAACTATCCATGAAGTGTTATCTCCAAGTCAGTTTTTAATAATTAGATATGTCATGGTGCATATTATGGATCAAATGTTGATTTGTTTCCACAAAAGAAGGAAGTTTGGCCAGTTTCAGGATGACCAAATGATGTTCAAAGTTTACTCAAATAAATAAGTTTCAGTTCATGTAGATCGAAAATTCAATTATATAAGAAAATAATATCATTGTATATGCAAAAACTAAAAATTTAGATCAGCTTCTCAGACTCAGAATACTCTAGAAATAATGAAGCATGCTGTCTTTCAAAATCAAAGGAAACAAAATGACATGATAATATTATTATGTATTGAAAATAAAAAATAGATTAATTTAAGACTTATTGGACAAATACTCAAAGACAAAATACAGATGAATTAAAAACATGTTTTTTCAAGTTAATCAAAAATGAAAAAAAAAAGTTTAATAATAATAACAGGCTATTTTATTTAGCCGAAAATAAAATACACTAAGTCATTTTTCAAATAAAGTTCATAAAGGAGTTTAATAACGAACCATATTGAAACATCGTAACTCCTATATGTTTGGGGAGTTTTTTGTGTGTAGATTCCCCACAATGCTACTCTGATATCTATTCATATGGTATATTTTCTATGACTAATTGTGAGCATGGTAGAATCGCACATCCAGCAGCTTGTTGGGGATGGTGTACAACATAGTACACACAGTTTCTTCCCAATCAAGGGTTTATTGTTCCTTTCGAAACGATGAGAAACACAATTTATTTGGAATCAATAAAAGCTTCTGACAGGACCTGAGGATTGACGATGTCTTGGAAAAAAGACAACATTTGAACACACTTTTGAATGCTTGTAGGATCTTTAAGTCAGATTTTATTAGTGTTGGAGTTAAGATCATCTAAACCGAGACCAAGTCAAGACCAAGACCTTGAAATTGTGATGTTGAGACTGGTCTCCAGTGCTATATTGCACTGGGTCGGGTTCCTTTATCATCAAACGATCTCTATGGGATTGATTTAAAATTATTTTGCTGGTGTAACTCTTTATAGAAAAAGTCCTCTAAACAGCCCCTTGTAGCCCCCCGTAGCTTGTCCTGTATTTGTGCTGCTTCTCCACAGGTTTTCATGTCGTGCTAACATAGGTTCACCCTCATGTCACATTGGTACAGTCTGCAGAGCAGCCAGCAGGCGATCTGGCTCAGCCTGGGCCAAACTAATCAACACATCCTGCGGGGGACAGGCGACCACAGGAAGACCCCGCACACCTGAGTTCAGCCAAGTTAGCATGCAAACTGCGGTGACACGCTGAAGTGCATCCGGATGGATTTATTGGTTTGTAAAGTGTCGACTCAGTACAGTCTCTGCAAAATAAGTTTCTGCAGGAAATGTCCTTACATATAAACCAATGTCAATGTGTGTGAGTGTCCGTATATATAAATACGATATATGATACATCCTTCCAGATATCTTCTGGAAGATTACAGATAAAGACTCATGTGTTGCAGTACCACCGGTAGCAAAGGGGGGCAGTGTTGAGAGAAGAAATAAAGAGGGAATGTCGGGAGTCTTCAAAGAGCGACGGAGTGACAGTTCACTGTGCCTCTTCTTCTTTTATTTCAGCAGTGTGTTGATTTAAAGTGGCGCCCTCTGGTGGATTAATTGTTCCTCCCGCCGCAGTGGAAGCATGGAAGTGGAAACCACTGTGAAATTGGAAATCTTTTTCAATTTATTACAGATACATGAACAAAAATATATTCTAATTGTGTCTTATTGTGATTTATGTCAATGAAAAGTGTGATAGAAATACATTATACATCTGTAATTTTGTATTGTATCACTAAATTAGAACCATTAAGAATTAAATACACATATACAGAAATATGTTTTTGTGCATACATAGTATATAACTATAATTGTGATTATGCTGAGATTAGTAAAGTTTTCTTTCAGTGAGATTCTGTGATTGTCTTACAGCAAAGTGCAGGCCCCTTCAGGAATACTCCATTAATGTGTGTGTGTGCGTGTGTGAGATTCGGTCGTGACATGAGTCTCTCAGAGGACCAGTTACCATGGCAATGGCCTGGTCACCACGTCAAAGTGGCTGTAGCACTGTTATGTGTCTCAACTCAGAAAAAGACCGCAAACACTCTTGATACTTCTTTTTTTTTAATATGTAATCCGAGACATTGTTGTGCGATTATGAGCTACATTTAATACATTTTCCCCCTAAAATATCTCATTAACTTAATTTCCACTGATCATCAAAGTAATATGAATGTGGGCCAATATGTCTCCACACCTTAAATCCTTAATAAATGCAGAATGAATGTTCATGACATTTGGTGTTATCCTCGAATGTAAAATTCTTAAGTCATCCAGCCGTCAACAAGATATGTGGATTGTTCGTAACTTTGACATCTCTATTATTTTTCTCTCTCTTCTCTGTTTATCTGCTTGAATCACAATATCTATAGATGCATTGCAGCATTCACGCAGCAGTCTGTATTAATTACACAACAAACATGCGAGAAGAGCTGCTGGTATTGATCAGACACTAATCAGTTCATTTGCTCTCAGGATTGTGATGGTCTGCACAGCGCTGAGTGTTTCCTAATGAGCAAACACACACACACCCGTGTTTGTGGAGAGTATGTGTGAGCGGCTCAAGTGTATGCGTGTGCATTTATCCGTACAGCAGCAGCGTGTGTGTGTGTGTGTGTGTGTGTGTGAGAGAATTTATAAAAGAGTTGGCAGGCGACACCGTGGGCTGGGTGGCAGGATCGTGACCTGCTGGACACGGGGGGGGGGTAGTTGGCAGCAAGCACCGTCTCGCTCATCCCCCCGGTGCATTCATGTTCTTTCACCAACACAAGAAAATAGAAGGACAAAATATCTCCCCACTGAAGAATGTAGGTTATCACATGCTTCATGAGCATTGTTCTTTGCAGTCGTCACACTTCAACTTCAAAACTTTTTGCTTCTGAGGCGGGTTTAAGATCTGCTTTCAAATGCATCGTTTTGAAAAAGATGCAACTACATCTATAAAAATTTAACTTTTTCTTAAAACAATTAACCATGCCTGTAGTAAATGGCTCATCTGTACATCCACTAGTAGATAGACAATAATAAAAAATGGCTTTATAATATAATATTAACAAGAGCAATCCACCTTTGTTGTCTGTCAATACAAATGTCTGAGTCTAGGACAGTCGGTCAGTAAATGCATGCAAATATTGTATCATACTTTATTTGTAAATAGCCAGAAAATGAGACATCTTCAGTGCACCATGCGAACTCGAGGTCGTGCTGCTTTTCTGCCACGCTTCACCACTCGCTTAAACCGTGGCAATGGGATTTGCTGACTGGAATCACACTCACTTTTTCATCCTGAGGGGACAGTGGGATATTTTATTGACCAAAATACAGCCAAGACTTTGCTTTCCTTTTTTTTTTTTTTTTTTTTTTTCAAAGAGGGAGGTGAGGGTGAACTGAAAGAGAAGCAACAGTGACGAAGGGGAGGGGGCATCGGGGTGAGAGAGATGAAACAAAGTTCTCACCCGGGCTACTCCCCTACCTCTCCCCTTCTTTTCTCATTCTCCCCTCTTCAATTTTCTCCCTCCCTCTCTGCCCCCCCCCCCCCCCCCCCCCCCCTTCAGACGAGAACCCCAGATAACCCTGCATCGCCACATCAAAGGGGGACATGAGAGGAAGATGGATAGACGAAAGGGGGAGATGGTGGAGGCGGAGTGGCAGAAACTCAGGGAGGCAGATCAACAAAGGTAGATCAGGTCAAGGAAAGAGAGAGGTGGGGGGGCGATGAAGAGGCGGCGTGGAAGAGAGAAAAGAAGTGCTGGGGAAGATGTGAGCACCTGGGATTGAGATGTAAGGGAGCTCTCCATTTATATCACTGTGTGTCTCCCTCCATCTCCCATTTCCATCACACACACAGCTAGCATGATAGCCTGGCGGACGGTTCATTTAGCCAGAGCTGTCAAGATGATGACATGCAGGGACGGAGGGAATAAAGGCATCGTACAAAGGTGGGAACATGAATGGATTGATCACGGGGTTGCACTTCGCCGTGATGCGAAGGATCTTTACTTTCTTCTTTTCAGGCAAGTAGGTTTTTCACAACATATTGCACCTTTGTCAAAACACAAGGCTGGGGAACACTTTTGAAATGTGGCAATTTTTCTACCATCTTCATCAGAAACAGACGACACAGTGGAAGGTATGTCGTAATGATTTGTCTGAAAAGAAGAGAGCAAAATGTCTACGTTTCTGCAAGGTTTATATGAACAACCCACAATTGCTCAGGAGTTGGGTAGAGAGAAAGCATTATGAAGGATGAGAGAAGGAAAGATCAGGAGTTTATATGAATCCAAGTTGAAGGAACAATAAGAAGCTGGGGATGTCGTCATCAAAGGTCCCAAACCAATACCTCGCTCATCATGTATTGGACTCAAGAGAAAAACCTATTTCACAAACCTGCGTGGCGCCAGTGTGAATTTTCATCATGCATTCACAAAAATTACTGAAGAGTTCCTTTGTAAAGAAGAAAAAGAGCCGACAATGAGACACCAGATAAACTTCAGAGCGAAAACCAAAGAAAATCTCCAAAAGCCCTGATTTGATTAAGATGATCATTCAACAGAGGCTCCATTGTTTAATCTCATAACTCTTACATTTACAGTTGTGCATTGTGCACCTTGTACACATCATATGTTGCATGTAGAGCATTTCCTGAGGGATAACCAATGACAACATTTGGAAATATTTAGATACTGAACAGAGCAATTGTTGTAGTTCTGAAAGTGAAATATGTGGCAAAGCAATCTTAAAATTACATGCGAAAACAACAAGGTGGCAGAAATCACTTGTTTTGAATGTTTCCAATTTTGGAATTCCTTGAAGAATCAAATTTTTTCCAACTTTAAATGCCTTGTGCCTCCAGGTTGATCAATCTTACTGCAAATTCAATTTTACCTTTAGTCTCAGAAGCTACTTTAAGTTGTTTTTTTTACACGGTCCATGTTTCACAAAGAGGCCGGTGGTAGGTACATATAATATGGACAAAAATGAGAGGACAGAGAGATTAAAGAGAGGAGAGAGGGGAAGAGGGGATGAGTGGGAGGAAGAGGTGACTTCCATCCCGACGTGAGAGCAGCGATGGCAGAGCGCTGCAGGTGAAAGGTTGACGACCTCGGTGAAAAGCCCCTTGCCGGGTGTGACGTGCAGAGTGGGATGTGATGTGAAGGGCAAGGCAAGTAAGGTAGAGGGGGAGAGGAAAAAGTCACAATAATACCATATTTTCCAGACTATAAGTTGCCCTTATAGACAACTTATAAAACATGCAGGTTACCTGAAGGTCTTCACACCACCGATGATAAGTTTCACACATCAAACTACTCCATGAGCCTTAATAACTTGCCTTTCCAGATTAAATGTTTGTTCTTGGTCTCGGAATTTGTGTAATAAATTCCCAAATAAATACAACCTATAAACCAGTGCAGCTTATATTTGGGGTTTTTTTGTCCTCTTTGTGATACATTTTGTTTGACTGGTGCCACTCAGATCCTCAGATTTGTACATACCATATATATTATATGAGTGCCAAGGGTCAAACTGTGATGCTTTGAAAGCAGCTGGTGTAAGACAATTAAGAGAATTGTGGGCAATCTTCAGATTACACAAATTAAATGAACAGAAAGTCAAAGGCTTTGAACATAGATGACTAAATGTGCCAAAATTAAATAAATAAAACAACAACACCATTAAATAATTGATTAAAATTGGAATAAATATACAAATGTGTCATTTACCTGATAGAGACCAACACACATAGATGTCTGGAAGGCTGCAGCCGAAACAAGTAAGCAAGATTAAAAACATTCTTGCTTCACGAGTCGTTAAAAATTAATCAACAATATACATTAGTGGATCAGTGATTATGTTGATCTTCACATGACGTCATAGAGGGAACGTACCGTATGCATGCAAATAGAATTATTGTAATTCTGGTTTATTCTGGTTTTATGTTGCTCTGTGCCAGTGGAATCCTTCTTTCAAGCAGGATTTTAACCAATTTAGTGTGACAATAGTTTCTGGCTCTAAATGAATATCTCCTTCATTTCAGAGTCAATGCCTCTAGTTAGCAGAGGAAGAGCTTTGGCTCTAACATATGAAGGTTGCCATTGTTTGATTTCAGCTGGTTCACTCGCTCTGCGAAAATGATGGTAATGATGAAAGCAGATTGGCATACCCAAAGCCTTTCTGGTTTTGTGGTCTGCAGACTTCTGGTAATTTCAAGGAGAGTTCCTTTCTCTGAGCCTTCAAACCCATAACTCAAATTTCACTTTTATACTTTACACCCCTGACCTTTAAATTGTAACTGTAACCTAATCGGATCCAGCCCCGGCATAACCAAGGAAATAAACAAAAATGTCTTTATATTCGAGGGGAGATTTTCCTTCTCTTCCTCCAAAAAAAAAAAGCCCCCCGAGACAAGACACAAGAGTAGAAGCACAACTTGAGTGTGCTGGCAGGCACGTTTGTTCCAGCAGAGCGTCCAAGATTTCTCTGTCTTCTTAAACATCGAGTGAGTAAAAGGGTTTGTGCAGGATTTGGTCATGGGAAGGACCACTGCAGTGTATACACACACACACACACACACACACACACACACACACACACACACACACACACACACACACACACACACACACACACACACACACACACACACACACACACACACACACACACACACACACACACGCACACACGCACGCACGCACGCACGCACGCACGCACGCACGCACGCACGCACGCACGCACGCACGCACGCACGCACGCACGCACGCACGCACGCACGCACGCACGCACGCACGCACGCACGCAGAGCTTTTCCTGGGCTTCTGATCAAACACAAGGAAGGAGTGCATGACTTGGAATCTAAGAAGGACAATACACAGTGTGTGTGTGTGTGTGTGTGTGTGTGTGTGTGTGTGTGTGTGTATAAAAAACAATGACAAGGTGCTGATGTGGGTGAAACAATAACAGGTTTCTTGCTTTTATACTCTTTCCCCCGCTTCAGTGTCGCCTTGTGGTTAGAGTTCTCACAGCTCTATACACACACACACACACACACACACAGACACACACACACACACGGTGCGTACACGTGCATGTTGTGTAAGCAAACACACAAAGATCCTCTGATCCTTGCAGGCCGCATGAACCACCAAGTAGAGGATGTCATTACGCTCCCCGTGAATCTCGCGGGGTGTAATTTAAAAAGATAAGGGAACAAATTAGCTGAGAATTCATTATGCGTTTATATTCAGCAAGTAGGCATTGCGGGAAGGTTTTTCAATGGCGGCCAAACTTCAGTGGAGAATGGATCCCGTCTCTGGGGGTTTATTTTTTTAACGGATCATTTCATCCCAATGGCATTTGCTTAATGCAAAAAAGAAACTCGGAACACGGGTCGAATGGGAGCTGGATATCGTTAAAATATTCTGCAAGTGCAGTTCTGGGTGTCTGCTGGTGGGGGTGAAATGTTTTGATTTCTGGTTTCGAGGAGGAGGCAAACAGACGAATCTGATCTGCCACGGAAAATCAACGTTGCAGATGGTGAAGAGGTTCAGACACCAAACAAATCTGTGTTCAGATCCATGTTTGCCCAACTCACTTCCACTTTGTTTGCTTTCTCTGGAGGCCTGGCCAACAGAAGTGAGGGCGGGGGGGTCGCACTTGGCGGTGGGACGTGTGGAGGTACAGACGCTGGGGGAGGAGGGGGCAGATTTTGGGATTAAATGGGTGGGGTGGGTCTGTGGGTTTTCAGATAAGTGGTGCATAAAGAACGAAAGGCTTTTTAAAGGGGGTTTTCTCAGGGTTCACCATGTAATGAATGAATGGAACTAATCATTTCCCTATTTGGTAAAAAAGAAGGTTACTTGTAAAACATTTAATGTGAAACAGGAGAGTAAAAAAAAACAACTCGTACCTCTATTGAGCACCTATATCTATTTTGTGTGAAATATCTTGTCCTATATCCATGAACTGGGCTCCTGACAGAAAGAATAAGACAAAGCACCTGAAAGCTTTTTATTCAGGGTAGGGTGACTCACTAATCAGAATAAAATGAGGGACTCCACTACCCAGGACTAGAACTGGAGCTGCTATGTCTTTAGACGCCTACCAGGAAAGTGTAAACGGTAGAAGACATGACGTCGATCCAGGATCTGCTGGAAACATTAAATCCTTTGATTTGTCTCAAAGCACCATGGGGTTTACCAGATCAGGTGGAGGAACGAAGGTGTCTGGGCTCATTTGACATGTCCATATCTGGTGTCCAAGATGGACACAGATGCCACCTGATCGATTCCAGAGGGAAAATCTTGAAGGACGAGCATCTGTGTTTTGAGGATTGTTTCTTGAGCTTTCTCCCACTGATTTGCTCTGTGGCTGTGTAATGGCAATTGTGGTTCTATTGACATTGAAATCTGGACAACAACAAAAACATCCTGGGCATAAGTAGTGATCAATATACTGAAGAACGGTGCACATTATCTATAACGCATCAAATTAATACAGATCACTTTAAATCTAACATACATCTCTGTGAAACAGAATTCATAATATGAATTTGAATATGATCTATGTCTCTGATATATGGGTAACATCAAAGTGCTACAAAGGCTTCAGACAATAAATCTCTTTGTGCTTTTGTCACATTTGAAAGAAATTTTTTTCTCAGACAACTGAGCTGAAGTCACAGACACTTGTACTTCTATTAAAACGACACACAATCAAAGATATAAGAAGGTAAAAACACATTTTAAAAAAGTGAGAATAATTAGTTAATTATAAGAGAAAATCCCTCATCACGTATCATAGATACAAAGTCCCCCCCAAAATAGCTCCACATGGACAAGTGGAATGGATTGAATAGATGTAGGGTCCAATGTACTGTAGGGGGCGAAGCTAAATAAGAGGCAGAAGTATGAAGAAAGATCACTGAATATAACCTCTTAGTTGTAGTGCAAAAGTCATTCAGACAAATTGTGTCATGACATAAGAAAGGAATTGGATGTTCCAGTCGGAGGTGCAAACTAATAAACTCGTCTTTGACATTGAATGGCTCTTGAAAAATTTTTAAAAAACCCACAAAAACTATAAGCTCATTCTTATATATAGAGAACCGATTGCGGATGGTTGGATTGTTATTGCATGTGTGTGAGAGAATCAGTGTGTGTGTGATGACGAGACCGATGGAACGTGAGACTGCAATGCCAGGTTTCACTTAATCATCTCCTGATGCTCGTGTAAACACTGAATCTGATTTGAGCTAATTGGGTTTGTAGTCAGGGTAAATAGCGTAAAAGGAAACCGCTCGCACATTCGGCAAGATCTTTCCCGTCCCCCGCCGCCTCCTTCAACAACGCCTCCTCTTCTTTTTTCTTTTGAAACCAGCCAGTCCTCCTTGACCACCCCCCCCCCCCCCCCCCCACCTCACCTACTCCACCAATCGTCTATCATTTGAAAAAAAAAAAAAAAAAGAAAGAATCTAAAGGCTTTTCTTTTCCCTCAAAGTCACATGTAATTTCAGTAATGTTGTTTGGTTGAACCATGAGTTGTTTTTTTTTTTTTTGTTTGTTTTTTTTCTTTCCCTGCTGCGGTATTCGGGTAATTAGATTTTTGAGGAGAAAAAAAAAACCGTAAAGGTACAGAGCGAGGCAGGAGGGAAGGATGGATGATGTATATATATTTAAAGAACCTTTCAATTGATTTCCTGGCTTTGGGTTTTGAGATATTTGCGGTTATGGATCCCCCACCCCTCGTTGCTCCCTCCACCTCCTCCTCCTCCCCCTCCTCCTGCTATGCAGTTTCGCAAAAGTTTCTTGCCGTCCAACATCTTGTCACTCACATCTCTCCTCTCTGCCTCCCTCATCATACTCGGTAATGTAGTCACACTGATTGCATTCTCCCACTAATCTAATTCTTCCCTCTCTCAGCCCCCCTCGAGACTTCCCAGTGGGTTCACATCGCATCCATTTCAATGCCCCCCCCCCCCCCCCACCACCACCACTCCACCCTCATGACAGCACATACTAACTTAGGATTGAAAAGACCCAATAAGCTTCGCCTGCCTTAACCGCCACGATCACATTACCGCCTTCACAAAAACAGACCCCGCTCAAGCTAACTGCTTAGATCTCATTATCCGTCCGCAAAAAAAAAAGAAAAAAAATCCGTCAGTGGACGTCAGTGATCCACATCGAGATGAAACCCAAAGGAATCCTGGCCACCAATTAAGATAACATTTATTCCCAAATAGCAGATCCCCTTTATCGTGTCGTTAATTTTACAATGGCAAATGTAATTAGCGCAGGCATCAAAAGTGTATACTGCTGCAAGGTGACACTAATTTGTCCCGATCCCTGATATTAAACATGCAAAATAAAGAAGCTGTTCCTTTGTAGAACAGCTCGGGGATTTCAAATCCCACTCATGCAATCGCTAATTTGAGCGTTACAATCATCACTGGCTTCCCAGGTCAGCCGGGGTTAAAGGTCACGAACTGGACTTGTTTGGGATCAGAGCTCCTTCCAGCCAAAGAGACAGGCGAGACAAAACAAGCATTTTCCCTCCGCCTTTGAAAGAACAGGCAAGAAAAATAAAAGGATGGGGGAAATCAAACGGCGTCTCCAAGACATAACAAATCAATCTTTCTCCTCTCAGCTACAGATCCAGATTGATTATGCGGATGCGCACAAGCCGACATGTTTTTCCATGTCTGAAATGGGAGGATAAACAAAACATAAAATTCAATGGTTTGCAATAAAAAATAAAAAGACGGCAAGAGAACTTGATTCCTTCAAAGAAAGCCGTTTGTAGTTACTGTAATTTTTGGCCTCTGCCGTTTGAAAAACAGTGAACTCTTATAACACTAGTTCTTCCTGCTGTTGGAATAAACACAAGAAAAGGCCATTTCCAGACTTGTGTTTCTGCATCATTGCTCTGAGTTTAGCAGTTCATCAGTTCTTCTGGTCTTGTTTTAACAGTCTCAGGCCCAGTTTTATCTTGTGTTTACATTTACGTGACAAAGGTGCTCGGAGACACTGAAAACGCAACTTTTTCTAAAATGGCTCCCAAGGTGGAACTTTTTTGAAAATGTTCCATCTTCATGGAAATGGGTGAAAATGCAACTTTTCTGAAATGCTGCTACTTTGCATGTACATAAGTCCTTATGACTTATGACACACACGACGAGATGGACCACAACAACAATGACTGCCTCCAGGGTGTCGACCCTGGTAGTTCTATAATTGAGAGTCACCCGCAATAACAATCAGTGTCGTGATAAGGGTTCTATGTTCATGCATGAAACATGTCATAGCTCAACACGGAGCAGATGCTGGACAGTGGAGTGACAACATGACAAATGCAGCTGTGTTTTGTGCTGCTTTGGGCCTGAGATAGGAGCCTCCGTCTCAAAAAGAAGGCAGCTGATGTGAAAGCAGACAGACAGATGTAAACACAGACAGTCATCCCGCACAGCTCCTCATTTCTTCCACTCGCTCTTTCGCCAAATGATGGAATATAAATGAATCCAGAAGTCCCCCCCCCCCTTACAGCAGTGGGCTGGAATAGTTGTTTGTGATGGACTGCAACTGAACTGATTAATACATGAAGGCAGCTGGTGAAACTACACCCTATAATATCAGTGTTTTTGATGCAATCAGTGAAATCACTTAACTTAGCCGGCGCTCGCTCTGCATCTGCATGTCCTGGGAAGCTTTGGAGCGAGACCCGCAGGCAAGCGCGGTGGGTAGGCCGCACGCTGCGGTTAATTTTACCTGCGTTCATGATTACATACTGTATGTTTTCCAGCATGTGCGCCAAACAAAGCTACGCTCACCTCTGCATGAGAAATGCGGCACCTTCCAAGATACTTGCATGCTGATTTATTCGGTTTGTTTGGTTGAGGTGTTTTTTGTTCGAGTGTGAGCTTGAGATAAACCAGCTCAGTCTCGCATGAGCGCCTCTGCAGATCTGGACCACGAGTGAGCCCGCGTCTTTGTGTTTGCTCACCTGCGTGAGCTCATGGTTGGGCGCGCGCCCGCCTGATGCCACAGGTAGCCGCGTGCTCAGTGGAGTGTGTGTCGTTACACCTGTCCTCCCCTCAGGGAGGCGCTGTCCGAGTCCAGCTGGCACAGCTGAGCCGGGACAAAGTTATTGGACAGATTGAATGAGCGGTGGGACGTCGGGACGAGGAGAAGACGCGGCTGAAGGTTGAAGGCAAAAATAGGGCGGGGTAGGAAAAGTACTGGGAGAAGTTGGAGCTGAATGGACGGCGATTTGTGCAGAAAGCTCTTATCAGACGGCTTCAGGTTGTACAAATAAAGGACAAATAGCTGGTGTAGTGACAAACCACTCCGGTAAGTGTCACATATAAGGTCTCCCTCCCAGTCAACCAATTCCAAATCTTTTCCTCTTACTTATTTTCTATTTATTTATTGACTTGCAAAGTGGTTTTATGATACACAAAATGACATAAACCTGTTCTCTGGTTATTCCCCTACTGATGATCCTCTCCTGGACGTTATTTATTATTAGATTATTAGTTCAATTGGGTCAGTTTCTTAGCTGGCGTGGATACATACTGTCTTGAGTAACATTCTACACTGGAAGTGTATATAAATCACAAAAGATTAAAAGAACAAGAGCACATGGTTAGTCGAGCCACTCAGGAGTCTTTCTGCCACAGGTTGTGTTGACAGTGTAATTCAAGTAGTCATTTCATGTCACAGTGAGGGTGAATATGCAAATACGTACATGCATATAGACTGCAAAAAGTGACAACAAAACATTCCAGTTTGTGACATTTAACTCGGCATAACGATGGCAAAATGTTCCAATGACATTTTTCCTTTGAAAATTTCAACTGAATTCAACTTCAACTCATAATAGCTCTCTGCGGTCAAACAAACAAATGCTTTAATCTGACAAAACATTTGATTTTATACTGTTATTTTACTGATCACAACTTGAAATAGAGTGGAGTTGTTTGCAAATGACTGCAAATTATAAGTATTGAAACTGTAGAAGCGATGACAATGCTAATGAGTGTTTTTCAAAAACTAAAGGAAGTATTTTATGAAACTCGTGTTGAATATACAATAAATCTCACAAAATGTGCTTTGTGCTGTTCATATTGGAGTTTTGCAATTGGCCTGGTATATAAGGAGATCGTTTTTATAATCTATTTAAAGTGGAAGGGTCTCCAGTCTGTGACAACACTTTAAACTGATCTGATCCCAATAAGGTGTCAACCGTACTACTGCATACCTGTACACAACAAAATGTGTTTAAACAGTAATATTTCACAAGAATGGTTTTCCTCAAAGCCAGAGCGAGAATACCCCCCCCCCCCCACCAAAAACAAAAAAAAGAAACTGCAAAGTGGAGAAAATGAGAAAATGTTTCCCGTTTAAGATGAACATTTCATGTCTTTTAGATTCATTCCAATTTTTTCAGCCCTCAAAGCATTTACCATTGTTAATAACGTTCACCAATTGACACACCAGTGGAAAAAAACTCAGTCCAGAAGTGATGGAGGGATGGATGGATGGATGGTGTTCACCAAGAACTCAGAACGTCTGTTGTATTTCTAGTTTATGCAGAGGTTTGCCGTCTGCTGGGAGTGTAAATCTCCATCTCCATTTTCTGACTTTTTCAACCACGATTCAACATCTTGGGAAGATCCACAGCTTCACGACAGACTTACAACATATTGGATTGGGCATAGTTAGTCAACACTACCAGTGGCAGGTTTGATCCCTTTTCGTTTGACATTTCAAGGTTGCGAATCTTTGTGTTTGAATACATGAATATACATGAATATAATTTATCCATATGTTCATCTATCCATCTTCTACACTCCTGTGCAGGGTCATGGACACAGTGTTCGGAGCATATGTGTGAGTAGAGAGACAACAAAAACGACCACAACAACAACAACAACGGCAGCGCGCGACTCCAAGTTTATATTCTCTTGAGACGTGACAGTTTATAGTTCAGTCACTCGCTACAGCAATTCGACTTTGTCTCATCTTCATACAAATGTCCACATCCTTACCAATGTTAACGTTTGTAGCGAGTCTTTTGCATGTGTGCACGCGAGAACTACATAGTTTTCAGTGTTTCTTCCATTTCTGTGGGAACGGACATCGTTTTCAAAAAGTTGCCACATAAACACAAAACGTTTGTGAAACGAAAACTCAAAAGTAATACGTTTTTACTTGAAACATCCTGTAAATGGACCCTAACTGGCATGAAGTTACTTTTCATGATTTTTTTTTTTTAATGAAGCAAAGATATAAGTAAAAAAAAAAAAAAAAAGTTATTTACTCGGTGTGTATCATCGCTGTGGGAATCTCTCCATTTCACTCTTTTTTAACAGCATGTTTTCCACTGGAAACTATTCACTAAAAGTACCAAACCACGCAATGTTTTGCCAAAACACACACTTAATGCCTGTTATTACATTTTGCATCAGCCGTCACTATTTACATTATATCAGTGTGAATGGACATAAATGTGAGCAGCAATTTTGTTGGTTTTTGAGAAACGTGCAACCGCAGGGCAGAAATTTTATCATGATTTTAACATGATTGTCGAAAAGAATATTCTGTTCAAGTTCAAAACGTTTTGTGGAACTCTTGTTAAAAATGTTGGAAATAAAGCCAGAAAGAAGGCTAGTATGATCCAGCAACCACCTTTTGAATTTATTATGTTTAGCTCCTTAACGTTGACTGGAGTTGGATTGTGCGATGGAATCAGGGTAACGTGATACTTATCTGTCTTGGCTTACAACTCGAATATTTGTCTCGGTTTTCCCCCTCTTTTACTCTCCTCTCACTGTAACTTCATCTCCTCCACTCTCTGTGTCTCGGGTATAGTTAGGATGTCTTGGTCTGTGTGTGTGTGTGGACTTCTGTCCTACCTCAGGGCTGAAATGTCAGGACAGCCAAGGAAACATCTTCCTCTCCCTCCATGTGCACTTGTTAGCTCAAATACTGCAACACCACTGCAAGCAGCAGAGAGGGGGGTCAATAGAAACACATGATCTCTGCTGTATCAACATGTAAACATATATACGTGATATAATAAACAAAATATACGCTGGGTGGACGAGTGTGGTGGAGTAAATCCGGACCTTATTAGTTGGCAGACGCTTCATATTTGTCACTATCCATTTAGCCAATTTGTGTGTCGTTAACATAAGTGGGACCCACAAGGGTCAGAACGCACTAATGCGCATACACACACACACAGAAACGCACACACTTTCAAGTGAAAGAGCAAAAATTTTATTGTGATTTGGGTATAATGATAATAATAATAACAACAATAAAAACAACAACAATAATAATAATAACAATAATAATAAAAATAATGCATGTGTTTTATATTGCACTCTTCTGGACACCCAAAGACACTTTACATTGCTGCCAAACTGCGCCATTGGCCCAAATAATAAAATGCACGATATAAGTGAAATAACATGCTTATTGGATCAGTTATTGCCCATGGATGGGATTGTTAGCAACATGACCAGAATCTATGGGTCTATTCTGCGCTTCAACTAATGTCATTTGGTACAAGTTGTCTTGCAGTGGTTATTTGGATGGAGTGTTAAGGCAAAATTGTAAAGTTCTTTCTTTGTGTTGAACATGTGGTGGACTGGTGACCTGTCCATGAGTAACCGCTCTTTAATTTGGGTTGGATGGATGGATGGATGCAAGGATGGATGGTAAATGGCCTTGATCAATCACACTTGTTTGTCTGACACATTTAACACACTTCTCGAGATTAAGATCTGTTGTTTTGTGGGCCAAATGAAATCTTTGTTCCATTGAGTCATAGATCATTGATTTTAGAAGTGTTTTTGTAGCTGTAACTTTTCAATAATTTGACAATAATTCTGCATGACCCACTGTGGCATTGAATCTCTCCATCTCTCTCTCTGTCCCTCTCTCCCACCATCCCTTCCCATCGGGCCCGTCCGCTGGGAATATAGCACAACGAAGGACAGAAGGTAAGACGGGGAACGGTGCCAGAGCCGAAAGTGATAGCAGGTAAAAGAGAGATGGAGCCTGAGAGGTAGTGAAAGAGGAGAAAGGGGGTACGGTAGGAAATAAGTAAGTAAGAAGGGTTGAAAGCAAAAGACAGTGAAAGTGGTGAAAGGTTCGAGGAATTTGAGTAAGAGGGGGGCCAAGAGGGTACAGACACATGTGGGAAGGCTGGATAGAAGAAAAAAAATGAGCCAAGTACCTCAGAAATGAACTGCTGGGCACACAGAAAGAATACAGACGCACACAGTTCTTGAAATTGAGCCCAATTCAGTCTCTGCCTTTGAACCAGCGGCTATACCCAATGTAGGCCATTCCCATACACTTCTGAATCAGGGCCCACTCTCCTCGTGAAAGCGTGAAATCACACAAGTCAAAGCTTCAGCCTGAGCAAAGCTGATTTCCCGTCACCGCACCAGAGGCAGCAGCATCTATTCAAAGTTATTTTGCTGTTTTGATCTGGGACTAAGTGCTGGATGCTTATGTTATGTTCATGATTGTCTTCCCCCCCCGATTCAGAAATGAGAGAATGTGACTCAGCCAATGTGGGCTTACATAGGTTGAGACACAGTGTTGAAGGCTGATGATAAGCCTGATGTATGCCAATAACAAAACATTAAATGCCAGGAACTAATTGGCAATGCCATGATTAACAGCCCATTATCTTTAGAATTATATTCCTTCTGGGTGATTCCTCACCCCGCAAATGACCTATAATGGCATTGATGACTGCAACTAAAGAAAGCAGTTTGGCTCTTATGTGGCGAGATAAGCCAGCAAAGTCAACTTTATGGCTCCCGATCGAAATGGGGGTCGGCGACAGTGCACACAATCTAGATTTCGCCTTTTATATCCAAGCTGCATGCATAAGCAAAAGTGCGAATGAAACAGCATGTATGTTCACAGCACACTTCCAACTTGGACAACGTCCCGCTAAAAAGCAGCGAAGGAGGCTCGCGTGGTGGAGGATTGTGCAACGTGTCAGTCTGTCGTGCAGGTGGTCACAGTGTGTGTCCCAACAATTCAATTTTGAAGCCTTTTGTTACCCGTTACCTCCTTCCTAACAGCGGCCGCTCTGAGACACATTCATTTAGAGTGCATGAAAACGCACTGCTGTAAGGAATCACACTTTCACCTTACTTTCACCCGAGTTTGCATGTTCTCACCATTTATGGGTTAGTTTTTTTTTTGTTTGTTTTTGGTGTGGGGGGGGGGTACTCCAGTGTTTTTACATGACGTGAGGGGATGAAGCAAGTATAGAAGATGAACGGAAAGAACTGAACATTTGACAAAATTGAGTTTGATTATTTGGTGACATTCTTAACTTTTGGAGAAAAAAAAGAACAGATTAGGGTTTTTTTTAAATGTGTTATGACCAATTAAAAATAACACTAATGAACTCACGGGGCCTAACTGCATCCAATGGAACCAAAAGGGGATTGAAATGTTTTCACCTGTGCATTTTGTCACGATACTGCAACTTGTAGGTTGTTAGGTTCATGGTATATAAATTAACTTCCCTTTTAGTGTCTTTCTGTGTTCTGAGATGAAGTGGCAATCTGTCCAGGATGTACCCTGCCATTCACTCATTATCAGCGAGTATAAACTCTAATCCTCGTGACTCTACCTTGGAAAAAGAAATGCCTTCAAGGTTCTTCATAGTCTGAAAGGTAGACATTGTTGATATTATATTATATACAGTATTATTTTTATATTCTACCATCCACGACAAACTTTAGTGGCTAAAATACAAATGTCAATACAGTTCATGATGAATACATTTTACGATCTATATCACGATGTCTTGCATATTTACTCACACTATGGTCTTTACCTACTTCTAACTAGCAAGTCATTGTGTCACAATGGAAAAAATTGTCAAAATATTAAGCTCTACTCTGTTTTGAAGTTCGAATATTCCTTTTGCAGTTAGAAATGAAGCTAGGATTCACATTTTCAGTTCAGAAACATGAGCTCACAGCGTATCTGTGGTTTGCAGAAGCACACAAAGCCAAAAATATCTACTACTCTTGAGACAACATACATCTGTAGGTAAATTGGATACACCCTCATTTGTCTCATGTGATACTTGACACTAAAAAACTCTTCATTCTGTGTATCGTTGTTTTCGCAAATCCGTCTCTGGCTCTGGCTTTGTTTTAGACGCGATGAAAGGCAACTCAAAACATCTTTACCTTTCACATAGCGGGGGACTGGATCTGTGAAATGTGGCGGCGGGTTTGGACCCGTTGAAAGGCCCAACAGACGGGAACCAGAACCAGATAACTTGAACCAGATAAATTTGTGACAAAAAAAAACTGGAACAAACGTGGAAGGTTAGTGAATTGTACTCACAGAAAGGTATGCACCTTCAAACCCCCCCCCCCCAAAAAAAAAAAAAACACACAGTCTCTGTTTTTGCTTGACTGCATTAAGACACACACACACACACACACATACACACACACACACTTCCTCAGCCCAGTGTCTCCGCTCTGCGTATGGTTTGCATTGGTTCTGCTGCTGGCTTTTGTAAACAGAGCTAACTGGTTGTGTATGTCTGAGTCCAACAAGTTCTCAAGACTCCTGAATGAAAGGCCACTTCTATCTCTCTGCCTCTCCCTCCTGCTCTCCCCGCCCGTCTCTATGTATCCCTCTGTCTCTCCGACGCCCTTTGACCTGCTTTACCGTACGGCCCGTCACAAGCGTGTGTTCTTGTCACGCGTGTTTAGGCAAGTCTGGGACATGTGATCCCCGCAGGCCAAAGGTTACACACATTGGCTGTCGTCCACTACTGTTGACTGTAAGGACTGTGGAGGACAAAGAATGGGTGGGTGTGCCCGAGAAGTTTGGGCCGACTCATTTTTCCCTTCAAGTCTTCCAAATGCATCATTTTGAAGACATATGTGACAAAACGCCAAAGAATGATTTGACATGAAGCCACACAGACGCGTGTCTCGGCGATGCTTATTGTCTCGGCTCATTTCTGTTCTCATTTCCTTATTTGAGTCTGTACTTACTCTGTTGAAGTGTTGTGGAAGGGAAAAGAAAAGCTTTGGTGGAAGCTTTTAAAAGATGGCCAATTTGCTTTTCTTTTTCACTGGAAACCACCTCATTTACTTTGGTTCACATCATCAGGAAATATAGAAAAGTCCACACCTAAAACATCCCACATAACTGTTGCTAAAAACTACAGCCAGATGACAAATTAAGTGGCGGATGATTGCGTACTGATGGCCAATGCCAACATTCAATGCCTCATGTTGCCATGATGGCGGTGGAAATTACTCCTGTCAGTGTGTGTGCATGTGTGATTTATACACAATTTTCACCTTTCACAATCAAAGAGTAGCAAATCCTTGACCCTACTCTACAGTGTCAACAAAAGTGTTTTAGTTAGTTTGGATAGGTCCCTGATCTCCATGCACTTGATTTGAAGAAAGCGGAAGGCAAGTAAATAGACTCCTCGCATGCTAAATTTGTGATTCTGAAAATTTAAAGCATTTTTAAATTACAATTGCATGGCTAGTCTCATCCAATGAAATGAGACCATTACAGTAATGTGTACATGTAAAAACATTTTCTCTTATTGTAGCTGGAATCAATCCGTTCATCTTCTATGGCCACGATATATACACATACATTCAAGTTAGGATCACGGGGTACTGAGCTGATCCCTGCTCAACTTTGGTGAAATACATTGCACATTGAAGGCAAGTGACCAGTGTATCCCTGAGCTGGCACAGAGAAATACAGCTACAGAGTTGTCAGATGACCTAATGGACCATGGTGCAACTGCACCACCACAGTCTCAATCCATGTGAATGAAATCTATGCAAGACCCACGAGCAAAACTTCCTATTGGCCAGTGAATGAATGAGATGAATCGGGCAGAAGGTGAGAAATATGTCCTCAATGTAGCATTTTTTTAAAAACTCGAACTTTTGTGAGGTTTTCTCCAGTCTGTGATAGTCATAATCTTATGGCTGATGAGTATTCCTCCAGGACAAAAAATATTGTGCATAGAATCGATTGTACCAGGAAAAAACAAACCAAAGACACTCCAGATTTATACTTGCTGTCTTAAAAAACGATTAAACAAATCCAGACTGACTGTTAATTCTCTGTGTGCGGTTTTGTTTGGAAAGAGGAAGATTTTCCACTTTTCTTTTGTTTTTCCCCTCTAAAGTTTTCTTCATTTTCGCGATTGTTATGCCTCCCAAGTTTCTCCCAAAGGGGCAATAAAGATGGAATGACTGCAAGATGATGTGACCACGTAGAAAACATCAAATTCACACTAATGCAAAGTGCACACACACACACACACACACACACACACTCGAAAAGGGAAAACAAATCTATAAAAATGCTGATAATTTGCTCCAAATATTTGCTCTGGTCTTGATTCTCAAATTGATCAGATGGTCTAAAGCTGCAGAGACACATCTTGTTTGCATTAAATCCCCCCCGCGTCAGGAAAAGGGAGGTCAACAGATTGACAGTGTGTGTGTTTTGATGTCTCCCCCACGGTGTCTCCTTTCTCAGAGATTCGGTTTCAGGCATCACCGGGGCCTGCTAATTAATGTCACAACCTGCTCGCCGTGTCAGCACCAATTTATTATACACATGCACTCCCGGGCCTATATACACCTTTTGCACCTATATACATACACACACACACACTCACGCTTCCTCTCCTCACCTGTCACCATTAATGTCATACTTTAGCTTCTGACTTTTGGGTTTTTCCTTTGCTCCGTGTCACTCTATCCACACCGGCTGCTTCCTCTCCCTCCGACATCTCGCCATCTCGTCGCAGCCTCTGTCCTTTTTCACCCCCGCTGTCACTACCAATTCTCCGCCTCTTTCTTTCCTCACCCCCTGCCCAGGTTCAGGTCCCTTTCTCCCCTCTTATCTCACCTTGTCAGCACCTTTTCTTCCCTTCCGCTGCCACTACTTTTCTTTTCTTCACACGTCTTTCTTCGTCTCCAGCTCGAAATAACGGCCCCCCATCTCCCGTCTGTTCCTCCTCTGCTCATCGCTCTATGTGTTCACCAACGTCGTGTCATCCTGGTGAGCGACACAGCAGCCGATATCCCAGATCTATAGCTTTAAGGGAAACTCAAAGCAGGCCTTACCTGTCAAAAGGAGTGTGACTTTACTCATAAAAGCAGTTATCTTTGAGCTGGAGAGTTTCTAGAAACTTTATTGTCATCACCAGCGGCTTATGGTTAAACACTTTCCATTTTTCCAAGAAGAGCTTATCTGCTTATTCACCATTCAGTTGTAATTTCATGTAAGGTTTTCCAACATGTGGCACAGGACCCACCTTGGGGTCATTCAAACTGCAATTTAACACCCTTTAAGGCCCGTTTATACTCAAGGCTAAATAAACAGACGTACACCAATGGAATGTTCTGTCTATCTTCTGCTTCATTATCTGCAAACTTTTGTACATTTTCATGGAGCTTGCAGATGCATAACAAATAGGATAATACCACTAATGCCCTGTGGGGGCAGTGTTATCCATGTTGTCCATATCTAGGACATGACTAATCTTCTGTATTACACTACCTACTAAATTGCACTTTTCTCTATTGGATATATCGCTTAAGCTTTTATTCACATATTTTGGCGTGTCAGTGTAAATCTCTACAAAAGGAAATGAAGCTTCACTACAACCCAATTAGCATAGTGTGACATCATCTGGGTATAAACATTGATTAGCCCCCCCTATTGTTTCCCAGCATGGCACTGTGTACCTTTCCAATCCGGTCATGTCGGAGATGTGACCTCGTGTTTAACCACATCATTCTCTCCTGCCAGCGATCAATAAAGCCTCATTTGTCCAGACGAACTTCACTCAACCTCCGATTTCGTTGCCTTGCCTTTTTGTGTTGCAGTGTGTGTGAGTATGTTAATGTGTGTGTGTGTGAGAGAGAGAGATAGAGCGAATGTTTGTGCCTATCATTAGCCCTCGTGATTGACAATGTCCTCCAATTTCCACCACCCCACCCCTGCTCCCCTTCCTTCCCTTATTGACCCTCCTGTCAGCAGCCTGTCACAGAGACTTCCTCATGTTGTCAATAGCAGGACTTTATCTCGATGGACAATCACACCACCCCCCCATCCCACTTTTGTGTACCTTATGGCTTATCTGGTGTACTGTATCTGGCAGGAAGGTAAACTGGATGTGTATGGGTGCTCTTATATTTCACCTTTCCACACAAGAAGGACAAAATGACCTTATTAGGTAGGAAGGTGAACACAGACTGGTTTGATGAGTTACTTCAAGAGTTAGATTTCAGAGATCGACTTAAAAGTTTAAGAATGTGCTGTTTCTTCACAGATGTATGTTAGAGTACTGCTAGTATGTATGTACCATACAACAATATATCTCAAACTTTAAATCATTCTGCTCATCACAGAGACAATCGGTCTGTTAAACTGAATTAAAATTAATTCATAATTTCAATATTATAAAAAAATTGACTCTTTTCCTTACAATGCTGGTACTAGAATATGATCCAGATCACTAATAAATGTAAGTATTTCTTCCATTGCATTGAAAGCCATCAACTAACCCTAAGTTTTTAACCATTTTAACAGACAAAGGAACTACCAAGAATGAAATGTGAACCTTCAGGCGAGGAGAAATAAACAAAAAGGATATAAAAGGATGGGCACGGAGAGAAAAAAAAAGGGTGCTTGACCAAAATGGACAAGACAGAACACCTTAATACAACCTTAAGTCAAGCCTGTCAGTCTCGTGTAGAGTTTTCCTTTTCACTGCTACTTTTCTTAAAACACAGATGTTGATCTTTTCAATGGACAATTAAATTAAACTCTATCTGTATGGTCTTATTCCAAGACTGACAGGTAATTTTAGCATTGTATTTTTTGCAGACATATTGGATGGATGGACAGACATTTAAATGGCATTATATTCCAACGATCAAGGTGCTTTTGAAGTTTTGAGGAATAAAATGCTCTGAAATTCATTAGTCACAGAAAGCTGCGTTCATCTTTGATGAAGTAAAAAAAAAAACATTTTAAACTGAAAAAAGCTGGAATCGGCGGGAAACAATCTCATGAGTCGTTTACATGAAGTCTGATTGGATTAGAAGTAAGTCACACCACATCCTAGGTACAGGGCCAAATCAGACAGGATGTTTCTAATGACACGACTTTAAACAAATCTCAATTTAACTGGTTTCTCATGAACTTAAAGTGACAACATGACTCGTACTTGGATGTAGACGTGTCAAAAGACAACGATTTTGCAAATGTTCTATTTTCTCTTCCTTGCTGTGAATTTTGAAAATATATACCTGCAGGAAATGACTTTCTTGTCACATTAGCATCAAAAACACACTTTATGAGATGTGGTGTCAGTTTGCAACTTCCTTTGAATGCATCGATCGTCTGAGGAGCTCGCCACCTACAGAAACTCAGGTTTCATCATCAAATAAGATACTGGGGAAGAAGAAGCCTTGCTGTGCTGGCCACATTTTAACGACAGCCCCGTGACATGCAGAACAAAACAGCATCGTGAAAATCAAAGGGAGGACTACAGCGCTATAGGCCACGTTGCACTCAATTCCTATCCAGTCGGCCTCTTTATGCGCGAGTATTCCCAGCGCAAGTGTCTGATTTCAAGAGTGTCAGAGTTTGGGCTTCTTTTCCGACAGCACTTCTAAATCTGGGTGTTTGACATGAGCTCAGAGACTATCGCTCGCCCTGGCCTCCTCGGCTCTTTTATCTGGGATCCTCACTTCAGTGAACGTGGAGAGCCGCAATGGAGACGGCGACACATGGAAAGGGAAGGGAAGAAACTGGGAGAGAGGGACGCGCAAAAAAAAAGGTTAAGAGGCATTACAAGGAGAGAGACGAGGAAGTGGGGGAATGACAGATGGGCCCAAAGAAGAGAGGGCTGCTGGGTTCAGCACTGCGGCAAAGCCCAGCATATGACAGCTTTACAGTGGGCTCTGCATGGCGTTTGTGTGTGCGTTCATGCACATGTCTTGGCATGGTGCCACTGTTTACCTAGGCCTTTTTTTTCTGTGTTCAGAGTAGCTGAAAGGACAATTCCTCCACCTGTTATCCTCCATTCTTTCCTTTCCCCCCCTCCAGTTCCTGTCATCCATCTCTATATTGACCTAACTAGTGATAAATCAGAGAAGCTACAAGTGTTTGTGTGTTTGCTTTAGCCGTAGCACATGTTGGCTTAGCGCTCAGGGTAGATTTCTCACTCATCTTAAATGCTCTGAAATGTGTTTACACATGTTGCAGTGCTCATTTGCTCATCGCCGCTTGTTATCCAATAAATCACCCCCTCCTCCCAGCATGGGAAGGTTTCCAGATATAGGCCACGCTTTGACAAACATCCACCAGTGAAATGCAGCGTGTGCTTGCGCGTGGAGGTTGTTGACATAGTTGTTGCAGTTTTCGGTCCATTCTTAGAGACGGAGCTTAATGTCTGAAAGTTGTGTAGTTGAGAAGATCCCAATTTAGACTTTCCAGATAAAATTAAACATTTAAGCTCGCCCATAAAGCAGCAACATTTACATAATCTGTAGCAGTATAAGAGCTTGTGACACTTGTCACCTCAAAATAGTAGTACTGCATTCTGGAGGTGCAGAGCTGAGGCGGATTCCCAGTGCAGACCCACACGTCACTTATTTAGAAAAACATACGAAACAAACAAAAATCAAAACTCAAACATGTTTCCCAGCATAACATGCCATGCAGCAGCACCCCTCCTGACAGAGGAAGCAGGGCTGCTTTTATAGCAGATGGACTGATTGGCTTGCACCATACCGCAGCACAGGTAAGTACAGGTAGGTGCCTTCACAAAGTTTCCCATTTCCTCAACAATTAACCCGGTGATAGCAAATTACAACAATATTTCTGCAAAAATAGACCTTTATTAATTTAACAATGAACTTTTGTATTTGAAAAATATGCTAAATTTATTCAAGTTAAAAATCCAGGACACCCCTCCTGTATTAACAGAGTGGATGAACCCGGAACCTTATTTAGGTGCTCAATCTTACTCAGATTGTTACTCAGGTAACAATCTTACTTACTCTGTTTTCTTTATGCAGGTCTGCACCTTCTCCAAACCACAAATCACTAAAAAACATTTTAAACTTATATCATTTGTTTGTGTCTTCCTTTCAAAAAACACATGTTCAGAGCCTCTTTAACGGCCACTGCCCCATTTCAGAGCTTACATTAAACTATAAATATTTTGGGAAATAAAAGGGGGAAAAAACAACAGACAAAAAAATATACAAATTGTATTATTCATAAAATTTTTTTAGCATTTATTACTCCCCTGAGGGGAAAGAAAAATTGTTGAAAAATCCTTTACCTCAGACCGATTCTCCATTCTGGATCGTATCTCTGATTTATTGCACTGGGCCACTGCTTTACACCCAGCATTTAAAAAAAAACCAACTGGCAGGCCAAAGCACACATTTGGGTTACTAAATTATTTTTAGTATGCACTTTTTTTTTTTTTTTTGCCGCTCAGCATGCGGTCGTTTTCAGCTCCTTCTGATCGTCCTCCTCGTCCCGCCAGCTGTAACTCGTGCACTTCCTGTCTCGTTGGCTGCGGCTGAGGTGAGAGGTCGCGGGGACCAGGTGTGCCAGGAGCCGGCGTCGACCACTCCGCCTGCTCTGTCTACCTTTGTCCCTCCCGCCGTTAATCTGGCGCCTCGCGAGCGCTTTTTGTTCCATTGCTCTGTCCGTGAATTAGGTGCTACGCTAAGCTGCTTTGTCCGAATGCCACGATTTTCATGAAGTGATTTGGTTCTGGAGGCTTTGTTAGAAACCGGCACCGCTTTGTGTCGCACACGGCGCAGACCATGCAGGTGTATATGCAGATACGATACTTTTTTTTTTTTTTTTTGCACTTCTCCCTTCGTAGATGATTAAAAAAAATCTAATAAGTGACTGTATATAGCTTAGAAATGTACACAGGGAAGTCATAATCTAAGGTGGGATAATTGCATACATCCTTTACTTAAGTAATCCAGATTTTGTATTCAGGTGATGGAGTTACAAGTCATAATACAGATCAACCCAACTCGGTCCATATTCTAGCTTTGGTAATTTTTTTTTTTTTATTATCCTGAACGTCATAAAAGATTTTTGCCAAAATACCCAACAAATAAATCAATGACTCTCAAATTGTGGGTAAGGCCTTTGTGAAACCGATATGTGAAGGGTAAAACTAATAATTGTTTATGATTAATGCAGTTAGGAGACTGTGGCTCTACGATGCAAAAGACAGAATCTAATGTTTGCCAGTTTTGTATGGAAATACTGTTTAGGACTCTAGAATCATAAAAGTTCCGAAAGGAAAGATAACATGCACTAAACTGATCATTGATGTCATGGGGTCGACTGTGTCCAGCAGCGCCTTTTCTAAAGCAACATTGTCATGTTTTCAGGTGAAAGTAGAAAACTTTTGTTTTGTGTTTTGTTTTGGGTGTTCATTTGCATGACAATGGTGCTTGGAGCTGCCTGAAAAAAAACGAACTAAACTTTTGGGCAATGCTTTGACTCTGTCTCAATGTAAGCAAGGAGGAAAACACAATATTCTGAAAACGTGTCTGCCCAAATAAACGTCGCTATACAATGCCCATCATTGCTAGGGTGTTGTTCTCTGCACACATGTATGCGTTTCATTCCAAAGAAGGAAACTACGCCAACTAGAGGGTGTCATTGGACAACAGGAAAAGGACCACATTTTGAGCATTTCCATGTAGGTTGACATTGTTTTAAAAATATTGCCGCGTAAATTACATTGTTTGATCTCACACTGTTTACTCTGATAACAGGGTGAGTGGATAAACAACATTTCCCAATCTAATTCGCTGGTATCTTTTTACTGTACCCCCGCGGATCCTATTGGTTGTTTGCTAGTAAGATTATCAGTCCTTGTATTTGACAAAAGTTTTTATCCAGACAAGGAAAAACCTCTAAGAGAGAACAAAGTCGCCTACTGTCTTCAGTCCAGAAGTCTTGGCACATTTATAGACTGTCTCAACATTGTCTGCAAACTATTCATTCTCTCTGAAGAAGTATACGCTCTCGTGTATTTTCCTTCAAAGAAAGTACATCTCATGTATTTGATTTGCCAAGTACATCAAAACTTTGCTTTATAGTTCAGTACTCTTGGATTTTATACCTCACAATGGTCCTGTTTGATGTGGGAAGAAAGTGGGAACTGACCTGTATTGCTCTGTTTTTTTTATAGATGTTTCCTGTATGCATGTTGAATGGAGGATAATCATCTGTGATGGTTTACTGAATAAAAGAAGTTGTGGTGGTTTAAGAGTCCGCAGTGAGACGTAATATCTCATCCTCTGTACTCACGTCTTCAGTGTTTTGCCTGATCCTTACTGCGTAAAAACTTCTGTACGCTCGCTGTACCACATGTCCAAGATGTGCTTTTTATTACTGTTTTGACATGTGGAGCCGGCGCGACTGAAAGCGGAAGATCGTGACTGTCACAGATCATTTACTGGGAGCAGAGGGTGAAGTTTACCTCCGAAAGCACAGCCGACTCTGCAGGAGCCAGCACAGGACACACACATTCATAAACACACTCATCCTTCAGTTTTTTCCACATAATAATGCAGTTGATTTGTAGATGGCAGGACGGGAACGAGTTGCATCTCCTCCTTGTCTTTAACCACTGAGGGAGATCACAACAGGGTGTAATATGAGTCAGAGAAAAAGCTCCCTGGAAGTTTAATAGGAGCTCACAGTCTGAGAGAAGTGTATTTTTCACACTGTTGAAAGGTTTTAGCAGAGTTCACAGGAGGGCAGGGACGGAGCCATCGTCAGATGACATGAGGATAAAGGTACATCCACACGACAAGATCTTTTTTCTCCCCAGCCTTGTCCAAAAAACTTCTGTCCACATTTGACTATGAACAAGGCTCAACATGAGGCTTCAGGGCATGTTGTACACATGCCAGGCCTTATAGGGGTGCTGTGACTCACCAAACACCAAAAACGCAGAAGTACACAAGGCACATAGAACTTTAGAAGTAGATTTTTGCTCTTAAACCTCTATATAATTGGAGTTCTATAGGTCTATGGCAACGCTGTTCCTGCTGTTAGCGTCATGTAGCTTTATGCAGCTCCACTGGAGGTTGTAGTCCTTGATTGTAGTTCTTTAATGACATTCCAGACCACAGCGGGGGGGAAGAGAGGAGGGATTGTCATCTTTTTTCCACAGATGATCGTTTTTGCCGACTTTGCACGAGCCAGCGTTTCAAAATTTCCCCTCTCTGGGAAAAAAAAACCAACCCGTTTTCACACTTCTAAAACACCGCCTTATGTGGATGATAGGCCAAAAACAGCACGTTTCGGTTAACCGGTTTCATGGTGTGGACGGCCCCTAAGAGTGATAGGAGGAGAGTCTCTGTGGGAAGTGTGCTAGCTTGTGGCCTGCGACGTCCCATTTGTCTCGAGCCGAGAATGACAGTGGAGGAGCAGAAACCACGATGTGACGGCTCTGCCACTCTGTTTGACTGCTCTCTGCTTTCCACTGGTCTGTTTAGACTCAGTGTGTGTCAGCGAACGTGTCCGTCTCGCATGCTGAAACAGTGCACGTCATCCCGTCGCCCGATGAATGTCATGTTTGCGTGTGTGTGCATGTATTTCTGTACCTCCCAGAGCACATGCTCAACAGCATGCAAATGCCAGACCACACTGAGCCCGGGGGCAAACGGGCGGCGCAGGGGAGAGGAGAGTTTAGAAATGACTTTTTTCAAATGCTATTTCAGAATGCGCTCCCCTCCAATGCTGCGGCTGTGTGCTAAATCTCTAGACACACACAAGAGCTAAACGCTTCACTTTGTATGGGGGCAGAAAAACAAGGGCGATATCTCCAGAGTGAAATAATACTGTATTAAATGTTTTCTTAAGAGTTTTAGGAAGCCAGATTTTATTGCTGAATAAACAACTGATACTTAGTGCAGCTTAACCTCTCGATCTGTTTTATACTAGAAATTAAATCATTGTTGTTATTTGTACTATTTCTATTTTTAATTGGATCTCAGTGCATTCTACAAGAATAACCGTCTTTTAATTCAAACTGAATGTGGTTGACAAAAGATGCGCTCACAGAACAAAACCATGTTGACTTTTTGTGAACTCATGTTCAACAGTAAGAATAAGCTTAATATTAATCAGTTTTCTTGCTATAGAACCAAATACACCTCATTTTTTAAGGCACATTTACTGGAAAAAAAAAAACAAAACTATTCCACAAGTGGTTTATATATACGAGTCTGATTATGCAAGTTTACACCCGTTTATTTGTAGAATTATTATTTTGGTGGCCATCTTAACCACATGGTCATTAGATATATTGTCTCACTACTAAAAAAAAATCAACAAATGCCCTGTTTACACAGCAATGTTTTAAAATGAAAAAAGGCAAAACTTCTGTTTTGTTTTGGGTGTCCATTTATGACAATGGTGCTTGGAGCTACTGAAAACACAACTAGTCCTCGTACTCGCCATTGCTTATGTTTATAACATATTGTTCTCTGTGCATGTCACTAGTGATCCAAAATAAAAACTACATAGTTTCCAGATGTTGCAGTGTCAATGTAAAACTTTTCTGTTCAGCAAAATGTGGAAGCTGTTGACGCAGCTTCCACGTTTTGCTGCAAACATTTCGCCCTCGCTTCCCCTTAACCTGTCTCAATTAATCCAGGAAGTCCCGCTGAGATAAAGACGCTGCCCCTGCCTCCTCGGCCACTTGTCACTCTCCTGAGGAATCCACTCACCTGTTCGGCTAGATTGCAATCAGTGGGGGTTGATTGAAAGGCAAGGACGACAAAAGGACAAAGACAAAATCACTTAGGCTGCCTATTAGCCTGGGATGGGCTGCACACTCACAATAATACAGTAGGTGCAGATAATCTGCTCTGATAAAGAGAGGAAAAACGTTTGCTGGCCTCTGGGGAACTGCCGGTTTGTGTTTTATCTATATTGTGAATAGCTAAACTCGTCTGCACACTGCTATTTTGGGGACCTGAAGAAAACTGAAGCCCCATTAAGACAAATCCAACAGGATAAATTGTTAGATTTTAAATTATTATGTTTTCAAGTTAGACAGAAGGTTTGACAGATAACATTTTCTCATGGTAGGCTTAGTCTGATTCAAAACAAATGGATGTAATCCATGGGAAACTAATGTAATCTGTGATAATATACATTTACATTGAAGCGAATTACAGATTGTAATCAATATAGCTCTGCATCATGATGCAGCATCATTAACGGTGGACATGAAATTACTTAATATTCAGTAAATGCATGTACAAAACCTTAGTTGAATTAGTGAAAAATGTGTCTTAACTATACTAATGTAAAAATTAAGCTTATTAAAAAAAAGATCTTGATTGTTCATAGTTGAACTTTATCTGACAGCAGTTTAACAGCCTAAGTTGATTTTACATTATTAAAAATATATATGTTCTCTGTGTATACATATCACTGATTACTTGCATGCATGCTTCTTCAATGATACACCCACAAATTAGATATTCAAATCCTTGTATTGTTTTATCATCATACATGTTATGGGTCAATATTAATTACTTTATATTAAATAATTATATTTTCATTGCCTAAAATTGATAAATGGAAGTGACAAGCCAATTTTAAAAAATATTTTTTTTAATTAAAATTGAAGTGTGTGGTTTCACGCACGCACACGCACACACATTTATGAAATGGGTTTAACAGCTGTGTTTCAATAATGAAGACATTATCTGAGTTTTCAAGTCCAACTGCTTTAAATAATTTGGATTTCCACACAGTCATCATGTATGCATCATTCCAGTCCTCCTTCTAAATGTGACAGAAAGCATGCAGAATTTTGAAAAACTTGTTATGCTGTTATCCATGACATTATTCTGAATGCACTTGGGGGAAATTTCCTTCATAGCTCATCTCGTTCATAAAGTTTTCCCTCGGCACGGAAACCGACAACGTGATATACATCTTGCTTTTACCCACATATCAGACACTATCCAACACTGCTGTGGGTGATTCATAGAGGACAGACCAATGAAGGGATGGATGAACAAAGAAGTGAGCTGACAGATGAATAAACAAACAAAGGGATGGATGTATACTTAGACCACGATACTTCCTCACATCTGGCTACATTGTTGCAAGCCCTTTGTATCAGTCTGTATTTAATCGCAACCCCCCCCCCCCCCCCTCCACTCTCTTCCCCAGCTCTAATTGTGATCCCAGCCCTTATTTCACAATCAGTGTGGTACTTGGATTACGATAATACACTTCCCCTCCACCAGATTCCCATACAGTACAATGAAGTCAGTTTAGCCAAAAAAAAAAACCCTCAGTGAGCTTAAAGCTTAGAGGGCCGAAGTTAAAGCCCTATAGAGGATTACGATACAGCCCCCGAGGTCCCTTATTTTAGAAGAGAGGCCAGGAATATTCTACATCTCTAACACCCCCGGTAATCCTACACTGTACTGCCATACTGTATGTGTGTGTGTGTGTGTGTGCCTGTGTGTAGGGGTGTAGGGGTGTAGGGGTATAGGGGAAGAGGGCACAGTTTGTGGTTCGAGAATCTCTCAAGCTTGTCAGGTGGAGGTCAACTGGGTTCAGCGTTTGCTCTTGTCTTCTAGTCAGACTCACTCTGAGACATACTTTCCAGCACTCTGTGACATTTTTCGAGGTTACCTTATTTTCCCGTGCTGATCGTCGGCGTTCTGGGGCGACAGGAGGGGGACAGCGCACAAGCTCTCCAAAGAGGCATCGCTCTCATTATCCAATGTACAATGGTGCGTGGCGCTCGCATCTGTACGCATTGATTTGTGTTTCCGGATGTGCCTTTTGTGGGAGGTTAAATCCACCACGGTCTAATGACGCTTTCATGTTGTCTGTCTCTTCATCTCCCTCTCCGTCTCTGCTGTCATCCCTCGCTCCCCTAATAAAGAGAACAGGGCAATATGCATCAGACATCAAACGACATCAAAGGCCACATACTGTTTACGTGCCGTGCTTTCTCTCCTTCATGTCCTTGCTCTGCTTTCGAGTGTTTTTTTTTTTTTTTTTGCACACGCATTAGCTGTCTACAGACGCCGTTTGATGTGGAGCATCGGCAAATGGCGTGTCCGCGGTACAGTGCAACATTGTCCATGTCTGATAGGTGAATCAGTCGACAAGAAACCATTGCCAGTGGGTTTTATCCATACTTTCATTGTCTATATAGGACTGATTTGTACCCATAGTAGTCCCACATGTGGCAGGTCTATGGGGCTAATCTATCTATCTATCTATCTATCTATCTATCTATCTATCTATCTATCTATCTATCTATCTATCTATCTATCTATCTATCTATCTATCTATCTATCTATCTATCTATCTATCTTTCTATCTATCTGTCGATATAAAAAGATAGCATCATACAACCAAACTGCGTTCAGTCCATTTGCTTTGGGTATAATATTGTGATTGATTGTTTTTAGGAGTCAAACACCTTCTACAGCAGGGGGTGCTGAACTCATATTAGTTCTTCATCACATAAACTTCTTTTTATCCTACAAAGAAGAGAGAAAATTAAAAAAATGGACTGGTTTTGGCTCATGAGCTGTATGTTTGACACTCCTTGTCTAGAGGTTAATAGTGCTATTCTAAGCTTGTGGAGAATTAGTTGACAGTCAAGGGTGAGATCACAAGTAAAGATATAGAGATTTTATCGGAACACTTTGATTCTGGCTCTACGGGAGTGCTGTGTAATGATGGGAATCTCACATATTGCATGTCTATAGGGGATGCTGACTTGGTTAAAAACAAAGCAGCATCCTAGGCTATGACTCAACACCATTACCAACTCTGAGCAAAAACCACAAATTTCCCCACGAATCTTTGATCCTTGATTTGACTAAATATAAACAAAGGAGGGTTTTACTGCTTTGGCTGGGTGTTTGTTGAAGTTGGTTTTGGGGGTCTCCAAGTTGACCACTTTCATTAAAGCTGGAGGGTAAGTAGTTCTCTCAACGCTCTCATCCCTGGACTTTTTCAGATATTCTGGAATCAATCTCGAGTACTATGGTGTTAGCTGTAGCTCAGACAGTAAAGTAACTTCTTATTTAGGAGGTTTCTAATTGTATTAGCCTGCTGGCTGGTTAGCCAGCTGTAGAATTGTTGTGTTTCGGTTGGGTATTACTGGTGACCTGTACCAGTGTGTCCTCTGCCTCCAGCCAAATGCCAACTAGTATAAACTCCAACCAAAACACCCCTGCTCAGAATCTGGCAGGTGTGGAGGATTAATGAATTGCTCGGTTAAATCTGATTGGTCATGGTCAGGATGATAAAGTCAGAGCATGCTACCGGCTTTGTAAAAACCAAATTTTTTTATAGTGCAATTGTTCGGGGGAGGTGGGGGATCAGTCAGAGGTCAGTCCCTGAACAGAGACATAGGAGGGGAGGACTTATTATACATGCTGAGTGATTTTATTTGAGGTGTGTGTAAGATCAAAGGGTGTGTGATGGATGTTCAAAGATGTGTGTGTGTGTGTGTGTGTGTGTGTGTGTGTGTGTGTGTGTGTGTGTGTGTGTGTGTGTGTGTGTGTGTGTGTGTGTGTGTTTGTGTGATGTAGTGAGGTTCCTCCAAGGGCTTGTAACTCTGGGTTTTCATCAATCACTCCCCTTCCTGCCCATTGCCCCCTCCGTCATCCTGTCTCTCCTTTAATTCTCTTTTACACTGATTTCTCCAGTTAAACCTGCATTCTGTAGTCTTTTTTCTACTTTCTACCTTTTCTCCCTGACTACCCTCCATCACTGGTATACTCATAAACTTTCTAATCTGTCTGTTTGCCCTGCCTTGTCCTCATCTTCATCTAATCTTCATTTCATTCCACTGCTGTCCTTGTATCTTTCCCTGTCTCTCTCTGTCCCCAGATGCATTCGTCCTCATCACCCTGTACTTCAGCTCCAGGTGAGTATCACCGTTGCAGGCACAGCATCCCCACCGCAGCCACGAGTGAGTGTTTTTACAGCAGATATGTTTGCCTAACAATCACCTATCAAGGAGAAATTTCCCCTCCTGCTTCTTCATTTCTTCAAGGATGTTTTACAGACACCAACTGTCATCCCAATGACCCCGTTTCCTTGAAAGCACAATGCAAATAGCAGATTGTATTTCAGTCCCAGACGTGCCTCCATTTGTGTGAATTTTCTCCACAAACTCATTCAGACATGGATTTTCTTATGTTTGTTTACCCACAGTACTTGTATTGCCCTCCAATGCATATGCTGCATGATATGTGTGAAATGGGGTGTTTCCATATAAACAGCCAAGAGCAAGGCTGCCTGTTCTTTGTTACAGCTCTATAAGATTGATACAGAAAGAGGAGGCAGAGGCAATCAAATATTAATTAATGCATCTGCATGTCGACCCTCTTTTTGTACTGTTGTGTTTATCTTTGCATTTCAACCTCATCTTGAACCACGCGTGAGTACGAGTTTTGTCCACTGCCTTAAGCAACAACAACAAAAAAACCACCAAAAAAACGGGCAAATTAGTTTTCCCCCTCAAAACCCTCAGCGTGAATTAACTATAGTGAGCATTAGTCGGAAAAGTCATCCTGCTGAGCTCCGCTTGCTAGCCTAGAACAAAAACGCCAGCAGGGGAGGTTGAAAGAACTTCAGTGTAATGTTAGAAGCGGCGTCAGTACTGGAGCTGTTTTTAATTTACGTCCTCGAGTGAAGAGCGAGTGAGGAAGAGGATGGAGGGATTGGATAGAGGAGGGATGGAGAGCTATTCTGAAGTTCACTTTTTGGGAGGGAGAAAGATGTGAGGATATGGAGATATCCTCCAGAGGGGGGTTTTACTCGCTTTGAGCCATCCTTGGCTGTTGAAGCGCTGACAGACATGTGCTTCATAGAACATTTAGCAGCAAGTTGACAGAAGTCCAACAGCGTCCACGGACTGCCAAAACAGGTGTTGAGAGACGGTGAAGGTGCAGCCCACATAAAACTGTAAAACTTCTCTAAATATAAGATTTCTGAGCCGTGTCTGATTTGTTATTTCCATGTTATGTCTGGGTGCATGCTGCCCATGAATCCATGTGTTTCCAAGTGTGTGTGTGTTCACTCAACACGCCTTCATGTTCGTTTCCATACATCGCATTCTGATCGTTGTTTATATCCATTTGGATATTAACTCCTCTCATGTTTCAAACAGGAACCAGCAGCATATTGGAGCAGCCGAAACCAGAGACATCACGTCTGCTTTTTCTGGTTTCCAACACAATTCAAATGTTGGATGAGACTTTGAAACTGAACAAATCTGCATGATTTAAGCAAAAAAAAAGTGATAGCAAAAAGTACAGATTTTAAACATCTTAATGTGGATTATAGAACAAGGTATCTGTAACAGGGAAAGAGGTCAGAAATAGTTTCTCTTTTATTCTGCTGCGCTTTAATTTTCCAAGTAATGGAGTCAGATTTTTTTGCCAATAAAACCTTGAATATCTGTTTTGTGTAAGAAGAAAATAATGCCAGAAAATAACAGCTCGCCACAGTAGGAGGTGACGTGTTTGCTTAAGTCTGAACAGTCTGAAAACGTTTACAGTTCTATTAACACTGAAATCTTCAACAAGATTTTTCAAAAATGCCACATAAACTTTTGGATGAGTAAATCGATATTGAGCTCTGATGGAAAGAACAGATGTAGAAAGGTAATGCATGGATGTTTTATTAGTTTTGAAATGAACAGCTGTGTATTGTGTGGAAAACTTACTTTTTTGTAGTAACTTCATTTGTTATTTGATGGCTTAGAGTGTTGTTGCTCTCAAATATATTGGTTTCTAACCTTTAGGCAATATTTTTGCCTTCATTTCACTTTGATCGGGTTTTTAACATAATCGTACCTTTTCAGTGCCTTGTTAATATTTATTTTTCACCTTTGTATATTTTTGTTTCATCTGCTCGTCCATGTCAGTTTGACACCGTTTTCCTCATTATGTTTGCCAGCATCTGTAATAATCGAGGCGCAAGTAACAAAATCAGATACTAAAAGTAAACTCTTGTTATTTTGTTGACTTGAATACCTGTAACTCCTTGAAACTAAATTATTGGAACAGAAGATCAATGTGATGAGCACATCAGCATTGAACTTCATAGAGCGGTACATCCAGTCCTGAGAAAAGATGCTCAAAGTGGTCAAGTTAAAGTTATATCTTCTAGTTGAAGCCAGGATACGTAGGGGCTTCAAACAATTCTCAAATGACCTGAAAATAAAGATTGTTGAGCCACAAAAAGCTATTCCAGAGGTTTCACTTGTCAGTTTCCATGTGGCAGGCCAAAAAAAAGAAAAGAAGTGAGGGCTAAGTTTGAATAGGATGAGTCAAATACTGAGAAAATATTTCTCTGAAGTAACTTCAACTCTTGCAAATAAAACAGAAATGAAAGAATCACAGCTATACTATTGTGTGTGTTTGTATGGGATCAGTGTCCTACCCAGAAATACTCAGGTGAATATACAGTTTTTATTGTGTTCTGAATAATACATAAAAACAACTGCATTTGGATCTTAATACCGATGCAATTTCTCTTTTAACTAGTTTATTCATCTTCAAGATCCTGTGTGAAAATGTTTTTTTGCTTGACAGTCCATATTTTAATACAATATTTACACATTGTTGTTAAAAAAAAAAAAAAGAAAAAAAAGTGCAACTTGAGCCCAACAATTATGTTATTCCACTTTACTCCACTGAACATTGTTCATGTCAAAGATAAGTTCTATAGAGAGCTTTATAAGGTTTTGCCTTCAACACAGTTTCCACAGTCTTTTGGTCTCTGATACCAAAAGGTATAAAACCAAAGGGTAATTATTTCTGAGTAGAACACATGAACAATTAGGACTTCTGTGGCGGGCTGAGACAAACGTTTTACTCAGCTGCAACTTTTAAATAAAATACAGTTGTATTGAGAGAATTATGTGAACCGTCCTTTGATTCCTTATGTGTGTGTGTGTGTGTGTGTGTGTGTGTGTGTGTGTGTGTGTGTGTGTGTGTGTGTGTGTGTGTGTGTGTTTTAAGAGGTTCATTGTCTGCACGCATGAGTGGACCAGTGTGTGTGAACAGTTGTGACCCTCATGTGTGGTCAGTATCTCAGTGGCCTATATCATGGCAATGATCTCTTCCTCCCACTCAAGCATTACCACCTGAGCACCCCCCCACCTGCCCCGAGGCATCAGGTGCATCAATCACCTCGTCGATAGCCTCCAATCACCCCCACCCCACCTTCCTTTGACTTTTTAACAGACCTGCTATTGTTTGGGTGCCTCGTGTTCCCTGATTACAGTTGTTTTTCAATTTCATGGCCATTTCTTCTGCACAATCAATTTGCACAACACGCCCATTACTTACCACTGTTTGTCTCAGTTTGCAACCGTCGCAGAATTCAATAATCATTTTTGTTCCTTTCTGCTCGCTAATGGAAGCAGCCGAGTATGTGAGTGTTCCTCTTGTCTGTCTCTTGTCCTCCCTGCATTGTGTGCACCAGTGTGAGCGGCGTGGGACCACAAGGAGTGAAACTGTGCAACAGCTTGTGCATCGGGAGTCGATAGCACGACGCATTAATTAAGCTTAAATACATAAATACATTTGGGAATGAAGAGCACTCGATCAAACATGAAAACTGTGCAGACGTACAACTGTCTGGCACGTGAAGGGAAACTCACAAAGACACACTGTCTGTCTGCCTCTCCAGAGTTTTAATTAAAAACTCCCAAAATGACACACCGAGGCAGGACCCGTATTCACAATCCGATGAATTACATTTTCATGCTGAAAACACAACACTAATAAATCACACTTTTCACATTTGATGCAGGATCCGGTGACAAAATATGACAAAGTTTTATGCTTGGTTTTCATTTCCTAATGGCTTGGGCCTTGCCTCTCTCATTTATTCCTCTTTTTTTCCCTCTTCCTTGTCAGATCCCATCATTGTCCTCATCTATCCCGTTCTCCTTTCTGCTGCCTGCACCCCCTGAATTTCCTGCCGATGTTGCTTCTGCTATACCTTTTTTTTCTCCATCCCCTCTGCTTTTGTCCTCTGGTTTCTTTTTTCTTTCTTTTAGTCTGTCTTTCTTCCGTCCTCCTGCATCACTAACCACACACTTTCCTTCTTCCTCTCATTGGGAATAGAAGGTAATTTAGAGCGATGTAGGTTAATGACAGTAGAGAGTTGTGTTGGCCACAGTGGCCTGGTGTCTGGGAACGCGCTCAGCTTCAACATCTGACATGTAAGAAGCTTCATATAATCCCCATTTATTTTATGTCGAGCTAATATTAATGTTTCAATTTACCCTAGTTTAATGGCAAATTAAAAGTTCAGTGGCGTATAAACTTTGTTGAATGTTTTAAGAGTTGACCACAATATATTTTTTAAATGTATTTGGACAATCCAATACTTGAAACAGCTTATATTAACGAAGGTGAAAACAAGGACTTTTGTATTTGACTAATTTTGAAAAGTTCATAGAAAATGCAATGGTCCAAAGCAAGGCCGCCGGAAGGAAAAAAGAAGCTGTCAATTCAATTGTTGTATGATTGTCCTGAACAATTTCCAATTTAATAATAAAACTAATCATATCTGCAAAATAAGACCAAGAGCAAAGACTCTTAGTCATGATCTGCTCATAGAACTGCTGAGCACAGAAGTATTCATGCTGCCCTCATTTGACAAGCCCATCACATTTAATCCAGCTACATTTTTCCAATGACCATATACCGTATGGTCTTTGAAAAATAAGAATATATGCACCACAGGTCACCCGTCTATCATATGTCGTACTTTGTACGGGGGTCGCAAGACAACCACACCCATTCAATTTAGAGTTGCCAGTTCACCTCAATCACGTTTATGTACTGTGGAAGGAAAGCGCAGTACCACCAGGAAGAACACAGGCACAGGGAGAACATGCAAACTCCACACTGAAAGGCTTGGCCCTGGTTCAAGCACAAGATTTTCCTGATAAACTTCTCAAGGAGAACTCCTTTGTGTGTTAAGATCGTCAATCAAAGTCAAATAAAACTCCTCCAATAATTAACTGAAGATCAAATTGTGGAAAAAAAGATTCAGTTTACCCGACGTTTCAAGTGAAAATTAATCATTTTTGCATTTTCTTTCCAGAAAGCTTGTCCATTTACATGGAAATGGAAGAAAAGCTGAAAAAGATTAGATTTTCTTGTGCGGTTACAAGTTGCCTCTGTTGGTTGTTTTTGTAATGAAACCACACACGTGTGCAGAAAACAATACAGCATGACCATTAACAATGGCAAGAACCTTTGTGTGGACAGACGACGATATTAGATTGTTATTACGTTGAATCTCAAGGATAAATCTACCAAGTTCCGCGAGAATAAGTACTGAGTGTCATGACACTCTGGAGGTCGCCATTGTTGTTGTTATTGTCCATTGACTCGTACATGTGCAGAATGGTCGTGGTCGGCAGTAGTAGTGTTACTGCCATTTATTCGGTGTCAAGTACTTTGAAAACGTTCCACCTTGAGAGCCATTTTCAAAAAGTTGCCTTTTCAGTCGCTCAAGTACCATGGTCAAACTTTGTCATTTTGTCTTGAAAACCTTGTTGTGTAAACAAAGCTGAGCTTCATGGAGCTGAATCTATTGGCTGTTGTTTCATTGCATTTATGTCATGAGTTCAGTTGAATGATCGCACATGATTGATGCTTACGAAAATTAAAATGATGTCCAACTGAATCATGTTACAAACGGGAAGCCAGCTTTATGAGTAATTTGCTTGAAACACTCTTTTCTTTGTTAACAGACTACTTCAGAGGGGATCGAATGTTCAACGCTTGATGAACATCAATTTTCATGGGAGCACTTTCTTTTCCACATGACTGTACCTTTTATTGCTGCCCTCCTGATATGAAAACACAACTCAGCATGCGACCAATCCTGAAATATTTATACATTTTCTATAGGTGACTTCTACCCAGATACCTCTCAGCAGGCACGCCAAAGACCGCCCGGCCCATCTGTCGGTACAGCGTACCAGAACACATTAATCAGCGACTCTTGACCATGGCGGTCTCCCTCTGCACCACCCCAAACATCCCTCACTTCTCCAAAAGTCGTTTTGTCCACACCCGGCCTGTGCCGCAGAGACGACACAAAACCTTTCTTTGTCTAATTGCATCTTTAAAGACGCCCCGGCGACTAAAAACCTCCCTGGTGGTGGTGGAGGAGGCAGCGGCTACAGCATCACCCGCTGAGCTGTGACAGGCTTCTGTTTACCAAACCTCTCCTCCTGCCCCCCCCCCCCCCAATCTTTGCTTTCTTCCCTGCGTTTCTCCCCAAACAAAGAAAGGCTGCTGGGAGAGGAGGGGAAGCCCTAAGGCAAACAGAGGCCCAGGCGGGAGCACAGAGGGCCATTGATGAGCAACGTATTGACGGGGATGCTGAAAGACACCTATAATGGATGGGAAAAGAAAGACAGAAGTGAAAGGCAACGGTGGGGAAAAGGATGACCTCCATGAGCAGCGACTTGCTCAACTTGCTGTAGTGGATTTTCTTAAATCCAAACTTGGTTGGTTTGATTGCTGTCGAAGTGTGAATGCAAAAACAGTGCCTCTGTTGTCCATACGTGTGAAAGTGAGTGTGTATCTCTGAACCTGTGATCTGTCCAGGGTGTTGGCCTCCTACAACCCCCATGACCTTATCATCCATAAAACAGCATTGGCAATGAATCAATGAATTGCATGCAAGTTGTATGCTTTACAAAACAAGGACAACAGGGGCTATAAAAAATTTTCAAAAGGCTGCTTTTTGATATTTTGCTTCAAGTACTTTCCAAATCTTGTACTTGCAGGCTTTTACACAATTGACAGCTACTTGTGCTGCCTCACGTAGGTAGTAAGGGCATATTGAGCCAATATCTTGTTACGTTTCCAGGTTGCTACAGTGTTTGACTGTTTTTGCCTGAGGCAAATCTGAGGCTTATTATCTGTTCAGCAATTAGCAAGCAATCTGCTCATTATCAAACCAATTATCTTGCACTAATAGCATGCTTAATCAATCTCTTTTTATCAATTCTTACTGTTTAAGGAGCCCAGTGCCAGAGAATGGCTCTAAAACATGAAGTGAGAAACAGTTGGGGGACAGAAAAGAAGGTCAGACTGTGTGTGAGGGTGAAGTGGATGCATCAGGTCCGGATTGCGTGTGTGTGTGTGTGTGTGTGTGTGTGTGTGTGTGTGTGTGTGTGTGTGTGTGTGCGTGCACTACGGTGGATACTGCTCTGAGTGCAAACATTGTCCTCTGGAGATAAGAGGACGGAGGCCGCGGTCACACAACTGTAAGATTTATCAAAAGCAAGCACGCACCATTACACAGCTATTCTGACAGATTGAAAACCAACACACACACACACACACACACGCAAGCACGCACACGCACACACCATGTGGAAGCATGCTTGAAGAGATTTGGTTGACAAATTTTATATGTGTATACAGCTCATACGGATGCACGCATAAACGCACACACATACATTTACTCACATGCGGGAATAGTTGACACTCTCTTTTCAAGACCACAGTCATTTTCTACAATAACCTCCCTCATGGAAGCAATCTTTCTGTTCCACACACACACACACACACACACACACACACACACACACACACACACACACACACACACACACACACACACACACACACACACACACACACACGCACACACACACACACACACACACACGGTGTTTCCTTGCCATTGCCCGTGGATGCCCAGACGCGATGCCCTGAAGGGGGCACAGAGGACAGGGTATCAATTTCAGAGGGGACCCACTGGTCCGTGTTGCCCTCGCCCCACAGGGTACGATATAAATGTGTGTGTCGTGAGGGAGGAGGAGGAGGAGGAGAGAGGGTGGAGCAAGGTGGGTGGGGGGGCAGGGCAATAATTACCTGTGTGCTTTCCCCCGCTGTGGGAGGCACAAAGGTTGCCCCCGCCGAGGGGCTAATTATTAGGAAAAGAGCTTTTTAATTTACCGCTGTCTGCTGCCATTCCACAGGGGAAGAGAGGCATGTCGTTTCCATGCGTGTGTGTGTGTGTGTGTGTGTGTGTGTGTGGGTGTGGGTGCGCGCACGTTGCCCGAGCACCAAACCGAGCAGCACAGGTGGCCTTCCGCCTGATCCCCTGACCTCTGAGGACGGGGTTCATGGTTTATCTGTATACCCCATTGTTTCCCACAATGCACGCACCTGTCAATCACCTGAGGTGGGGGCGGAGGTTCTGTGGGGACGGGGTGGGGGGGGGGGTCACACATATTTGGGAGGGTGAAGCTGAAAAAAAAAGGCAAACAATGACTTTGGGAGGATAAAAAAAAGACAAAAACAAACTAATTATTTAAGAGGTGGCAATAAACATTCTTGTTTTCCCTAGCTTTGACAGAGCCATAAAAAACGTATAATTAGCTGTTTTCACCCCTCCAAATAAAACCTAAGCTGGGTTGTTACCTTACATGCTCCAAGAGTGAAACTCACTCGCTCACACTCATGCTCTTTACGTTTGCCGCACATCAAGCTGTAAATTCTGGTTGAACTACAAATTTCTTGTAAAATATTTTGTCAATAGCTAATCCATGAGGATTAAATCACAGCTGGTGTGAATTAAAGCTCTTTGTTTTAGGAAGTAAATCATATTCAAGCAATAAAACATCTTCTAATAACTCACTAGACAGTAGTACTCTGATAAACAACAAGAAGGAAGGCAACAGATTTTTAAGTAACATCACTTATTGTGAATACACGTCAGAGAAAGGCAGAGGGGAAAAATAAAGTTCTTGAACCAGAACTTCACTCTTAAAAACAAACCCAGACTCTCTAAAGTAGGAACAGACTCTTCAAACTATACAAACTAATTGAACTACATTCAGTCATTAAACTTGACGTCACACTACACCGGGATTAAAACACCCAGTCCTAACAGGACTCTTACTAAAATTAGATATAGGTCTGTAAATTCCTCAAAACCTTCCAGGACCTTGTCGTTCAGGTCCAGGCTCTTTAAACTCGGGATGCAGCAATACCAGTTTTTTTTTTTCTTTTTAACTTTAGCTACTTTCGGTTTACGGGTTCTGATATCAGTCCATATCAAATGCTATCAAGCCTTTTAAACTTTAAACTGTAGACCGAGGGCCAGAGCTCATTGTGTATGGGTCATAGTTTAATTATGTTTAGCATGTAGCATGTCACATGACTCAGAGTCAATCTTCTGGGATTCAGTGAGCAGGTAAACTTATGAGCAACATGTGGCGAACTGTGCTGGTCGAAATATCATTGCGGATTAAGTTGCCGGTGTTGTACGAAGTAGCGTTTATCTCCTCTTGATATTTTGGTGAGAACATAGTTTATAATCTGTCTTATATTGGTCATTCTCAATAATATTAAAGAATCCCTAAACTGTTGGTCATCCTCTCTTGTCTACCTGTTGCTGACGTTACGCACAGATAAAGTCACGTAAAACTCCCTGGGTTGTATTAGAGACCGATTCTGAATATGAGTATGAGTACTCCATGCAGTATTGGACCCATACCTGATACCGGTATCGGTATCTGCGCATCCCTACTTTAAACTACCCCTAAATTCTTTTAAATTAACTTAAATTATTAAGTTATTAGTGGTACATTGACTTTTTAAACTAATCCAGCATCATTTAAACTAGTGCTTAAACTAATAATAGCAAAAACCGACTGGTTGTACCGGGTGGTAAAGGCTTAAATAGCTTCAACAGAAAGCGCCTCTACAGCCCAGTGTTGTAGAGCCAAATATAAGCAATGTTATGACTAGGTTATTCTTCCTTCTGTTGTGAGTTCTGTAGCACCCAGCAACCCCCCCCCCCCCCCCCCCCACCCACATCTCACATTCCCTTTGACACCTAAACTCACCCCGTCCCCAGCCATGATTCCCCCGTCAGCCCTTTAGCATGCGCCGCCACAGCTGCACTGGCGCAGCGGGGAGTGAGGAGGGGTGAGGCGGGGTGAGGATCTTTGGGTTTTTCAATCAGAGGGTTCTCTGTGAGCCTCTCCTCTGTTTGAGGTGCTCTGTCAGGTCCCCCCCCTCCAGCTCCCCGGCTTCCCACCGTCTGTCAGATCCTGCTCCCATCTCCGTCTGCAAACGGCTCAATCTCACACACACACGCACACACACACACACACACACACACACACACACACACACACACACACACACACACACACACCTCCTCCCCACCAAACCGTGCACCCCCCTGGCCTGTAAACCAGCATGGGGTCCCAGTTTCCCTGACACACAATAATCTCTCAATTTGAGGGGAAGTAATCCATTTAGCTCCTGCATGCAGCCTCCATTTTGGGGCTTTTATCAGCAACACACACCCCCTCCCTCCTTCTTTCCACCCCTCCCATTAATGTTGAAAGTGTTTCAGAGGCGTTGGGGCTGAACTGATCAGCGCACGGCTGCTTTGGTCTTTTCAGGGTCAGTTTCTGCGACATGCTCCGACATCTGCCCCATTGGGCCGCCCTTCCCGTGTGGAATCTGTTCCAAATCTGATATTCAAATTAAGGGCTGGTTGCATCATCATCACAGGGCAGATTGTACATTTGCCCTCCAGCTGCCTCCGTTGTGGGACATCTGTAGCTCTTGTTTTAAACATGTCATTTCCAATCTTTCTCGGAGCACTTGAAGGTGTTTGAGTGCTTAACTGATTATTCAACATTAAAAATGTGTGTTGTTCTCAACAGTTTCTCTTTTCGCCTACAAAAACTGCCTCCAACATTTATATTGATCATTATCAGTGTTTTCAGTAACATGGTAGCACAGTGATTCTCTAAGTGAGAGGGGGTCAGTGGGATGCCTTTTCCCCACAAGGATACTTACCCATTCATCTCTTAACAATTGTAAGGTAGAACATTTTTTTTACTTAATGTGTTCCTTATATAACAGACATCAGTTGAAATTACTGTGACAGCAGTTTTGTAGAGGGCACTTCTGATGACATTTATTTTAGACGGTGATGCAGCAATACAGTTGAGGTAAATTAACTTTCACCAGGACTCTATATGAAAACAGTTGGATATCAATTTGCTTTGGCATTAAAATAATATCTTTTCTTTAGTTGGGAGCAGATCAATTGCTATTTCACTTCAATGCTTCAGTGCTGTTAAATCTGAACCGATTTGTCTTTTTGGACGGTAACATGAATGGTGTCTTTGACCTCACATTGTTGATTTATCTCATCTGCTGTTTCTGTGTCTTCTTCTTCCATTAGAACAAAAATCAATCTTTCATTCTAAAATCTAGAGTGTAGAGCATCTTCCTCTCACTAAATTAAGCTCCTTACCACAGCTTGATTGCAGCATTACGACAATTTTAGAGAAAATTGAATCGATTGATCCACTGACTGGCGAGGTTACTATATTTGACCTCCATGATGTCAAGACCTCTCTTTGTTTCCGACCCAATTAGAACAATCCCAAATATAATATGTATTGTGAAACTGCTGAATTTGCTGTTGAATGAGTCTGATTGTGTGATTGTACATTTCCTTTACTCATCTTTTTCTTTACCTCATCCTAAAAGGTCTCATATGGCTGACTTCAAGTCATACCTCTTTGCCTTGAGCAGAGAAAAGAGAAGTACGAGCAGTTAAGCATTTGCTGCGACTGCAGTGCGGCGGGTATTTCAGAGCAGACCTCGGAACTCGACAGGGCAGAAGTAATGTTTAATGTCGGGGAAGAGAGCAACGGCCAAATCCCCTCTGAAAGTGGAGCGAGCGGCCGAAACTAACCGGCTCAAGGTGTCGAGCTGAGAGGTCGCGCACACATGCGAGGAGACGCACGGGTGAGACAATACGAAGACTGGGCCGCTGTCGCCATGGAAACAACCTGTCAAACCCTGCAAGTGAGACGTATTTAAATGGAAATCTATCAGAAATTCACCCCTCTAACGCTTTACACTGCCCCTCTTTCCTCCAGTTCCTCGCACAAATCCAGATTCATTTCACCTCCCCGTTAGTCTCTCCTCGCCCTCTTACCCCTTGTCTCGGTGCGTTTTGCCACGGCTGGTCGCACCACATACACAGAACAGCCCAGAGGTTCTTAAGCAGATTATCGAACTCACAGAGAAGCCGGTGGGGGCTGGACTGTGTGTGTGTGTGTGTGTGTGTGTGTGTGTGTGTGTGTGTGTGTGTGTGTGTGTGTGTGTGTGTGTGTGTGTGTGTGTGTGTGTGTGTGTGTGTGTGTGTGGTGTGTGTGTGTGTAAAGTACTAAATGCAGAAAAAGCGCGAGAGAAACAAAAAAGCCAACAAAGACATTTTGGGGGAAACGGAGCAGGACTGGGAGGAGACTTGGCAGTGATTTAATTGAAATTGTCATGTTCCTGCTGCAAATGGAGACAGACTAATTCTGGTTTTATTATGGATTTACTGAATGATACCGAGCCGTTTCGGCAGGATGTGGGAAGTGGACCCCGGTGCGGGGGGGGGGGGAGTGGGGGGGGGGGGCTGCAGCTCGAGGATTTGTGACACAAGCTAAGCGGCAAATTACGGTTTAAGTTGTTCCTCTCAATTTCAGTCTTTGAAGCCATAAAGATGCTGGACCTGATATCGGGGAGGGAAACTGAATAAGGAGACGCTGAAGCAACAGCAAAGGAGAAAAAAAGGCACCTGAGCTGAAACAGCTGATCTCCTCTGCACGGGATTATTGTAAACCTGTACTGTCTTGTCTGACTGAAACTAAATGTTAGAAATGATTAAGTTGTGACCTCGGCTGTAAAAGACACTGAAAATATGTACATATACAGTGTATATATATATATATATACACTGAATACATAAGTCTCCAGTTATTCACTAAAGTGGTTTGTGGGTATTGTGGCATTGCCGTATCACATTGGCTGTTAGCACAGTGTGGGTCAGACTAATGATCCACCCGAGGATTTATGCAGTTATAAAGAGAGAAAGCCACATCAAAACAACTGAGACAAATCACCAAAATGAAGACAATTTTAAAAAGGGAAGCATGGAGCTCAGACGATGTGGATATGGTCTAATGTTGTTGTGAAACGGCCCAGTTACTAGATCAACACTGCAACGAACAAATGAAAATGTTTTAGTGTATTTTGGACTTTCCTGAATGTGAGTGAACTCCGAAAGTGACAGACAAAAATCTGCTCACATAATATTATATTTGCCAGTTATAATAAGTGATTATTTATCTTGATATTGCAGATGTTATAATGTATTGTACAATTCTCATATAATTAATACAACAGGATGGCATGGCCATGGGTTACAAGAGTATAATACATTTCAAACCATAAGAACGGAACAGATGAGATGTAGTTATGACATAACCACAGGACTTTCATATTTGGAAGCGATGCACTTTTACTTAAAATGCCACCATGTAAACTGTGCCTAAGATCATCAAGGAATTTGCTCGTTGGCACCCTATTTTCTAACTCTTTGGTAGATCTCTCCCGGTGTATTCATGATGGGTTTAATCACTGTTTGAGGAAAAAAAAAAAAAAAAAATTCTAGGAAACTTTAGTCAGATCTTTGTCATTCCCAAAGCTGTTTATTCTGTATGCCGGGTGTTTTTAGATGATATAGCAGTCCACTGCTAAACACATTCCAACCTAAGAGCTGCTCATTTATCTTCTTTACAGAACGTATATAGGAACAAGTAGACTTGTAGATTCAAGTATTTAAAAGTCACTGAGAAAGAAAATACTACTTTCCTCAATTCATGAATTAAAAATTAGCTTGCACTGCATTCCCTTTTATCATATAAAATTCAGCTCCAGCTGTTGAGTCATTGAGGTGGATAAAGGTCAGTGAAGCCCTTTTTTTTTTTTTTTTTTTTTTTTTTTTTTTTTAACTTCACCCTCAGGCTCCAGGAGCAGGTTAATCCATCCCTGCTCCTGGTGCAGTTTTGAGCTGTTAAATCCCGGATCTCCCCGAGTGTGTGTGGTAATGGCAGTGGCGGTATTAGCCTTGAGTAGACACTGATAACTGGGCCCATTAGCGTTCGCCTCGGCCCCGCTCCCCTGGGGAGTACACAGTGTGGAGGACGATTCTTCTTGTTGTGCCGGCTCTACCGCCCACAGCCCGGCTCTTTAGTGTTTACCTATATGTTTTACTCCGACGGAAGGAACAAATTAATCAGCGCACGCTCTCTCTGCAGCAGCGCACAAATGTGCTGTTTGTGACTAATGATAGTTTGAGGTTAATTTGTGCGTCTCCTGCGGAATGGTGGAGTGGGCATACACACACACACACACACACACACACACACACACACACACACACACACACACACACACACACACACACACGCCGCACTCCCATAGGGCAAGGAAAGTGCTGTTACTATGAAGGTATTAATGAATCACTTAGCGAGCAGTAACATCTGCTTTAGCCTGTATTAATAGATACTAAAGTCTGCTGTGCATTTTCATACTCATCATTTATCTTTTTTTTCCCCCAGCAAAGTACCATAGTATAGTATTCTGAGCAATCAGTTTACATACATGTTTAAAAACCCATTGAAAACGAGATATTTTCATGCATTTACCCTGGGCAAGACATGAAAATAGAAAAAGAAACTGTATGTTTGGTTAAATTATCAGCTAAAGCACTTACCGTAAATTAAGGGCTATGAGTCACATCTGTCAACGCATGCATCGCAAAGATGAAAAACTTATTAGAAAATATATTCTCAATGTCCAGATGTATTTATTGGTAAATACATCTGGACTTTAGCAGCATTCCATTGTCATGCATGTATCGGTAACAGATGGTGTTTATATGTCACTTCTCTAATAAGTTGCATGAGCAGCTCCATTAAAAAAAGTGTGATTTATAATTTAGAATATATGTTACTTCAAATGAAGAGATCACAACTGGTTCACTTACTTTTGTTTGATGAAACCATATATTTGTTTTCATTTTAGAGGCAAAAAAGTAAAAAAAAAAAAAAAAGTAAAACTTCAAAGATGATTTCACAATATGCAGGAAATTACGCCATGATTTCTGGATATGCTAATTTACCGCTGATTCCTGCCACACAGTACATAAATGAGATTAGACTTGTAACTCCTGCCAAGGAAGGGAATAAACAAGTAACTAACTCCTCCACAGCTGCATCTTCACGCACAATTTGTATGAGATCAGCTCTCCTTGAATGCAATGTCACACAGCACTCTTTCATTAAAGACCATCACCAGATTTACGATGGCAGATTCCGGCACGCAGTATGACACCAGTGCTGAGCTCATTATTTAGGCGAGCCCTCATTTAATAAGCATAAATCTGCATAAGAATTAAAAGAAAAACCCACATGACCTCAGCATACATCACTTTTCCAGAAGCGTCTGGCCGAAATAAGCCGGCTGATTGACATTGCGGGCGTCTCCGTAATGCGCTGCCGTAAAACGCTCATCATTAAGTCATTCCATGTTGGAGTGTACAGAGTCCGTAAAGCGTTTTATCACATCCCGTTGACGACTGAGCCACGAAGAAAGGTCATACTGTGTGCATCTGTCACAGAACTGAAGTGGAGGAACGAGCGTTCATTACTTTGAGTGATTTGATTTTCCACCTGAACAGTCCCAACCCGGGACTAACCAGAAGAAAATCAAGTGGTCCCGTGGTCGTCTCGGTAACATTTCCCACAGCTTTGTTGTCTTTCCAGACAGTTTTCCCCTCACCGGAATGACCCCCCCGCCAACCCTCCTATTATAAAGCACCCCTGGGTTTCTGCTGTGGATTCGGTGCCTAAGATGTTTTGGTGTGTGCCCGGCCAAACGCCCGCTCTCCGCCGAGCATGTTAACGACCACCCCAGATGGGCTGCGTTGCTTCCTCTGAGAGAAGCCCGCCGCAAAGTGAGCTGGAGGAGCCGGACAGAAAACAGTGAGCAGACTTCAGAGGAGTGTTGACATACGGCGGGGGGAAAAAAAAAAAACTTGGCAAAAAAAGTTTGTTTTTTCACATTGAGAGGAGGTGGCTTATCCAAACAAATAAGCATTTACTCAGAAAACATGTAAAAAAAAAAATCTAATCCCTCCCAAAACTTGAAAACCCAACAATCGGCTTCTCTCGGCTTGAGGCCTCCAGTGCCTCCAAACACAAACTTGGGTTCTGCAACCACATGCAGGTTGCAGACACTTGGTCATGGGTTACTAGCTTAAGCCCAAAATACCCAATTGGAGCATTAGACATCCACAAAAATCCACCACTCCATATGATCTTGAGCTAATCTGGATATTTGATGCAGGTCTGACCCAGTTTAATGTAGTTCCTGAACCGCTGATTATTTCCAGCTCAGTTTGGGGTTCAACCTATTTTCTCTTGACCAGTCCTCGGGTTTACTCAGTGTGCCGTATCCACTTCCACTTTCTTTTATGCATTTGGTGTGCCATTTTTTCCTGGTTGGTAATCGCTCATAGAACTTCATCACAAATTACCAAAGGCCATCAGTTTCCAGGGATGGACCACAGAAAACAGTTAACAAACACCTCGACCCTGTCTGGGATGTTTTTGGTCCTCCCGGTCTCAGCACCAAAGAGTAAGATAGTCTTGATCTTGTTATTAAAGATCTTCAGCTTGGTCTTACGGCATAAGTTTCATGTCCAAATTGGTCTTAGCAAAATAAAAGCAGATCAAGATATTATCTTTCCTTGCACATCTTATTCAGATTCACCATTGGTAGAAATGAATCCGCCTCGATAGGTAGAGGAACGTTCATCTTCATCAAGCTTCATTTTCAAAGGTGATGGGGATTTGGCTGGCGTTGTTTCTCATGAACCCAGTCTTGCTGCTTTTGATGTCATGGGTTCATAATGTGTTCCTAATTTTAATTTGTTGAAATATATTGTCAATAAAACCATGTAATTCCTCCATTTTATACGAAACCATACATATATATCCAAAGTGCATATTCAGGATTTAAGAGTGTTCTGTCCATGTCTTTTTTAAGTACTCTTCAAAGGTTGTTTTTACCGGCAAATGAGCTTTTCTATGCCAACGACAACACTGTGACGTTTCAAATGACATTGCAGACTCACTGACTTGGGAACCTCGCAAGCCTTCTTAAATTTCGCCGGTTTTTAGAGAATATGTAACTAAAGCTCCACCAATTTTGGAAGGTGATGTCAGTTATATTCTGTTTTATGGCAACAGTAGTGCATTAGTCTCCACGCACTTATAAACCATGGTGATTTACGTTCATAAATGTACCTGAACGCCTCCTATGGGGACACACCTATGAACCAATGGTATTTGCACTGTTTGCATCCAGTCCAAGTTTCTCCGCGTCCCGTTGCTCCTGATGATGCTGTAAAGTCATCGTCCCGAGAAAATTTCTTAACTTATCGTTTGTCGTTACGACTATCTTGGCGCCGCGCAACGGTGCAGAATTGAAATCTGCTGTGTTCACACGTTTTGTAAATACTCCCATGAAGTTGGGGGGCAGTAAAAATTCACAGCGTGGGACGCGAATCGTCACCGAGCTCTCATCACCGTGCCCCCACTCCTAAAATAAAACCCCTCATCCTTGTCAGAAGCCCACAGGGAAACTCTGATTCCTGGCTGTTCCTCGCTCAGGAAACTCCCCGGTCCTAAGCCTGCTCCTTGTGGGCCTCCAAGCATTTGACTTTCTGTCTCTGATCTCCTGGCCAGGATGCGGTTGGAGGGACGTCAAGGTGGAGGAAGGCCAGCGCTCCGACTCCCGGCTCCTCTCGTCTGTCCCGGGAACGTTTGAGATGGATCGCATCCCCTCGAATAACTCCCTCCCCCTCTCCCCTCCCTCGCTCCCTCGCTCCTCGTATTTCACCTCTCACATGTGGGAAACCCCCTCCACCTTTCACTCCGACCTGCTCTCTGCTGCTGCTGTTGCGGTCGAGTTTGTCTGAATCGATATGTGCAGACTGGAGTTTAAAGTGGACTTTTTCAACATTTGGGTCTGTGTATATTTGCTCGTCTGTGTTTTTTTTTTCGTCTTCCCTGCAGAAGGTCAGAGGGAGATGTGGGGTTTTTTTGTTTAGTTTGGATCTGGCCTGCCGGTGATTTGCTCGGCTTCTGCTACATCTCACATTGTTATAATGTAATCACAAGTGAACCACAAGGTCAGTTTGTTAGCTCAGGAGTGTATTTGTCTCGTTTCCGATTTTTTTGTTTCTTCTTCTTCTTTGTGTATTTTTACATTTCTGAGTATGTTTGCGTTGCCTTCTCACTTCGCCTCCTCAACCTTGTGCATTTGTTTGTATGTTTGCACGCTAATGTTTGTGTGCGGTGAGCTGGGATTGATGGGAAAGCCAGTACTTGGCAGGGGGAAGCGGTGCAGCTCCGGCTCTTGTTTACAGAACTTTTCAGTCTTGGCTCTTGTGTGTGAAGCAAACCGTCCCCCATCGGCTTTAAGAAACAAAATCAGACACTCAACCACACACTCCTCTGCGGCTTTTTTTATTTTACACATCATTCACTACTGGAAGAGACTGCTGAAACCGGCGCTGAAAGGAATTAAAATTAATCAATCTGGGAAAACCGCTTACGCTTCACTCAGCCCCCGGCCTTAGTCAGCGAAAGAGTCAGTCCATGTTCAGTTGGTTCCACACGAGTTCCACTGAATGACAAACAACAACAACAAAAAACAACCTGTTGCATTATGAATTTGCATCAGCTTAATTAGATATTATTCAAATCTTAGCTCAGGTCTCTGATAAACAGTACTCAAAGTCTTCAATTAACATGACCTCACCACAAATAAAGGAAACAACTATGGGCCTGATTCATCATATTTTCCTAATTAAAAATCGTACTTTTTTTTCCAGTTGGCTGGTCACGTAACTTAGAAGATGTTTACCTGACAACATTTCAAGTGAATATGCATCATTTTTTTTCTATTTTCGTCACAGAGAAGTTTTGTATTTACATGGCAAAGCTTTAAGAACAATGTTCAATTACAAAGAAACAATGGACACGTTGAAAATAATGTAGTTTGATCGTAACCACAGAGACACTCAACGATAAAATACCAAGTCCTGCGAGAATATGGACTGGGAGTCATGACACTCTGGAGGAAAATGCAATTATTGTCAATCTACTATTTTTCCTTGTCTAACTGAGACTGCTTTGTACTATAAGTTCTCGATTGGTTTTCATAAAGTTGCATTTTCAGTAACTTGGAGCACCATTGTTTAGTAAATAGACGTTTACCTTTTTTTTCTCATTCAGAGTTATGAAGCGACCAGGTCGCCTTCGCATGTCTGCGTTAACTGAACTTTTCTCCCTGGACTCTCAGATCTTCATGTTTCCTTCCTGAGAAATCTGGCACGGTGACTCTTGTTTGGATTCTGTCGAGTTAATCCAGATTACATTTTTTGTGTGACGATCAAATCTGCTCACCAGGTAGTCAAATAATTAAAAAAAATGTCTCCAAATAACAGATGACAGACTGTGTCTTAATCTTTACGGTCTGAGTTCCAGGAAACACTTTTTCTTGAGACGATGTTTTCCTCACTAAGCTCCCCGTCACCTGCTCGGATTCTCATGCCTCAACTCATTTCCATTAGAACTGTTTCCACTTCACCATTTGACTTTGTTTTGGCTGTGTTGGCGCATCTTGAGTGTATTTGCATCTGGATTTCACGTCGTGTTTGTCTTTTAGTCTGAACGCAGTCCAAAACTAAAACAAACACTTTTTTTTCCCCCTTCACCCTCTCTTCAGAAGTTACGGTCTTGTTCCAGGCTGGAACGTGCTAAAAGGAACATGTTGTGTGAGTTTCTGGCAGCCGTCGGACACCGTTTGGCAATCTCAATAGATTTTTGCAGATTACACGGAGGCAGCGCCACTTCGGATTGCTTGTATTGGACGATCGGAGGCACTGTGCGAATCAAGAAAATAAATAAATGACAAGTCCCAGTCCGTTTTGAGGCCAAATATTTGCATCTGGCCTTTACTCGTATTTAGTTAAATGGTCAAATAACTGCTGTGTCATGCACTGTTGATGTTTTGTGGTTGCAATGGGAACCCTGTGGTTTCTGCCTGTTTTGCTTATTAGGTATGTCCAGTGTTGTACAATAAACTGAAAATCTTTGAATGATTACAGTTGCCAGTTACTTCTTTTATAGGAAGTACAGTGACTTTATTATGAGAAGATCACTTTGAGTTGATTAGTGTACACATAGCCTTTTAGCATAAAATAGTTCCTTACTCTCCAGAACTAAGAGCAGACAACATATTAGTCCAGTTTTAGCTGTTTTGCACAAAGCTCTTAGTAGGCAAAGGCTGAGCTACGGTTTGTTACCAATGAGCCCTCAAGAGGACTTCGATCATCTGTTGCTGGTTTACTGGAGGTTTCCAGCAGTATCAACAAGAAGGCTGTGGATATGACATCCTCTTCTATGCCACAAAACTATGGAACAGGATACCTAAAGATAGCATGAAAGCTTGTTCAATGAATATTTTGTACTTTTTAACCCAAATCGATGTACCTTAGGAGACTTCTGTCAATTTATTTCGGCCTCTTCCGTCTTTAAAATACATTTCTAAGAGTAGATCAGAAACATCAACTGCCATTCTTCTTTTCATGTCACTATCAAATATTGAAGAAGTTATTTTCATGCACAATCTGGTATTTAAACGATCTGTGTATTTTTGCATTTCATTGAAATGACAAATTTCAGGAATTTCAGTCAATGTTTTAGGAACTTTTACTTGTCAAAGGAACAATGAGACCAATACCAGTAACTGTTGCACTGCGTTGCTTCTGAAGTTGCTTTTCCTTTGTTGTAAAGTTGGTGATTATTGTGCTGTAGGCTGCTAAAATAACTGCGATGGCAAAGCCCTGCTGCCTTCATCTGCTCCCAGACATAGTCACCAGTGTGACGAGGCACTTTCACTCTGTTACAGTCTCACCGGTATGCTGTCAGATTAATGTCAGCAACAATCGTCCCTCCTCTGTCCACTTTAATAACGCCACTATTTCTGCCCTTACACACACAAATAAAAAATAACGGTTCTACTAACTAAGAACCTCCACTTTCAAGGGATTTGTGGAGGAGATTCTATTACGGCAGTATATTGTCAGTGTCTATTCATTCGTGCAGCACGGACTAATAAACACATAACCAGTAAAATACTTTACAATCGATGTGAGAGCAAATATGAACCCGACGGGATTCCCAGCTTAACAAGCGGTCAGTGTGTGTGTGTGCGTGTGTGTGCGTGCGCACTGTGGGACTTTACACTGTAATAAAGTTAAACAGTGAAATTGATACGATTGTGTCAGAGTCTCAGAGAAACAGGGTAAAGTCCCTGAGCTTGCAGCGGTCATTAATTAAAACATGAACGGACTGGGACTCTAAAACCAGACAGCGGATAGTGGAATGAACTGAAGGGACTGATCTGTTGGAAATTTTGTAGTTTTGACACCATCAATCAGTACTGAACATCTCTACTAATTAAAGTATGGCGACAATGTTTCTTTAAGCTTCTTAGATGATTTCTAAGATGATTAGCTGGATTTTTTTTTTTTTTACTGGTTTTTTTTACTGGTTTGACCTGTTTGCGCTAATTTACAAGCTGACGCAGACAGATTATGTTTTTATTGTTAATGCGTTTTGTGGTTTATCAACTATGGATATTAATTGTGTGAGATCACAATGAGGGATTTTGCATGCATGAAAATGTTTACATAGGAATGATCTGTTAGAAATTATTTTGTTTCTGTATTATTTTGATTTAAAAGAACAGAAATTGTGTTACCGTAAAATCTACAAATATTTAAAAAAAACAAGAAAATTCCTCTTGTAAATCACATATTTTACTCCATGTGTGATGGTCTCTTTGTTGGAATTACACAACATTATTAATATGCACATACTGGTTGTGTCAGGTCTCTGTGTCCGCTGCTGTGTGTCTCACCTCACATTTCCAATTAACCAATGATCTTCTCCCTCTGTGTGTCCACCCTTTCCCTGTGTATTTAAACCCTCTCCCTCTGTTGTCTTGTCAAAATGTCATTCCTCTTGTCATTGTGTCGCCTATTGGTCCTGATTCCCTGTGGTGGGTTGTTTTGTGTTCCCTGGACATTTCCTACAATGAACTCTAGTTTTTATGGAACTCTGTGAGCCAACACTTGGGTCTATCCACAAACCACATGATAGGTGCTGAGGTAGCTTTCCAGCCAAGTGTCAGCAGAGTAATTATGACCAGATTTATTTTTTTAGTTTAATATCTAAATTGTATATTGTGTATGATTCATCTCCCCAACCAGTGGCCAACCCTGGAGCTAATCTTCATTAACAATTAACTTGATGCAGGAACATAAAAACCCACTGGCTTCTCACTATGGGCTAAGACTGCTGACATCCTGACCACGTGCTTGGCCTTCAACATCAACATTGCACCCTGGTTCACTTTATTGAAATGAGTCACATTTTCAATGCCTCTTTAATAGCAAACATACACTGTTCAATTCTGTCGGCAGCAATATAAGAAAATACAGTTTCATCCCATTTTGTCTGGATTCATTGTCAAATGATTGGCTGTTTTCTCAAACTGAGGCAAAAAAAAGTTGTCTACCAAACCAGAGATTTTTATTCCTTTCTATGTCCGGGGGTATTTTGTTGGTCTGCTTATTTTTAGCACTCACTGCTCGGTTTATAGAGCACTTTCTTGGTTACCCTGATGAATTGAGGGAGAACCCTGTACAGGAATTAGCTTCCAATGTTTCAAATTGGGTTTCAGGAAATACATCAGAAATACTCCCATGTGCATCAAGCTCTATATTTCCCACACAGCATCCAATAGTAGTCTGCAAACTAAAGACTTAAAATAGGTGTTGTAATCCATCCTCAGCCATATGTTTTAGAAGAGAAGTAAAACGTTTAAGTCAAAGGATGGCCGAATCAAAAGTATTCCACAGTGCAGATCTATCCAACTGTTGACTGAAAGTCCATCCATTGAAGCGATACGTTAATTATCATGAAACAATTTGCTGAAATACATATACTTTGCTAATTTCCTGTGCAAAGATTTTGAGTTCCTGAATATGAGCATTTACAACTTATTTCCCCTTAACTTTTATTCATGGACTTTATTCTACGTGTTTTCAGTCTTCTCTTTCACTTTGTAACCTATCATTTCACATATTGAATTTTCCTTTTTGCCAAATTCTGATTTATTTTGTATAATGCATCAATATTTTAGAAATCTTCCTCCACAGACATGTCAAAAGTTATGGTATCAAATTCCACTATGTGCTTGTAGAGTCTCATCACTGCATTCAATCATTCCATGGTTGAATAGAAATCTCATCGAAATTAATGTTTCCAGTTGCTTGTTTTTGGGGAAACACTCTAATCCATTTCAAAGCAGTTTGAATACTTTGTACATGATGCACTCATTGTGTTATTATAAAAATAGCATGCTTTATGCAGTACGTTCAATAAAATGATGAGATATGCATTAAAAAAAAAAACTAGTGCAACTTCCAGTATGTGCATTTTCAAACATACACCAATGCAGAAAATATGCATAGTTGAGCTTTGTTTTCTGTCAAATACCACATTTCAGTGTTGGACAGAAAGGCGGAAGTGACAATTGTAGAAATACTTTATATTTAGAGACATTTTTAGTTTTTACAAGACCTATGTGTGTGGTTTTGCTCAACTTTTAATATTAAATGGAATTTAAGTATGGTTTATTTATTGTTTGCCTTTTTTTTTTTTTTTTTTTATCTCAAAAAGCTTTAAAAAAAATCCTTCAATAACATTGAGATGTCCAATTCCTGAGGATTTGTCGCCACTTACACCCATATCATGAAGCTACTTTAGTTCTGATCTAGTGAGCTTCTGCTCACGACCTCAATGCACAATATGCATTGTTTCTGGTGTTTTCTAAAGAATATGCATTCAGGATGAAGCACACAGCAAGTTTGATCTCATCCACCCATTAAACATAAACTAGAAAGCAGTTGATTGGCTGTGGCAGGACGTCTCGAAAGGCTTTTAAAGTGTATTGAGACTTAATAAAGAGACTGGACAGGTCCAGGTAATGCCAGCATGCAGGCTTTAATTAGTGTTTCGGGGAGCACTTGTCAGTCAGTCTGGGAAAACGGCCTTAGTTCAGTCCTTACAGGCTGGATATTGACATACTGTCCAGATTATCAGTCTGCTTCCGAGCTAAAACCTTCAATGGACAAAATAAGTTTTCAAATCCATCGGGGATGCAGACGGGGATGAAAAATTCTCCCCGGCCATCATAACTTTCTTTTCAAACTCACCACTCCGTCTCTCTCTGTGCCAAATACCTCGGCAGCTTGAGGCTCATTTAGTAAATGTGCTGTCGTGTCTGAGTGAAGCTGCGAGGAACTCCAAGAGGCTTCAACAAATGGAAAGCAGCCAGCTGCCATACATGTTTTTTTCTTCTTCTTTTTTTTTCATGCACTGGCTGAGAGATACAGAGAATGGAGATGAAAAAGGTACTTTAGAAATTCATTAGATTGGATCAGTGATCAAGAGTGACAGTGAGATGATCTGTGACGATACCAGGAGCCAGGACGTAACTCAGACGTATAGATTCAAATCCTCCTACTTCACTGTTCACCTTCCATTAACATTGTACAGAAACAACATTGCTTTATGGCTTCATGTGCACAAAAGCTAAAAGATGCTCCTTCTGCTGCTGAAATTTTTATAATTTGATCTTGTTTTTTTTGTTGGTTTTTTTCTTGTCTCATTTTATTCTCAGTAAAACCCCAACATAGGAGTTTTCTTGATCTTATAAATAGCAACAATTCAAGAGGTGTTCATGAGACGGTTATGGGGCAGTTGATGGTCAATCATAATTTGATTTGATCATCAGTCCATATGTACTGTATGTGTTTTAACAAGACACCAAACCACAAACTTCTCCCAGTGGTTGGACTGAGCCTGTTGCATGGCTGCTGTGTGCGATGACATGTGAACTTGACTTAGAATGTAAAACACTTTGGAGAATGTTAAATCCGTGGAGAAGTTACCAATGAAACCCATTCACCATTGAAGGATAGTTGAGTGTTCATTGTGCTTTAACACACCTAACAACTGAAAAATATGGTTTTAATGCCCCAAACATGTGTGACTGAAGTCTGCAGTCTGCAAGTTTTAATTACATATATACACATCACTGAGAAAAGTATATAAATGGGAAGCCCTTTGAGATAAACCTTTTATATTCTGGTCAGGATCCAGCATTAAAAATACAGTCAATGCAATGATGTACACGCTAATGTACTGCAACAACCAAACACAACATTATTCCATAATTTATCCCCAACCCCCATTTTCATGTGAAAACAGTATAAACAGGTGACATGCTCAGATTGTAGACGAGTTGTGGTCTGCTTCAGCTTCCAGGGAGAGACGGCTGGATGTCATGAACTCGGCCCCTGACGTAGGAGTTCCAGCTTGTAACCGATCTGCCTCTCCGCTGTTTATTAAACGAGTCGCTTGGATTCACGATGCCTCATGTGCCCAGTCGTGTAACGACTTCCTGCGCTCAAATCTTTTTCCAAAAATCTCCTAAAGTCACCTTTCCAGCCCGACGCACCTGTTTGCGATTGGCTCTGATTACCGCACTAATGCGTTGCACCTGTGTCGTCGGAGCGGCTCTCGGCCAATCAGCAAGTCCCGAGGCTGTAAAAGTCAGCCTATGAGGAATGGGTGCTTGTAAAACTCTATTAGATATGAAAGAGGAGCTTCAAGACCGGGGGGGAGCGGGGTTAGAGCCGTGCAGCTTGGATCCATTCCAGAAGTGTAACAGATCCCTTAGATCTGTAGATACAGACGGATGTAAACACAAACCGGGAACGATAGAATCTTTGATATTTCTGTGTTTATGTCTCTGTGAGAAGATTTTACATGTGTGTTTTCCGTGTTTCAGTGTGTGTGTGTGTGTGTGTGTGTGTGTGTGTGTGTGTGTGTGTGTGTGTGTGTGTGTGTGTGTTAGCGATAGCATGGAGGAGGGACTATCAGGCCTGGAGGGATGACGGCCTAATGGCATGACTTGGGCTGACTCATCCGAGCCGCCCAGTGATCAGTACAGTATGAAACACAGGCTCATTATCGTCACACACACACACACACACACACACACACACACACACACACACACACACACACACACACACACACACACACACACACACACACTCCTCCTCCTGGTCTTTTCTTCTCGTCTTCCTCCCATTCCTTCTCCCTCATTTGCCGTGTTCCCCTCAGGACAGGTTCAGGGTGAGGGCATCGTGAAGAGGATGGAGAGACGGAGGATGTGGAGTATGGAAGCAGCAGCAGCTGTCCACTAATGAGGTGCCTGGCTCTCGCCATAAACCACTTGCGACAGATATAGCCCGAAGGACGGCCGTGCGCCGAGCCGTGCACACTCTTGTGTTTGTTGTTTGTGTGTAGGAGTGAGAGTGAGTAACAGTACAGTGACTGTGTGTGCGCGGGTTTTTTTGTGATTTAAAGGCGCGTACATATTGTCATCCGAGCGTTTCCCAGAGTCATGATCTACTGCCACAGGTGAAAGTCGGAGGACTCTGACGTCTCCAATTTCTCACTTTTTCCCAAAAGCTTTCCATCATGTTTCACAGTGGAGTTGGTTGTACTAAAAATTGAAAAGTATATTTGGACAAATTCCTCTGGGTGTAAATATTTGAATAGTGGCATGATGGAAAATAGATGGTTATGACATTTGCAAGTTGTTGTATTTTTTTTTCTTGATTAGGACTAAAAAAGTTCCAAAAGCTTAAGGCATTGCAGTTTTTTCTAATCTAATCTGAAATTGTCACTGTGAGTTTCCAAATACACTCAATGGAAGGTGAAACCTCTGAATTTAGTAAAAAAAAAAAAAGAATAATAATAAAATAAAAAGGCCTTCTCATTGAAGGCTTGTGTGTTTCTTTTCTTTTCTTTTCTTTTTAATCTTATCAATCAGAATAAATGTGACACAATCTGCATCATTTTAGTCATCCAACCTGAACAGAAATAACCCCCAATAAATTCACACCAAGTTGATGAAAGTACAGATTTTTATCATATTTTCCGCATTTGTCTTTTATAACTGTTAATGTCAAACTCCATGTGCTTGCAATTGAAAAGAGATCACACCTAATGGAACTGGTGTGGGATGCCGGCGTGTTAATGGTGAACAGTCGCTTGGCTGCAATGCGTCGTCTTCATGCAGGTCAAATCAGTGGAATCACCCACTATTGTGGCGGAATCCTGCGATTAAAATCAGGGATGTCATGAACATAACATGTGTCTCCAGAACACACACATTTGGTGCAAATCAGCTCAGCCTTTGTGGTGAAAGACATTTCCTCATCAGGCTCATCCTGACTTTAATCTGAGGATTTTATTCTAAGATGTTTTTGTGTAGTTTCACTTCTGAGACTTGTAATCGAGGTTAAATGGGACGAGAGCCTCCAAGGTTCCCCATTGGGGATTAATAAAGTATGATTAGTTCAGTGTTTGGTTTGTTAGTTTGAATGCAGAGAAGTGATTTACCCAAAGCAAATCATAAATCATGTTACCTTTCTCAATGAATCAGGCCCATCAGTGTGATTGGAACTTAACACTTGACCAGAGATTTGTTCATTGTTTTACGATAATATCAGGGTGGCCCTCAGATCCATCTCAAAATACTCACATCAACACGGCGAGGAGTTCATGAGACTCAACAGAGCTCCTTTGTTTTTTACGCTGAAACAGGACATTCACATTGTGTAGGTGCGGCCGACAAATCCGTAGCATCTGTGTGATGTTATCATGTCAATATGGAGCCAAATCTCAGAGGAGTGTTTCCATTACCTCCTTGGATCTATGACACCAATCATGAAGGCCGATCTGAAAGCTAAAGACGGTCCAACCTGCTACCATGATGTAACTAATGATATGATCGGCTTTCAGCACACTCATTGGATTGGAAAAACGTCAGTGAAGAATTGCAGCACAGGACTTTCCATTATCTGCTAACAGCGAACAGATGCAGACGACACAGTCACTCTTCTTACACTTGTGTTTTCACTTGTTATCAAATTCTGGAAGGAAGCGTTTGGACCACTGGAGGTGCGTTTGATGAGACTTGCCAGAATCTCAAATGTCTTTCTGAGCAGACTCATCCCTTTCAGCGACCCCATAAAATGTGCATCTCCTCGTGTGTTTGAGAATTTTCCCAGACCTGCTCCTGATCAGAGGACCTTGTGTGTGACTGTAACAATAAAAAGGGCCAAATTAAATTTAATGCCTGATGTTTATCAGGGAGGAATATCCCCTACTTTGCCCCAAAGAGAGACAAATCTGAACAAAAAGAGGAGTACGTCATTGCAGTTTAAAGTTTCTTTTATGGCCTAAAACAATGAAAAGTACTTTGTTTCTTGGAAAAGTAATTTATGGATAATTTTTAATCATCTCTTTCTCAATTATAATGGGTTTTTTTGGGGTGTGTGTGTGTGGGGGGGGGGGGTTGGTAGTGTTACTGTGGCACGTTTGCAGTGCTGAAATTCATGGGAGGAAGATGCTCTGTGATCTATAAATTTCTGGACGTATTTCATTATTGAGAACACGAAGCAGGAACATTACTACCATATAAATTACCAATGTGCACACAGCTCTAAATGTTTGGTAAGCTTTCTAAAGTTTCTGATTCTAACTAATAGTCAGAGCTGCTGCGGGTACGTCAGTGTTTGGAAGACTGTCAGTTTCAAATTTATGAGCTGCTCACCCTCCTATAAGAGCAGCTAAACATGTTTAACTTTTAAAGTAAAGATAACATAACTTGTATAGTAAAAATGTTTTGCTACACTGAAAAAAATCATTCTTTTCATGCACACACTCACAAAATAATATGTTGAGTTAATGTTATTCAATCATGTCACATTTACATCTATTCATATTAAGTAGATTGAATCCCATTTATTCATATTATCTAAACAACATGTCTTAGAATGAACCATATAACAAGAATTTTTTTTGAGTGTATGCTTAGAAAAATGGTTTCCATTGCATTCATATAATTTGAAAACTATGACGAAAAAAATTCAGATTTATTTATTTGTTTAGGAGAGTTTTAAAGCAGTTTTAGATATTTTCCTGACGTGTAACAGTTATTTTAATTCATTAATCCTTTTTATTGTTTCAGCTGTTTTACTTTCGATATTTTATCCATTTTGAAAGTTTTAGCCAATGTTATTCATTGTAGTTCATGTAGTCACTCCTTAACACTTTAATCACTTACATTTTTTTTGTTTAGTGTTATGTTAGGATTTGTTGAATGTCTTATTTGGTATATTACTGGGCAATTCTCTTCTATAAGATGGAAATTACAAATCAGATACGTTCATTTCTATAATTATAAGTCAGCTACAGCCACTACAGAGGGGCTTAAGGCTCACACAAAAGCTAACATCAAGTCGCCAGCGTACTGAAATTTTAGTAGTTGTGTGTTGTTTTTTTAAGTTCATTAGTGTTATCAATAATTACTGCCAACAATCAGAATGTTACAGTAATGTATTTTCCCAACACCTGTATGATCAAGAAATCTTGGTATTTGTCTTTCAAAGTGTGCTCTGATGCAGGAGAGACCTTGCCACACTTTGTGACTTTGGAATTTACAACCTGCAGTCTCTTGGTCTTGAATGTTCCAATGATAAAAATAATTATCGCTGTATGTTTGCATAATCTTCCCAGTGCTCAAGCCATAAAGCTGTATTTCATGGCTTTCACTTATGTAATGCGTATTGGTTTCGATGAGGCGCAGCTTCCCCTGCCGGTTCCAGCACCGACTCTGTTCTATTTATCAAAGAAAGCCATTGTTTGCCTAATACCGTGTCAATAATCCAGTTATCAATCCTGGCATGCGGGGGGCATACATAGCTTAGTGCTTAAGGTCGACCAAGAGACAGACTGATTCAGACAATAAAGATAAAACTTCAAGGGAAGCATGAGCCAAAGTCCCACACAGTACAGTAAAGTGAAGCAAACACACAGACACCTTGTCTGAGTTTAACAGCCATGTAAAAATAATAAATAAATAAATGGTGATGAATTTAAAGGTTAAACTGCTCTGTGTGAGGCGAGAGCAGCCCGGTGCGTCTGGCGCTCGGCCACGGGGTAAACACAGAGCCAGCGCCTTGTTTTATGTCCGGCCAAAGAAATTCATTACGTCTTATCACACGTTGGGGTTCCTGGGGGTCAGCGGGCCAGAGCGCAGCCACGCCATGTGCCAGCCCTGTTTATTATTGTGCACTCACACATTATTGCACGCGTTAGTTTTTCATAAGTCACGTATGGGGCGAAGGCCCGAGCTGAGGCTCGGTGGTTCATTAAAGTGGGCCACTTCACTGCGGCGGCGCTTGCGGAGAAGTCCTCGCTGACAGCCTCAACACATAAACACGAGTAAGGAGGCTCAGCAGGGGGAGGAGAGGCAGAGAAAAGCAATGCCGAGCTGTGTCCAAGCGATGTTTTAAAACAAATTTTAAAAAAGCGTGTTTCATCTTCGCATAGCCACTCTCCTTTCTCTCTTTGACAATAATACACAGAAGTTAATCTGTTGGATGACAGCAGGGCTACAACTCTGCAAAACCCTGCTGTGTCCAAACAACTCGGCTCCATCTGAGTAATAACTGAATTTAACAGATCCCCTAAATCAGGGGTGTCAAACATGCAGCTCACAGGCCAAAAGCAGCCTCTAAGAGGATTCGACCCGGCCTGTGGGAAAACTACACAAAAAATATTTGCACTCTGTTGCCTTAACTTTTGTTTTATGGACATTAGCTAAAGTTTACATGGCAAATGGCTGAATAGAGTAAAAAGCTGACAGCTTTGAGTGATGCATTCAAGGGTGTCACGTAACTCCGAACTCCGACATGTTAATGAGCTGCTGATGATTAAAACAGCTAACGTGATTGAAATATGACTGATGCAGTCATTATCAAGCTGGAACATACATGCGCAGCACATGGCAGTGCCGAAGTTTTGGCAGTGTGGCAAAAAGCACACCGGCCCGTATGGTTGGCACAGCCAAACAAAATTTCGGCGGCCATAGGGAACTCGCCAAAGAAAGGAGTACCAAACTCGCTTCTTGTTCTTCTGGAGAATGAATCAACCTTCAGATGTTTGAATCCCCAAAAACTGCCTCTTCTTCAGGAATAGTAACAACTCAACTTTGAGTTTCTCTCACCTTATTGGACTTCTCACCATGTAAAGAAAATCACTGTGAGACAACTCATGTCACCTTAAAGGACTGATGATCATTTCTAAAAAGTGTCAGGTTGGATGTCCTCAGTGGTTTTCGGTCTTGTTCAGACGAGGACACAGCCAGTAGAGTTTCATGACCATGTTCCTGTACCGTTGTAAAACAGGCAACCATGTAAACCCACAGCCAACAACCATCTTGGCTGTTGTAGAGCGGAGTAGGCTATGTTTAGCATCTTCACCACCCATCCCACAACTTCAGCCTCCTACCTCGGCTGATTGTTTGATTTCAAAACCACGTCAAGCTGTTTCCAATTTTCACGATTCATATGGCTTCTCTCTCTTTTGAAAATAAACACGTTGATTTTGTCTGTGGCGACTTTTTACAACAATCTCCCGGTTCCGCCAAATTTGAGAAAGAATCCCCTGATGGAGATCGGCCGCCATGTTTGACTTCATCTGCGACCCCGCCAGGTTATTGAAACACACTGGCCGAGCTCCGTCCTGCTTTGTTTCCTCCCAATGAGCATTGCAGATCAACTTGCAGCACGTAGCAAACTATCTTGATCAATGACATTTGAAAAGAACCACGACTCAAACCAGCAGGGAACTAAAGCTTTATTCAAGAAAATGTGCTAAAAGATGATAGTTCTCTTTCTTTATGAAGAGCTGTTGCAATTCAAATGAAACTGATATGCTGGAGGCTAGGGGCATTAAAAAAAAACAAAAAACTGCTGTCATTTATGGATTGCAGTTCAATAGAGCGTGTGTATTCCAAACCATTCAGAGAAACTAAAAGAAATAGGGGGGGGGGGGGGGGGGCAGTATACAACAGAGGGTAAAATAGATTTGATTTCCATTGTGGCATTCCAAACGTACCTCTGCTTCTGTTCACTCTCTCTCTTTCTTTCTTTCTTCCATGGTATGCTTTTGATGAAGAGCCCAAGGCTATGACAAAGAAAAGACCTGGTGAGAGCTCTTAATCTGCTCCCTTCCCCACACTCTTGTCTCTTAAGCATTCGTATTGTATAATTTACTTTAATGATCAAAGGGGAGGCTGGCAGACTCCTTGACCACTTGGTTTAGAGCAGCCTTGTGTTTTCTGACTTGAGAGATTTTTCTCTGTCGAGGTAACAGATTGGCCTTGGAGTTGAAAGCTGAAGAGAAGTTTTGTGCATTAGTTATACACAGCATCGTATGGTTTGAGTGGCTACTTCGGGAGCTAATTACCCGCTCAAACCACACTCTAAGGCCATCAGACCTTTGCACAAACACACACACACTATGTTGACTGTGGAAAAATTCCTCGGTACCTCGTGGCTGCCTGCTCACATATTAACACCAACAACTTTCTTGCCCTAGAAATGAGCCTTCTCTTCGGTGGATAGATGGTCCCTTGTGTAGAGGGTGCTTTTTCATCCGACTGTGGCAGATACCCTTGGCCCAGTTCATCCGGAGCTCATCACATCCAACATAGTAGCTATATATTGATTTCTCAATGCCGTTTAACATTAAACTCATTAACACAGTAGTTTGTGTCAGTTTTCACGCAACTGACTTACAGCTGAAGTCTCTGGTTTAAAGCTCTGAACTCTGGTATTTCTGAGAGGTATTTTAAGTTAAATGTGATTGTTTTATATTTTATGACATTATTTATAATAATGGTCATTAAAAAGAATACGGAGAAGCGTGCACTTTATGTGGAGTTAAATGCACAACAGATGGTTTAACTTGGTATTTTATAGCAAGTGATGAAAGGCAATGTTTTCACTGCAGCATTTGTTGTTTGTCTTCAAGCTGTTGTTTCCTCTTCAAAAGTGTGGATGGGATCCCAATGCTTTTCAGCATTAACACAGGCTTCAATCTCTTCGTCCCATCCACAACTAAAAATCAAGTAATTGAAATAATTAAAATAAATGCACACATTTTTAGACATTACAGAATCATCCCACAGGCCGGATTGAACTGTTTTATGGGCCGATTCTGATGGATGTGCCAAGTGCAGATTAATTCCAACATTTAATTTGTATTAATAAAGCAGACTGTGGCACAATAATCTGAAGAAATTATTGCTCTGAAAGAAATAACTTGCTATATCTGATATCATTCAGTGTCTAATATCAGTCTCTGGGGCGAGGGAAGTCTGGGTATCCCTGCTTTGACAGCTGCCTCCACGACCCGGCCCTGGATAAGTGGTGGACAATAGATGGATGGATGGATGGATGGATGGATGGATGGATGGATGGATCTAATATCTTCCCATCATATGGAGTTAGCATGTAGGTTCTTTCTTAAATAAAAACACAAGAAGGACACAAGAATAAAAACACATAAAGAATAAAAATAATAACGGAAATAATAACTTCCTGCATTCATGGAATTAATGCCTTTTCATTTTCCCTTGGAATGTCCAAAATGTCCAATATTGAGTGATATCATTAAATCCTGTACAAACACAAAAAGTCACAGACTGTAGTATTTATTAAGTCAGCCATTCGGTGTTTTACAAGGAATTAAAGGAAATACATACAGCTGTACATACATACAAAACGATTAAGAAAAGCATAGGAAGGAGAATAATGTAATGAACAAATGTAATAAAATAAGTAAAATCTATAATTTAACTGGAAGGTATCCCATCATTTTCATGGTTGTTAGTTTAAGGATTTCCGAGTGTAACATTTACCAAACATTTGTACAATGTTGCAAACCACTGTATATATATTTGCTAATTTTGATTTATAAAGTATTTATAACATATAATCCATGTTTATATGATTCATACATATCACAGTTTTCATAAAATGTCCATGTAATTTTTTTTTTGTCTTTAGTGCATCTGGTTGTTGAAGATTGTTCTGAAAAATGAGACTGAAACTACAAATATAGAAATGTAGGAATGGGAGGAAGACGAGAAGAAAAGACCAGGAGGAGTGTGTGTGTGTGTGTGTGTGTGTGTGTGTGTGTGTGTGTGTGTGTGTGTGTGTGTGTGTGTGTGTGTGTGTGTGTGTGTGTGTGTGTGTGTGTGTGTGTGTGTGTGTGTGTGTGTGTGTATTGAGTGCAGTGTGTTCTGCGGTTGTAACGCTCCGGTTGACTGATATGCGTCCTTCCTGTCTGCTTGTGTGGATTGATGTGCCCAACTGCAACGCGATCAAGGCCGCATCTTCTCCTCCTCCAGTCCTTTCTTTCTTCTCAGCTCAATCTTCCCTCCTCCCAGACCCAATCGCCCAGATTCTCGCTTCCTCATACCAGCCCAGTTTGGCTCTCCTCAGTCAGATCAGCCTCCCTCAGCCTGTTGGCTCTGGTTGGAGGAGAGACGGAGGGAGGGAGGACAGGTCGAGGGAGGGAGACGGAACCTTGAGGGCTGCTAGATATACGAGCCGTAACTGCTTTTTCATTAAGCCGGCTGTCATTATGAAAAAGCCCTTTTCTTTTACCTTGTTTTCCCTTCCCTGGCTCGCTCTCCACTCCTCTGCCTCCCTGATACTTTGACGTTCAAGGACGGAGCAGCCGTTTGATGGTTTGCTGTAGAGACGAGCCAGGCCTGAAGAGGAGGTTTGTTCTGCTTTGTGGGGGGAAAAACAGGGTTATTGCATTCAAGGAGATACATGATGAAAGAGGGCTCTGTCAATAACCTCAGTCATGTGCAGATTCAAGACCTGATTTACTAAGAGCCTGTTAAATTGCATGCTCACGCAAACAAATTGTGCTTTGAGTTTGAATGTGTTTTTGCGGGTGATCAAGTGAGAATAACACCATGAATGACTTCACATACAAAACATGAGTATTCAAAGCTGGGCTTTCTGTGCATGCGGCCCGGTTTCTACTGTAAACCATAGTGTTTCCATGTTTGTTTGCTTGGGTTTGCCATGGAGTGCTAAGCTTCCAGAAACAATAAATGAAATGATTTGTGTGACAATCAAAGCAAAAGTGCAACAGAAGAGATTGAGAAATGACTGAGGTCGTGTTTGCACAAAAAGTGAAGACGGACATTTTTTGTTTTGTTTTTGGCGTCAGTTTACACAACAGTGCTGCTTCTGCTGTTTACCTGGAAACAGACACTGTTCATGAAAACTGTGCCATGTAAATGCAAAATTTTACTGAAAACCGTTTTTGTTTGGTTTTTTGGGGGTATTTTGCACCAAAGAAAAGGGTATTTTACATATCTGTCCAATGTCTAGTTAGTGGATCATTTATGTCGGTGAAGTATGCTTTAATATTATACGGTATATGCAAACATTTTATGATCTGGCTCTTAGGAATTAAGGTAATGATTACTTATTGAGGAAAAATTAGGTGCATTAAAGGTGATAAATTAGACATCACTTTTCACCAGAAACAGTACCTTGACCCAAAATTGCAAATGTCTCCACACATTTTTTTTTTTTTTTTCGGAATAAAATCCCATGAATGTAGTTTGAGCTCAATTCATTTTTCGGTTTATTGGACGAAGTGACGGCTTTTACACAGGTACATGTATGGCCGCCCCCGTAATCCGCTCCGCTCCCCTGTAAATTCACCACACATGTACAGCAGACGATCCACCTTGACATGTCTGACACAGCCGGGCTGTATAGCATTTTTATTTTTTCTTCTGTCCCAAACAAAGCCCATAACTCAGGCACCCTTTCCATGCCTCGTCGTAAAGGCTGGAGGTGGAGGGAATGAAAGGCGAGTGGCTGTTTTACGGCGATGAGCAGGATGTAAATCCTCTGGGTCGTCAAAGCGAGAAGGGCAAAATTACCCACCCTCCCTCTGGTGCACAAATTCCAAACAAAAGATTTTTGTTTTCCCTCCCCGACAACAATCATCAAGGACCCCCTGCAGCTAGAGAGGGCAGATTGTACTTACATCTGCTGGAAAATTGAACATAAAGTTGTCCCAAAGAACTGAGACTGGAATATTTAATTGCAAGATTCTAACGTGTGATTATTTCTCAAACAAAGAAAAACACATGTTCATACTTTCAAGACTGAAGTCAGGATATCTTTTAATCTATCAGATTAAAATCGGAAGTTTCCAGATTGAGTGCACACAAGGGACATGGAAGTCTGTCAAGAAGTCTGTCAAGAAGATCTCAGACTGATTATAAAAAAATTAATAAAAAAAGATCTCGGGTGAGAAAAATTATCAACAGCTGCTGATGAGTGTTAACTTGAACTCCAGAGTCTCCTAGAATGTTTTCACAATGTTTGCACTGAGCTCCTGTACCCGTCGATGTCAAAGTGCTTGTACAGGTCAAACCTGTGCAATGGGTTTTTGGTTGTGGGCATATACATTTAAACTTGTTGGACTATTTGTCTTTTTGTGTACATATGCATCTTTAGACGTTCAATCCTTCCTGTTCATTCCACATCCGCTTCTACCCAAACGTCCTCCCCATGCTACGACGCTCCCCCCTTTCTCACACTGGGTAAACAAATGCACAACTTGATGGGTGGGCCCATCACCAACATATCTTGATAAGAACATGTTGGCTACCAGCCATCTTGACAAGTTTCTTGATAAGCACCAGATACTGAAAATTAACGGTGGTATGTGGAGCTTTTCCAACTGTGCTGGTGGTGGCAGACTAATTAAAATAAATACTAATTCAAATCTAAAACTTGAAGAAACCTGCTCTTTAGTTACTGTCTCCAAATGCTGCAGCTTTTGCACAGGATACTGTAGCTAGGTGGTTTTATTACATAAAAACAGCACCCACTAGTGGCCCAACATGAAAAGTACATAATTTCCAGTGTTTCTGCCACTTTCATGTGAATGATCATCGTTTTACAAACATATCCGTGCAAAAACTATGCATTTTTAGGTGAAATGTTTCCCTGTAATGTTAATAATAATAGCCACAGTGATATATAATGGAACTCACATAATTGTTGAGTTAGGATGTGCAGTTAAAAGTGCTTTAATAAATAAAACCAAGAAAGCAAAGCTAACCCAGAAACCTAATCCATGCATGCACAAAGAGAACACATAAACTCTCCACATCAAGGCCTACAATTGACAAAAAGATCTTGGGACAAGTGTTCTTACGAGTACTTCAATGTTGGGTTGAGGTTAAACTCACAGAAACTTTTCAAATCAGACTAAATGTTGATTCACGTTTTTTTTCCGGTAGTTTTTGCTTTATTTTCCCCAAAATTATCACATTTTTGAGTAAGCTTCCTTTGGGTGCAAGCACTTTTTGCACACGCCTGCTTATTGTACCCACTGATGGAAACTGGGTGCGAACATTATATCATCCTTATCCCTGTTCCGAGTGCATCCTGTCTCCCTTCTCATCCCTGCATCGCCCCACTTCTTCCGCTAACTAGCCTCGTCGGGTGACCGTAAGTGCTGAGAGCATGCCGCTCTGCCGAGCCCGGTGACTGTATTTATGGCTCTTTCATAGATACTGCATGAATTATACATGAGCTCTCATTGTGGCGTGCAGAGGAGCGCTGGATGTAAATCGATAGGTGTTCACTTCAACTGACACAAATGATATCTCCCCAAAGCAGCTCGCTCGCCTCTCACCTTCTCCCTCCCTCTCTCCTCCCTCTCCTCTCCTCGCTGTCATTTTACACCATGTCCTGGGATGATAATGTTTACTAATGCAACATCACTCGTGTCTACAAAAACACATGTGAGCAAAACACAGGACTGGGGTACCTTTGATGAATGTATTCATGTGTGGCTCAGAATGACTAAACGGATGAATAAGTAAATTCTATTCATTGCCTGAAAGGAGAAGATGGGAAGACGCATCACGGCAGGAGCTCCTCTTTTTTTTCGTCGCTCACTATGAAAGCGCCTCCTTTCAAAGGAGAGAAACTGATATAATGGCGTGTAATAGCAGCGTGATCCACGGATTACAACAAAGGCTAAAAGGTGTAATTTAGACACTAATTACTGTTAATTCTCACATCATAGTAGGAAAAAAAGAGTTTTCTCACCTTTGCTCGAGTGTGTTTGTTTGGATGAGCCTCTGAGCCTCACAGCAAGACTTCACATATTTCCTCTGATCCACAGTCACACATCACCTCACCAGGCTTTATGGCAAGTATTAGACCCCGTTTACATGACAACGTTTCACGTGACAACAACTAATCCATTAAAAAAAAAGAAGTGTTTACACTGGAGTAGCAGACACACTGACAACGATGTCGTTTGTCTGCCGGGCCACTGGAAGGCGCTGTTGCTTGTTGTTGTAATGAAACCACACAGATTTGTGTGCAGAGAACAATATGGTATAAACATGAAGAAAATTAAGAGAACCCGATATCCGTCTGTAAACAGAGTGTAATGTATCATCAGTCCAGTGTTAAAATGCATTTTCACCAAGGTACACTCTACATGGCACTATCGTCTGGACAGAACCACAGGATGTCTCTAATTCTGAGTCTGGTTCTGCTCATTTCTTCCTGTTAAAAGGGAGTTTTTCATTTTGGCGGTCTCTTATGCTTCACGATGTGGAATTGTTGGGTTTTGTGAAAGTTCCTTGAGATGATTGTGTTTTAGTTGGCACTATAGAAATATAATTGAATTGAATTGAATCATAGTGAACAAGATGGCGAGAGACAGCAGCTCTACATCTATTCATGTATGACAAGAATGAGCCATGACAAGCCCTTGGAAACTTACCAGTAAGTAACTGTAAAGAAGTTAACCATTTCAATAGATTAATCATTGATTTTTACAATTACTACCTATAACGGCCCACACCTAGCCATTTTCAAAGTCTTGCCCCACAAAACTAGCAGCCAACAAATTTGAATAACAAAAAAGTCAACTCCGACACATGCGTCATTATAGATGTCTATATTATGCGAACTACTAATACTCCTGATATTATCCAGACAACAGAAAAGCCTCACTTTCTGAATCTACAGAATACCTGAAGGTACTTTATTTGTGTTGTGTATTCTTGTGGTAATTTGGTAGACACAAGCTCTGTACATTGAAAATTGATGTCACCTTCGCCACACTACTTTCCCTGAGCTTTTCAGTTTTGGTTTCCAGCGTACAAAGAGACTGTGAGACGGCTCGCTGACACACCTGTTTGACAGGTCAGAAAGGCCGTGACCTGCAAGCCGGGGGTCACAGGAAGTGTGTATTTAGTTTGTGTGTATGAGTTCACCGTCTCGGGCCAACCCTCTGCCCGCACAACCGCTGTTTACTTTCACTGGTTTGCTTTTTCGTCATTATGACTGAGTCACTGCTTATTTTCTACATGTTTCATTCTCTGTGCGGCGCTGGTGGTTCACCAATTTTTTTCCCTCTCTTTCTTTTGTTTAAGGTAGCATTTTACTGCCTCTGCTACGTATTCCTGTTGCTTTAAATGCACGCACACACATACACACACACTCATGCTTTCTATATCCCACTTTGACTGTTCTCACAATGCCGACTTGCCTTAATCCACCTGGCTTTGGCTCTGAACTTCCCAAATGCCGACATGAGAGCCAGTCATAATTTATCTCACACACACTTTCTCTCTCAAACGCACACACACACACACACACAGCCTCACAACGGCCGTTACTCCTGAGCCTTTTCTTCGGTGAGCCATCGGCGCCGTATTACATTAAAGGTCAGTTACTGAGTTTCCATTTTAGCTTCGCCTTCCGCCGGCAACACGCTGTGAGCCAAAGAAATTGGAGGATTGTCCGCCGAGCAGCCTGTTTGATTTTCTTGGATACCTGAGAGGGCTGGCTGAAACAACCTCTTTTCTGCCCACTCATTACCTGTTGAAGTTGCACTTTAATGCTTAGGAAAGGAGGAATGTGACCATGTTTAACACTGTGGGTGCAATTGGGAGCTAGCCTTGATATTTTCAAACATGCATGCACTCCGCAGCAGTATTAAACTGCACATCTTTTACATCAGTTGACACAAGTTCCGCAACAACTTTGCCCAAGAACAAAACACATTAGCCATATTTACAAAGACAACTTGATTTCCCAGTGAAGTGACCATAGAACCATAAAAAAGGACTGACTATTTAATAGCACACAGGCTGAGAACCAGACACTTTAAAGAAACCGTGCCCTGAGAACATCCATACTTGAAGCAGTGACATCAGGAAAGGATTGCAGGGCATGAATACATCAAAATACCATAAACTTTTTAGACATGTATTGTTGAGGCCTTACTTAAAAAGAAGAGTATTTAGGATTTACCTTATTTTGTGACTAAATAATACAATTTTGTACATACAAATCTATGTCCTTCATCTTTTTTCTTTCCACTAAATCACTGTTGTGTAAAGATGCCTTGACAAAACAGATCATGATTTGATCTGTGAATATTACAGAACTTTCAGCGAACACTGCCCTTTTTGAAGTTAACTTCTGGAAAAGTCACGAATGCAATTAACCAGAAAAGTGACCTTTTCATCTGCAGTTTGAATTATCACCAATCACCAAGCAAAAGGACAAGACACTGGGTTTTTTTCTGCCTTTGACCATTTTAAAATGAATTAATCTTTTAAAATAATATCTGCATAATACTCTGAAAACATTGTTCCTGCCAACATGAGAAAGTGCCGTGGTAACACTCAGTGCCCGTTCTTTAACCACCAAGCTGCTGTGCCCCTCAACTAGAACTGCAGAGGAGAAGGAAAAAAAAGCCAGAGGTCTATTTTTAAGTGAACTGAATTCCACACTGCAAGCACACTTTCTTCTTTTTCCCTCTCCTCCCTGTTGTCCCCGATGGATACGTTAATCTCCTCTGTTTCAGGGTCTGAGTTACCCCTGCAGACACTTTATTTAGACTAGAGACTGAAAGGAGGGAAGGAGGCAGAAGTTTTGGAAAGAGAGGAAAGAAACCAATGAATACCAATGTTTAAGAGAGAAAAAAAAATCTAAAAGTCATCACACTGGGTGATCTATAGTGTGAGTACTTCAACATGAAACATGTCCAAATGTCAACTATTTGAGAAGAACCTGCTTGATTTGGTTGAGTGGATTCTGAAAAATGTTTTGCGGGCTGGAGGGTCATCGACTGCTCTTGACCCTCAGAGAGACTGCGTGATCCTTCAAATGAAAACCTGAAATTCAACCTGCGGCTGCCAGGTTTTCTCATGACAACAGTGACGTGAAAAGATGGATCAAGCATGAGCAGATATAGAGGAATGAATTCAATTAGCCAGAAAGCAGAAGACTGTCACACCAGATGAACACAAGTCTTTCCTCAAATCCCTCAAGAATTACAATTGAACAACTTGTTTAACATTTTTTTTTAAATCTTTATGAAAAGGCACAAGCCTCGGTATAACTGCATCTGTCAAGCGTCAACACCTACAGAGTCAAACTGGAACAGACCACTTCCAGCATGGTCCAATCGCCCGTCACATACTGCACTGTACTCATACACATTCCCCTTGTGTGCCCCCACCCTGAAGTGTCTCTGTTTGGTGTGTGTAGGTGTTCTGGATCACACCCAGTGGTGTACCCAGAAACTGTACAAACATGGACAAAAGTCTGTGGAAAATCTTGACGAAGCTGTTCTGCTGAAGCCAACGAGGAGAAAGTGGTGGCAGCTCCAAACTCAATCACAAGACGGCCCAACATAAATTCAGAATCAGAACGGTTCTGCCTGCACTCGCTCTTTTCAGATTTCACCATTTTCCCCAACGTCAGTTTAAAGGGAATCGGTTATGGCTGCACTGGAAAACAAAACATTGAAACAAACTTTTCGAAAAACTACATTTGACCTCACAAAGAGCTGACGAAACACTGTTCAGATATTTTTCATGCATGTGGTGGAGGTGGAACATTTTCCATCAATATATTTATACCAGTGGTGCAGATTTGACATAAAGTTTAAAAAAAACAACAACAAAAAAACATTAAATTGATTTGTGATGCTAGAAATAGTCCATTTGGTTTGTTTGACGTCAACTAAAGTCAAAAATCATTGTGACAACTTGGTGAGAGGAGAAAAGAAGCTGGTGTTTCAGGATGTCACCAAAGTGACACAAAACAGCAAATGAGTTATATATTTGGGGGAGCTGTATTATTCATTTACTGTCAAATAGCTACGACGATATAAGCCGCCAGCTTCTGTGTTCACACAGTCACCACAGTGGATAGTAACTTTATAATCGAGACTCCTGTGCGCCATTTGACAGCTTCACTGCTTCTGTTTTCACTCTGTCTGCAGGATACTCACCGAGCTCTCTACATTGTGCACACTGTGGCTTCAGCTCATGCTCAACGTCTTGTGTGCTGCACTCATACGTTGAAATCAAATCTGTATGATGATGATATAGTCTTTATGCTATAGTTTCACTGTGACTATTCCTATTTATAAATGCCTACTCTGATATGTGCTTCATAAGATACTACTGCGATGAATTATTGAGGAGAAAAATATTTATACTCATTTATCAAAATGCTATTTACATGAATTGATATTCTGAGAAAAGTTGATAATGGACTTGTATTAAAGGTTCAGGCTGGTGGTGGTGGTTCGATATGTCATGATACACATTTAGTTTTTGTGTTATTTTGAGATCCTGACTGTCTGTGTACGTTTTCATCGCCCACATGCCTCAAAAGGATATTACATCACTATTTTACCTATTTAAGATGAAATTGGACTGCATGTGGCCCCTGACCGAAATATGTTTGGCAGTCTCAACAGAGGAACCAGCACTGCTTTATTGAGACAATCTCAGTTTCACTGTACCAAATATTAACATCACGGATGTTACAGTCAACCAATCTGCAGACAATGGGTCATAAGGCGGGGCAAAATGTTTCTAACACTTTGTTGAGGCTACGCCACCAAGAATTAATGCAGTTCTCGAGGTAAAAGCGATAAAACCTGTAACTGGCAAAGTGTACCTAATGAAGTGGTAAACAAAATGGATGGATGTAAAAGATAAGAAAATACAGTGTGTATGACCTTTGAGTCCTTTAATCGTTATTCATGACTTTCAATTAACTTAATTGTGCACTTACACATTCCTCTGCTTCGTTTTTTTTTTTTTTTTTTTACTTTGTCTTCGCTTCTTCAAATGACACCTTGAGAATAGAGCTGCTGTCCACTCTTCTTTTCTTTCAGCTTTCACTTGAAATGCTCATGAGACGGACTGCCACTGTTGGACTAAGTAGCTTGAAGTTATTGGTCCTTCATGCTTTGCTAAGAAACATTTCATGACCCAGTTTAATTGCCAATTAATAAGAGGAAAGGACTTTGGTATCCATGGTGACAGTCTAGCCGTAAGTTCCCCAGATAGGTCCATTGACCTGCCGTAATGATGGTTAGGAAACAGCAATTATAGTTATTAATAGGTACGGGACAAAGCACCGAGCAGGAAGTAAAGGTTACTGTGGTAAATGGTGAATTTCATGGGCTTTTATGGCTTGGGCTGATTTGCGCTTGCGTACTTCCAGGTAGATTTCACCGGTCTCAAAGTCCAACGGGCCACGTTCCTTTATTGCTACTTAATGGACTGCACGATTACTGTCAGGGATTCATAAGTTGCTAGCAGGCTATCACGGAGCCAAACCGCTTCATTCCATTAGCCCGGCTTTAATCGCATTGTGCTGTAGCTCCGTCTCCATTGCAACGGACTGTGTGGCCTCAGTGAACAGAAATCAACTTTTCTAATTTATGGGTGACAAGAATTGTAGAACTCCTGAAATGCACACGCAATTGCGAGAGTCGAGGTTAAACTCAAATACCCACCCACCCTTCAGTCCATGCACCTTAAACTGCTCTAAGAGCTTTTGCTATTTTAAACTTTTATACCCGCAAGCACATTTTCTAACAAACATACCCCAACACTGCTTCATTCTCGCACATATATTTTTACTGAGTCTCCTGGGCTGATTATACATGCCACGTGCACACACACACACACACACACACACACACACACACACACACACACACACACACACACACACACACACACACACACACACACACACACACACACACACACACACGAGCAGACTGTAGCTGACCGGCCAGTACGCCGTAGTTGTTTTTGGGCTCAGGAGTCTAGTTAGCCGAAGTGAGTATCAATCATTTAGCCGGTGGAGAGCAGCTGAGTCGATGGGGTCGTGTGTGGGTGAAGGGCCCAGGCGCCTCAGCTGCCCCCCCCCCCCCAGAATCCCTCACTCCCAGGAGTTGGGGTTGGAGACGGTGGTGGTGATGGTGTTGGTGGTCTAGTGCTCGTAGATTAAGCGATGTTTCAAATAGGATGTGAGGGTGCATGCTGAGCAAGGCGGGACAAAAGAATAAATACATGGACAAAAAATGGCAGCGCACCGCCAGCTCTGGCTTATTACCCGACTTTATTGAGCACTCCATTTTCACTGTCCAAAGAACACATGCTGAGCTTTGTTATTTGTGAAAAACACACTCCTGCTCCGCATCAGATTTTACCACTCAGTCTGAGTTGAGATTTCTGACTTCATGACTGTTGGGTAAGCCGTTAATTTTCAATAATTTCCTCATCTCACTCAGGATTGCTGAGTGGCTCCAGTTTATTGCGGCACTAGGTAGCTTTGACAGGTCGTTCGCTTCCTTCGGGCTATTTGGAGTCTTGAGGTTAACCTGCTGTGGGAGAAACATGAAGACGCAGACGCATCGTAAACGCTCAATTAAAAGATTTGCTGGTAATGTTTCAATTAAGACACTCCACCTCCTTCTGGCAAAACTTCTTCAGTCCCAGCGGCTGAGCATCTTTTCACATGGGGAGCCACGCAGATCGATGGGATTGATCTCACATGCTCAGTAATTAATGTGGAAAAGCTCCACCAGTTAAAAAAAAAAAAAAAGAGTTTTATTTAGTGTACAGTCCATGCGGAGGGGGATTTATAGAGGTTTTGCCTAATCAAAATTTCTGTCCCCAAATGCAGCTCAGAAAAAGATATTTACTACATATCCCATAATTCAAATGATGGGAGCTTTCATTAGAGCCTCAGAGGCAGAACGTTTCCCAGCCACAGGGGATAAAGGGAACTAATAAAGAAGCATCAATGATATACTGCAGCTCCTTATCACAGAGAAAGTAATAATAATAACTGTGTTTATATATCACTTTTCAGAACAAATGTTGCACAAAGTGCTTTACAGTGAAAACACAAACAAGGTGTGTCAGGTGAGACAGAGGAGACGAGCAATCAAAGAGACGGATAAGTGGTCATCAAACAGATAGAGAATTATAGATGAAAATTATTATTATTATTGCCGACAAAACACCACTGGTGTAGGTGGCCTAAAGAGAGAGCATTTAAAAAACATAAAAGGGGGAACATATATTAAAAATGGAGGCTTCAATTAAAAGCGAGTCGATAAAAGTGGGTTTTTAAAAGAGATTTAAAAGAAGTCACTGATTCTGCAAGCCTTATCTCCTCTGGCAGGTCATTCCAAAGTCGAGGGGCCCTGGTGGAGAACGCACGCTCACCCTTAGATTTAAGTAATGAGCTACTTAATAATTAGTTCCATCATTACATTCACATCGCAAAAGTTTCCTGTTATATTGTTTTATTTGTCGAACACATAGGCTTCCTTCTGTGAGGTTCTGCTATTACATTTGTCTCTTGTTGTACTGTCATTAATTGCTATCTATTCAAGCCTTATTTGAGGAAATGTAGGATACCCCACAACAACACCATGCATTTCTCGGGAATTGTGTTTGCTGGATGTTTCTATAATCTGAATCAGAAAAGCTTTCATTGCTAGACCTGGTCCCCATACAAGAAATTTGTCTTGGGGCAGAATCAATTAAAAACAGGAATAGATAAGGACACCTACACTTACATCTTTACAGTGTAACACCTAATAATAGAAATAATTATTTCTACAATGGTGAACAGAGAGTCGGATAGAAATAGATACATTGTATTAGCTGGATTTACATGATTTTTATTTGTTTCCATGAATCGTGATTGCAGGTTTACACTCACCAGGAATATCATCTCCAAGTGGATCAATCAAACAACATTTTGATCTTTGACCTGTAACATTGTGAACATGTGAACATGATCATACACACCTGGACACCCACCAGTATTAAAATAGAGTTATTACCTTGACTGATTGAGGATTTTCTCCTTGTCTGTTCTCATCAAGATGTTTTTGTTTAACCAACTGAATACAGTTTTACGTACTAAAGAAAGACAAGTGAACACAAAAGTTAGATTAAAAAAGGATATATGTATTCATGGATTAACTTTTTTGTTAGCTTGATTGGATATTTAGTTAATTAATCATAAATTGCCATATTTTAGTCATGCTTTTTAGTTTTCAAAAAATAAAGTGGCGATGAATCGTTTCATTTCACTCAGATTAACTTTTATTGTCAAGCACAAGACTGCAATATACTGTATGAACACATGCTAAGAACAAGAACACGCAGACATGAAAGAGGCCATTCACACCTTGTATTTCTCCACTGGTGATCTTATCGCAGAATGTTGTCGTACAATCCTCCTGGCATGGCTGCTATTTTAATTCCGTGCTCCAACCTGCTGAAAAGCGAGGATTAAGGCTGTATGGATGGCGTATGCATGTACATGTGTGTGAGCCAGCCTGCATGTGATGTAGCCCACATGTGAGCGGCGATAGGAATCTCGCTGCTGTCAACGGTCCAAAGGCCAAAGCTGCACCGAGCACAGAAATTCCCAGAGCCTGACTCTCGGCGGCGTTACCCAGCTTTCTGTCTCTTTCAATCTCAGTTCCATTTTTCAGTATGGGGATTAAACCAGCAGATGATGGATGGCTGTTGTGTCACAAGGTGCCTTTTCTTTCGAGCGTTCCTTCTCTCAATCCGTCGTTCCCTCTTAGTTATTTAGAGCTACGTTTTTAAATAAAGTAGGCTAAAAAAAGACAACCAAAAAAAAACTAGTTCAGAATTTAAGAAGTTGGAATTGAATCACCTGGACTCCTTCTTTCATTGAGAAGTTTCTCTTCAATTCTCTTTTCCAATTTTGCCCCAGTGTCTCTCTATATATACGTCGCTGTCTGTCCATTTCAGTCTATCAGGCAGTTATCAATGGAACTTTGGACGTTGCTCTCACTGTGATAGCCAGGGTTCTGCTTGAGCTGATAGCCTGCTCGACCTTCATCAGCCAGTGGTTCAGCTCCTGGGGGGGGGCTAGAGGATGGCAGGGGCTGACTTGATTAACCTTCATTTTGTTGGCACGGACCAAAGCCAGTTTTCCATAACACCACTTGCACATGCATGTTTCCCCCTTCAACCTTTCTGGGGAGTCTGGGGATTCCAAGAATGAGGCCCGGGTGAGTAGAGAAAGCATTCTGCATTGCAAAGAAGCGTGTTTGTTGCAGATTTGGCACCAGTGTGTGTTCACAAGGGTCAAAGGTCAGCCTATCAGCATGGGGCAGTGGCATGGCCAGTGGGCTCTGGATAAGATGAAATTGAGTGGTCAAGGAGGTGACCTCCCTTTGGCTTGATTTGGAAACAGGCCACCCGCCAGGACCCTTTGGCCCGGAGGTGAGATTAGTCTGGTGGGGCTGATAAAGCTCCACGTTCTCCCAACAGACCAACAATGAGCTGGGATTATGCTCCTGGAGAGGGATGGTTTTCCACACAAAGCAGGTGGAAAGAGATGCAAAGGCCGCTTACGTAAAGCCTCTTCTTGCTTTAGTGTCTGAAGCCTGGAGCAAAAACATGCCAATTTAGAATTCACCCCATCCATCGTTGTCAAACAATAGATATTTTCCTTCCACCAAAAAAGCAGGTGCTGTAGAAATTGATTGGTTGTGGTTTTTGCTTAGCTCAGAGTTTACTGCGCTTCTGTCTTTCTGTTCTGTCCTGCTAACCTATCGACAGATGTTCTGGACCATGAGATGTCTGAAAAAAGCCCTGCTTTATGAGGTGCCGAACAGCGAGTTCATAAACAGAAGAAACCTTTCCGCCTGCTCATCCAGCTCTCCCCCCAAAAAATCTCTTTTATCATCCTTGCACACCCTGCAGCACTAATCTCACCGTTTGGACTCCCATCTGTTAAAGAAACAGACTCCACACCAGTGTAGAAGGTTCATGAGGCAACATATAGACCAAAAGGTCTAACCAAACTAAATATTCAGCAACATTTTGATTTGATGATGGATCTGACTGGGAAAGAACCAAGGTTTCACATTCTGCTGCTGTCCATTCATTAATGCATGACATTTCAAAACAAAGCCTTCAGCTGCTTTTCACATTAAAAGAAAATCTATTTTGACGTCATCAGATTTTGTCTTATATTTGGCACTGAACATAATTGGATCAAGGCCAATACAGTAGAATGAACGAACGACCCTCGGCAATCCAGTCTCCAATCGATGGTGTAGTGATTATCAACAACACACATGCAAATAATACCCTCAGTTTGAAAGTTTTAATTTCAAGTGTTTCAATGAGCGGAGCAGATAATACACCTGAGTAAAGGCTAAGTAAATGCCCTGTTTACACATTTTCAAGCGAAAGCTCCTGTTGCATTTTGGGTGTCTGTTCACACAAAAACGTATTTTTTTTTTTAAATGGCTCCCAAGGTAGAACTTCTGGAGAACGTTCCAACTCTGTCCCCATTGGAGGAAAATGCAACTTTGCGAATCTGCTCCAACTCGGCATTGTTCAGAATCATTGAAAACTTTACTGTTTGATGCAACCAGAAGGAAAGTAATCAGCCTTTGGGTGCCTTAAACGTCTGCACCAATTTCCACACTAATCCAACCGTACAGGGTGTTGTAGACTGGCGCCAAGCGGTTGACCGACTGACCATCCATCACATGGAAAACTGCAATCTGCTGTTGCACCATAATGTTCTTTAAGGTGTATTTTTATTCCTTTCCTGGGGTTTTTCCATGTTGGCAGCACAAAAAAGGTCTTTGTTTACTCTAAAGAATCTTTATTGATCTTTATTTATATTACTAAGTAGATTTCGATGTTATGTATATTAGTTGTTTGTGTATGTGTTATGTTTGCAAACCAGGTTTTCAATCCTGTTGCTGAATATGTTCTTGCTTCTTCGTTAAGATATCACCCATTACTGTGCGTTCACTTTCACCATGACTTTCCCTCCGAGCTGTTTTCTGTTTGTTTTTTCCACTAATTCTCTTTTGTTTCCCATTCATTTCCATTACACACAGGAGACATGGGGGATGGGGACAAAAAAAAAGAGGTTTCCTTTAGGCGAAGTTGCAACCATGAGGGATGGTGCTTCTCCCGTAAGTGCTTTTTCATGTTGTCGGGTGTTTGTCTCTGATAGTTTCTGTCCACTGAAGCAAGGCGGTGTTTAACGGCGACACAGGCGGCGTTTGATTCCAAACCAAGACGCTAAATGAAACAAAATGCTTGTTTTGTTCAGAAAAAGGATTCTTCTATTTTCTTAATTTGGAGCTTTTAGATCTTGTCCATCGAAAGTTTTCAGATGCAAAACCTTGCAGAGTCGACACAAGGGCACCTCTGTGCTCGAAGCCTCTCGATCAATATGCTCAGACGTCCAAGACGTTCTCCCCGGCTAATTTCCCACTGATGTTTTTAGCTTGTTCTCTTACCCTACCCCCTTTTCTTTTTGTTTTGACCAAGATGTTCCCTCTATGTAATAACGCCACATATTTTATATTCTTTTTGCCGCCCTTAACCAAAATGAGAAAATGTCAAGTTTGAAAAGCTCTGCACTTGGAATTGGCGGAGGCAGCTGGGGATTAATGTCTACAATACTGTTTGTGGTTGAGGATGCACTTAGGCATGACAAGACAAAGGACAAAAGCAATAATGTCAGCGTGAAGGGCCGCGCCCCATTGTGTGGGGCTTATCTTTGGAATCAGGAAATTGAATTATGAAACAAAGTGACCCAATGAAAAAAGCAGCGGTTGACGGTGTGGAGCAGCTCGGGGGATTGGGGGGGGGGTAAGCCTGTTTGAAGGGCTGGCACTTCACCTAAAGGTTTCTTAATTAGATTGGTATACAACAGTATTGGTGCTTGTAGTTGTGTGTGTGTGTGTGTGTGTGTGTGTGTGTGTGTGTGTGTGTGTGTGTGTGTGTGTGTGTGTGTGTGTGTGTGTGTGTGTGTGTGTGTGTGTGTGTGTGTGTGTGTGTGTGTGTGAGAAAGAGGGCCTGAAGTGGCGAGATTGTAATCTCTTGACTCGGTCATCGTTTTAGCCTCCTCTGTGAGTCTGTACATGTGAGAGCGTTCACTCAAGTGAGGCTTCATTGTGATAACAGCTGACACAAGGCTGAAGAGGATCTCCTTCATTTTTATGATGAATGGAAGAAAAACTGCAGCCAAGAACATCAGAACGAGGTTATTTCCAGAAAAGATGGGACGTCAACTTAAATTGTTAATCAATCTGAACCCAATGACATGCTCAGCTGGTCGAGCCTATTCATTTGAAGATTTACAAAAGATTTACAAAGATATTTCTGTGCACGACCTTGAGCGACAAACAAATACAACAATAATCATCCCAATGTTAAAATAACTTTGAAAAGTGTTCATCCTGCATTATGGTAGATTGTATATTTGGATTGGTAAACTGGACTCCGCCAAATATGGTTCAGATGAACCAGAAACAACTGAGCCTGCTCCCCTGGAAACTTCTGGAAACTTCATTGAAGCCACTCAGCTCAGGTTACCATCTGGAGTCTGTGAGAGACTCGTATTGTTGGAATAAAATGTGAGAATGAGCAAATTTCTAATGATGGCAGAAGTGTTCCTCAACACATGCAGTCGCTTTTAAATGCAGTTCTGCACACAAATATTTGGTTTATCACATATTCTCAGCAGCTTTGCGAAGATAAAACTAGAGTCCTTGAGTAGATATGTAATTTTTGAAAGGCTAATAAACAGCCTGATCTTTGCCTGTGACTGAATGAGGCTCTCTGAAATGCTCCTTCTACTCCCACATGTTGCCACTGGCTTGGTGCCAGTAATCCCCTTTAGCAGTAAAATGTTCCATTAGGTTCCTTTTTTAGGTCTCAAGATTTCTGTTCATTTCTTGACACATAATGCGGGGTGGAATTTATACATTTATGTTTTCACTAAACAATGTCGACCTCCACTGAATAGGAATCAATTTTATTTTGTATTTCTTTTTTATTTTAATGCATTGTTGTGAGTCTGCTTAAAACTACATAATGACTTTAATTTATTTCCACACTCTTGTGTTTTGGATTCAATGAAAATTTCCAGACAGTTTCTCAACTCATGTTGAATGAAATGTCTGTCCATACCATTCTATCTGTATACGCTGCAACTAGGAAAAGGTTGAGGCCAGGAAATGGTCGTGGTTACGGGGTTACTTTCCATCTTGTTTCAATAAGAAGAACATTGCTTTCAGCACTGACCCGGAATTCTTGAACGTACAACTCTGGCTTGGAGAATTGTCTAATACAGATGTGATTCATAGAATTACCTGGCCCCAGTAAGCCGCCTTACAAATATTTATTGGGAACTGTTTATGCGTCTAAAGCCTCACATTATTTACAGGATAAAATCTGCACTGATCCAAATATTGAAGATTGAAGGGTCTGTTTTTTTTTCTTTCCCCCACATCTGTGCTGTATTTCTCTCCTGAATAAAACAGATCCAGCAGTTCCTGGAAGGCCATGTTCTTGGGCCATCTCATTGGGAAACCGCTGTAAACGGAGACGCTTTACTGACAGAAAGGTGTTGGATTGTGCTGATTTCGTTAAGAAGCAGGCAACATTCCAGAAAGTGTCATGACTTCCACCCAAAATTTCAGCGGATTTGTTCTGCCCAATTTTTATGAACTTCCCAAGTATGTTTATCTGACTTTTGTCTCATTTTTGTTTTTTTGTTGTTTTTTTCATCTGTTTCTTTCATGCCAATTATTCTTTTTTTCTTTTCTTTCACTTGGTCATTGTCTTTGGTCCAGAGAGAAACATCCAAACGTACCTCAGTGAACTTTAGTGGTAGACCTTCATTGTCCCCTGATGATGAATCTTAATGACGTTGGTGAGCCCCGCAGGTCCCTTTTAACTAAAGCCATATTGTCAGGTCTATTTTTGTGGGTCATGAGGGAATCTCTTGACAACTGTGGCAGAGACTGCTGTGAAATTTGCTGCAGATATTCAAGGTGCCTCGAGGACATCTTGTAATGACTTTCAGTGAAATGGGTTCACATGCTGGCATACCAACATTGTGGAAATTGTTGATCGTTCTTTTTTTAATATACGGTATATATATGTATGGACCTTCTGATTTTCCACTGTCTGCCGGACAATGTTTGAAATTAACTTGCATTGCGTTTTCATTTTTGTTTGAGAAAGCTTTCTCATTTCCACAGCAATCTTTTAAAAATGAATATTCATGTGTCCACACTAGCCAAAGCAATCAAAATGATCGGCCAAAAAAACCAGCGTGTTTATGTGAGCTGGCGTTCTCGTGTGGACGGCCCCTACGTATGATTGCTAATTACAGGTGAATCTCAACTATAAAATTACCGAACCCCAAGAGAATATGGACTGGGAGTCATGACACTTTGGAGGAAAACATTGTTGATATTGTGTACTTGCACACATGCAGAAAAAACAATTTTCAGAAAAAAATTATGTTTTGCTTGTTCACATGGAGATGGCGTTGGGTTGTTTTCGAAAAGTTTAAAGCTTTCATTGACCATTGTTGTTAACAGACGTGATGAAAGATTTCTGTTTTCCCTTGAAGACGTGTAAAGTCCTTTTTCAGAGTTATTCATTCGGTAGCATTGCAAACTTTCAACAGTAAAACTTGTAATAATGCAGTATTGCTGTTAGACTTTAGATCTCAGTTTAACTGTGTTCTGGTGCTCTACAATCAGGCTCAGGTTAGTGGTAGAACCCTTCTGACGCCAAGCAGATTTTTGAGACTTTTGCTTAAGAATAATATCCCGTTGAAATGTTATAGCCTTATATTCAATTTTTTTATAGGGTATCTGTGTGGCAAAAACAGTGGGAGCGTCCAAAATGTGGCATGTGGGTTGAGTAAATGACGCCTCATGGATTGTGGTAATTCATTTTGTTGGTCTGGGAGCTGTGTTAAGAGCATGTGTCAGTGTTTCTTAATGCCCTGTAGTTTAGGTCACCCTGTTTAATTTGTAACATCCCAATAAATTTCCAGGATTTTGTGTAATGTTTTATACTTTTTACCCTCCACCTCCTTGGCAGCCTCTCATTTTCAAAGGATGAATTTTGCTTACAGTCTGACATCTTCTCATATTGCTGTCAGGACTGATTTAGTTCAGGATTAGTGAGGTGCTGAAGTTCAGAGTGGACGGGACAACTTCGGAGGATAATGCTAATGCTAATGATCAGCACGATATGGACCATCAAGAACCTACTGCTCTCGTGTCGGACAAAGAAACCACTAACTGAATAAATTGACAGTGATTGTAAAATTATAGTAACTTGTAACAGATGTAATCAGCTGCTTTACTCTTTTGCTGAATAATTTTCATTTTGTCATTTTAACTTCATGATATTGTTTCTTCTTAACCAACTAATTAGTTTTTTGTTTTTTTTAGAGAAACCATATCATACTTTACTGCTTGTTACTGAAAGTTATGATGTTTGTTCTTTGCATGTAAATCGGTTGTTAATAAAAGTTATAGAAAGATCAAAAAGCAAACTGATGATTGCTAAATTCAAGTTTTGTCAAAAGTCCGAGGCATTTATTCAAATAAATATATTTTTGGAAATGTATTACTTTTGAATGCTTCATTCACAACCCTGATAGTTAAACAAGAAACATTAATTCTGGTAAGTACCGAATCTTAGACTCCCCAAATTAATGTTGGCAAATGATTGCAATCTGGTTTGGGGCGAAAAATACATTATCAAGAATGTTTGCAGCCTCTGAAAGTCACTTTTATAACTGCTGGTATCAAAGTGCATCCATATATACATAAAATAAGGCCCTGTTTACATGACAACACTTCAAGGGACACTGCATCGTTTTTTGTTTCACCTTTACACAGCAACTTTGAAAACAACATCCGTTTCTATGGAAATGACAGAAATGTTGAAATCGATGTGGTTTTTATGTAGGGCCAATAATGCAGACAGAGAACAATACACTATAAACATTAATAATGGTGAGCACACGGACATTCATATGGACAGACAAACAAGTTGGATTTCCCACAATTGGACTCTCAAATGACAGTAATTTGATTCGCGTGAATTATTTACCTCGAAATACCCATAAACTACTATTAAAACTCAAACCTCAGCTTCTGTTTGTCAAATCTGGTTTGAGATGGGAGAATCTCCATATTCAAGCATATTTATTCGAATTCAATGTCACTGCAGCCCCGAGTGGTAATAGTCTGGTATCTGGATACTTTTGGTCATAGAGTATTTGTTCACTGGCGTGGAGGAGGTCATTCTGTTTCAGACTGTGGACACTTTCCAGTAGGTGCCCTCATATTTACTGACTGCTTACACAGAGCGATTGGAAGGATGTCTGACATGTCTGTACGTTTTCCAAAGAGAAATCTACTGTGACGCTCTCTTCCAAGGTCCAGAATGATGTTCCGTACTACATATACTCTACGGTTCATGAATATCCTATTTCTTGGGGGGCTTATTTTACATTCAAAGCTCGCGGCTTGAGGCAAATTTATCAATCCGAGCCTCCCTAATCTTCTTCCAGGCCCCTCTTTAAGATTGCCAAGGAGCCGTACTTTCCCTCTGAGGCCGATAACCATCTCCTGCTGCAAACTTCAGAGCATGCCTTGCACTGGCGTCGGCTCAGGAAATGTGTAAAAACACCATTTTGGCTGAGTGTTTACATGCTTTCTAAAACTGTCCTTTCTTCCCTTCTCCTCCACCTCCTTCTTCTTTTCCTCCGCCCCACCGGCCTTTATCAAAGGCTCGGGACAATCAGCAGTTTATCGCTGCTGGAAATGAGCGCAGGAAGCAGATGTTGTTCCGATTAAACACACACACACACACACACACACACACACACACACACACACACACACACACACACACACACACACACACACACACACACACACGATAGCTGCTGAAAATGAGCCGTTGACAGAATAAAACTGCTCATTTGTGTACCACTCTTAGTGTTTTGATATATGGTTTAGTAAAAAACAACAACAAAAAAAAACAGGTGATATCCTGCTAAATGTCATATCTCAGCCTTGATTTCTATCTATTACATGCAGTGACATGATACAGTACCGGTAATCAATACACTGTGACTCGTAATCAGCTTTCCTCTGCAGACACAGTGACTGCATTAACAGATGGAAACGCTGATGGCCTTAACATAAAGCTGTGTGTGTGTGTGTTTATCGCTGTCGTGGGATCGAATGCTGTTCACACACTCACACTGTGGAGACTTGACATCCTTGTGGGTCCAACATCAAGTCCCAGAAGGAAAATCATTTAATTTTGAGGTGAGCAAGTTTCAGGGTTAGACTGAGTTTAAGGTCAGGAAAGGAGTTGTTATGGTGGAGTCTGCAGGAAATGAATGTAAGTCAATGTAATGTCCCTGTAAGACAGGGGTGTCACATTCATTTTGCTTGAGGGGCCACACACAACCCAATTTACCCTCGAGTGAAAAATGATAGCTAAATAACTTAAATAGTGACAACTTCAAATTTTTCTCTTTGTGGTAATACAAAAATGTTTTATGAAAACATCAGCATTATATGTCTATAATTTAATTTTGTAAAGATTTATTACAGAAGAAATCTTGTTAATACATAATCATTAAGGAAAATTTTTATGGATTTCATCAGAATTATCGTGTGTGTGCACGTGTGTGTAAATGAGAGGCACAGAGATCGTCGCATAGTTTCTACTTTAATAAGAATGCGCTTTGGCACCCTTTTATTTTCTTCACTTTAGGCTATTATTTTACAAACTAGATATAAAAGGACATAAATAAATGACATAAGTTACATGTACCTAGAGCTCATTGACCAAAAAAAAGAAAAGAAAAAGAAAACAAACAAAATGAAAACAATGTCCAAAAATAAAGAAAAAAAAATCATGTTCACAGAAAAAAAGTATAAAAGAAGATTGAGAGAATGTTAGATCTACATGGCTAGATCAGCTCATATGGCATCAGAAGGCATACAATGACAGACATTAACTCTTGTGTATTTTTTTTTCCTTTTTTTCATCAGTTTTTTCAAATCATCCAACATTTAAGTAAAAGGAAAAAAGTATTTTACAGTACATTCTGGTTTCCTTCTCCTTGCCCAACATGTCTTGCATATTTCCCAAACAGGTCCTTTATATTTCGATTTATACCCAAAAAGAAGTGTCACGCTGCCAGGAAAAAAAAAAAAAAAAAAGATTTGAGCGGTAGAGCTGTATTAAGGACGGAGGTGTTTCTTTTTTTTTGTATTATGAGTTCAAAAACATTCACATAAGTATCCTTGTTGCAGAGATAAATGAAAAAGACGACAGTCCATTGGGTTAAACCTGTAGCTGTATGATGCTGTGGAGAAAATAAAGATAAGTTTTCCCTTCTTAGACACTGTTCTTCCTCACTTTTCCGCTCCGATGTGTTCACGTGCGACGGTTTTCCAAGAGTCTCTGCCTGCGTGCATCGTCGTGTGTTGCATTCCAGAAAGCTGTTTGATAAATGCTGTCGCCGAGCAAAAGTTTGAGCAAGTTTTTTTTTTTTTTTTCTGTAGAAGACACAAGAAATGAAAAAAAAAAACAAAAGAAAAGAAAAACAAACACCAGGATTTTTCTCTTTTGTATCAAAAACTATACAACTCTGTAATCTCCGCCTCCACAGTGGCATGAAAACAAGACAGATACTGATAGTACTTTAACACACACACACACACGCACGCACACACACACACACACACACACACACACACACACACACACACACACACACACACACACACACACACACACACACACACACACACACACAAACTTCATTTGCACGCTCAAATAAAACCCTTGTTACTTTACATGCAAACAGAACAATAAAAAAAAAAAAAAAAAAGAACACAGAAATAAAAAGAAACGTTCCAGAAGAAATCAAAGTACATTATATTACATTCTTCTTATTGTCTCTTTTTTTTGTCAGTTTTATTTGTTTTTTTTCTTTCAAATCATTCAGAGTTAATTCCAGCACTGCCACGAGCACAGGGCGGGCCAGTCTTGTCAAGATTGACGTGTTGTGGACGTCCCAGACGCATTCGAGGGGGGAGGAAGATGAGAGGCTGAGCAACAGGAGGACGGTTGGTGGATGGGGGGGGGGGGGGGGATTGCCGTCTCGGTGCCGAAGGAGGAAGACAAAGAGGAAGAGCAGTAAAGAATGGTGGTGGTGGCCAGTGAGGCCCGGATCCTGTTTTTGTGATGGACGGCAGCAGCTGGGAGAGAAAGGGAGAAAAAGAGGGGCGGGGAAGGGAAGGAGAGGGAGCGAGAGAGAGAGAGAGAGAGAGAGAGAGAGAGAGAGAGAGACTGCATCAGTCATGGTGGTTTTGAATACAAACATTTTGCTGCCTGGCATCCATTTCTGACCAACAACGCTGGAACATTCGACTTCTCTGCTAAACAAAATCGAGCGTCCGGAGACCAGCGGAACGGAGTGGGGGACGGAAATATGGATTTCGTGGCAGCAGTGTACTAACTTTTTGTACGCCACATGCCGTTTTGTGTACATAACGTGCGAAACATGCCCTTGACTTACTGGCACACATCAAACACACGCCAGTGCACATATAATGGGAGCCTGTGTCCAATGAGCGCTCTATTTATAGCGGTGCTGTAAATGCCAAGTGAAATAAATCCTTAGTAAGCTGCCGAAAGTCCACAGGCAAGGATATTGATTATTTATAGCTTAGTAACTGTCAACATTTATGACAGATATGCTTTCATGTTCCAAATAACATCTTTTTCACCTTTATACAAAGTAAATTTGTTCCATAAGAATTTCCCCCTGGGATTAATTAGGTGTTTCGAATCTATTCTCAATTTTTCTTTTTTTTTATTATCATACTAAGTGATCAAGTGCTGGATGCACTCAAAGTTTAATTAGAATTTTCTATTTTAATGGTTAATAGTGACTACATTGTTCACTAAAAGCTTTTAAAAGGTAGATTGTTAACGTATATAATTTTACCACAAAGAAATATATGCTGTAAACATTAAAAACGGCGAGTACACAGACATTCATATCAACAGACGGTAAAGTTGGTTTGCTCTTACAGATGATTCTCAACTATAAAACTATCAAGTCTCGGGAGAATATGGACTGGGAGTCACGATACTCTGGAGGCAATCGTTGTTATTGTCCATCTACTTGCACATGTGCAGAAGAAGTATTCACTATGGCCGCGTGAAGCAGCAGTTGTCCACATAGAGGTGTAGACACAGCATTGCAGCATTTTTGAAAAGTTCAACCTTGGGGCACTTTTCAAAGAGTTGTGTTTTCAGCGGCTCTGACCACCATTGTCGTGTGAACACACACCCAAACGGCAACAAAGGTTTGCATTTGCATACTTGAAAGCTTTGTCGTGTAGATGAAACCTGACATGATGCATTATTAACACGTTCAACTATGTACATCTAATTGTGGAAGCTGCTTTAACAAAGATCCTCCAGGTGCAAGGAACATATCGATGTGTTTGTTTTGCGGGAAATTGCCATGCGTCTTTGTTCCTGGAAAGCATCTCCGAGCTCTGCGAGGTCGGTTTGGCGGACTGTTATTCAGCCACTGATTAATTCTTCTCATTATTATGCCCGAGGCGTCAAGCCTGCAGACTGATCACAGACCGGTGGCTATTGATCTGCTCCAGCTGCCTGAGTGGCGCAACCTGCTTGTTAATTAACAGCGTTTCTCCGGAGCTGAAGGGCCGGCGACGGTGGCGAGAAGGTGCAGAGTCTCATAAGCACTCTGTGGCTATGCCAATTCGTTCCGAGAGCCACACAGTGATAATGAAGGGTGGTTTAATCCAATATTGTTATTTGTTTATCCAAACAGAGCTGTTTCTGTGCCCAGTCTCCGACAACAAAAGATCCTTACCTTGATGACGATTCCAGTCGTCCCCCGTCTGTTTCCTTATTAGCTCGATGGTTGTGACTCATTCTGCATTCATTTTGGCCTTTTTTTTTGTCTGATTAAATTATAAATCCCTTTGTGTTGCAAAGTTTCTTGAACCAATATGACATAAGCAACAAGTAAACGTTGGTTGGTCCTGTAGTAGTTGAGGTCATGTGGAAGCTTTGATTTGGACGGGAAGTAAGATGGAAGGATCCAGATTGGGTGTTTATCACAGGTGTAGGGCGGGCGTTTTTTTCGGAGGCAGGAGGGGAGAAAGGCTCTGGAAGATCAAAGACATTCTCAGCAACGTCCTGAGGGCAACAAAACGCGGCGTTCTGGCAGAAAAAACAAGGCCAGAACAGACACACAAAAAAATCTCCTTAAATTAAACCCTCCCCGACCTTGATATTCCAATCCTCCACCTCCCCGAGATCCACTGCTTTCAATCCGACGGTGTGGGAATCCTCCGCGACGTCAAACAGATCCAGGGGAGAACGATGGTGGCCGGGGGTAAAGCCCGGCAAGTCCCACACAAACAATTCATGTACAATAAACTCTAGTCCTAGGAAATCAAAAAAATTTCTGCTCCTTGGATTATTCCAGAAAGAAGGTTCCAGAAACAACACTCTGCCCAAAAGGAGGAGGAGAAGGTACAATTTCACCCTTCCCCACCTCCTTCACTTTTCCTTCCAGACCATTAAAGGCACTCCAGATTGGCCCCTCGGAAGCACTTTTCCAGGCGTCCCTCCATCCGACTATAAATGCAGACCGAAGCATTGCGTTCTCCAAAATAACAAAAAGGGCAGAGTAAAAGGTCTGATTCTTAAAAAAAAAAAAAAAAAAAAAAAAAAAGTTTTCACCACTTTTTTTCTTCTTCTTCATGAACGTCAACTTTTCTTTTAGATCCAATTTAAAGTGCATGGATGAGGTAAACTATTTCTTCATAGTTTCTTTGTCTCTTTTTACTTCATATTTTGTATTTTTGTTATTTGTTTTTTGTTTTTTTTTTTCCATAAGAAATGAAGTCGATTTTGCTCCCTTTGTCATTTTTCTGCCTGGTGACGGGGTCAGACGGGAACCATTCGGCCTTGCAGTTGTTGCATTTGGGACAGCATTCCCTGGACGCTGGTAAGGATCTTGCTCTGGTGTGCTGCAGAGGAGATGCCGATGCGCGCCATGTCCCTGAAAAAAAGATGGGGAGGGGAGAAGAAGACTTTTAGGATGGAGGACAACAATAACAAACACATAAAAGCGGAATACACATGATGATTTTTACAGCCTTCCAATGGAAACTGGATGGACGGTTTAACTGCTGTTTGAGGAATACGACTTGGCAACGCAGCTTTTCCCAATCCTCTGACCTCCATTGAGCAGACAAACACGTTCAACATATGCAACTTTGCAAATATTGTAAATTACACCCAAAGATACTTGTATCACACCGTGAATGTAAAGACCTCAGCTTAGTACAAGAGTGCAAAAAGAAGATGCATGTTTCTGGTAGAACACAGCATTTCATGACTTATCACTGCATCATTCTGATGTCTTCAGTGAACAGTTTCCAAACAAAAACATATTGTTATATTTTATGGACTTGTTACGGCGCAGCTGGACAGGCCGATGGAGATCTTCCTTCCTGACAAGGAACAAACTCAAAGCCGCCTCGAGCGGCCATCCGACATTCAATACAAAACAATGATGAATAAATCTAGTTATTCAAGGTCAGAGAGGCTTTGATGTGTGACGTTTGCAGATAATTAGGGAAATCCTCCCACGATATTCCTGCGATAGCTCGACCTTATCCTTGACCAAAACAGATACAATTAATCTGTTCACTCTTTTGTCCACATCTGGGGTGCCAAACATGCGGCCTGTGGTCAGAATGACTTGGAGAGCAACACTTGGGCCCCGTCGGCACATTTCCGACTCGCACTTTTCAAAAACGGTTGGACTCTGTGTCTATGTCGTCGAAGTCTCTGTGTTTATGGCTAATTGTTCTCTGCGTGTATGTGTTTTTGTTTGCAATAGAAAAACAAAAAAACAGCCCCAACTTGTGGCGTTCAAATTAAATCGTTTTCAAAACATTGCCGTGAACATGACACTTTTCTGAAGCAAAAACTCGGCATTTTCACAAAGTAGTAATTTGTTTGTATGTTTACTTAATCACAATTTATTTTTCCATTATGAAATTGAGTCTTTTTGAATTTGCACAGCATGGAAATAATGCACTACAATTCAGTCAGTCATTTGCAATATGCATATTGCACATGCTGATATCGGACAATGATAAATTTGCGCAGGACCAATGCTTACACTCTAAAGTCATCGTCGCAGCAGGAATCAGTTTCCACCCCCCCCATACTCACTCTTGTGTCATGTGGACCACGGCCTCTGGAGTGGTGTAGCCGGCAGCAGTGAAGTTGTCGCTGTATCTCTCCATGCCGATGGCCTGCAGCCAGTCTTCCACCGTGCCCACAGCTGAGGTCGACTCGGGGCTCCCTGGATCCAGCAGGGTGGTGTTGGGCCTGAGCGTAGGTGGAGGAGAGAGACAAGGTCGGGGATTAACACTTTATCGGCAAAGCAACTTTGTTTGGTAACTTCCACATTTTCCTTATGGCTCAGTCGACTCAAATCCCAAGAGGAAGTTTTCCTAAATTGTAAACGTAAAGTGATGATAGTCCAAGAAAAAAAAAAAAAAAGTATTGTGAACTGAATGTGAATGTGAACAATGTAAGACACTTTAGGAGCTGCTTAAGCAGTGGACAAGCGCAATAAGTGAAATCCATTTACAATGGTATAATTGGTGGTCAATAAACGTGTACGCCATCATTTACAGAAATCCACTGAGTAAATTATTAGATTTAGGGTTCATCCTTAATATAGAAATTGAAAGATATCCTTAATTTTGATCATTTAATTGAATTTTAACATATTGCAATCCATATTAATGGCACATAACTCCTAAATATGCACACATTTGCACTATAAATTATGAAAAAAAGACATCGCACGTGTGTTTACAGCCTGTTTGAAGCTATAATGTTTGCAAATGGCCAATAAAAGCGAAGTTCTGTGTGACGGCTTTGGACTCTTGACACAACGTAACATTACAGACAGGCGTGACCACAACACCTTGTGTGATAACATAAAGCTCCTGGACTGAATCATCTCCTCTGTGTTGCGTCGTTCGGACGCAGGATCAAACCCGACACTCGCCAAGTCAAACACTTCCCGTCGTCAGCGTGACCGACACAGTTAGTTAATCCCCATTTTACAGAAAACACATTGCAGGAGTACACTCAGGCGGATTTTACAGTACGACATTCCCATGATCATGTACACATCTACTTCTTCAAGAAAGTCCCACTTTTTTAGTTAAAAATGTCCATCTGATACAAAGCAGCCCAGCATACTTTAATGAACCTGTTTTTTTCTTCCTGTTAGGTGAACACACTGAACTAGGAAGTGGGACTCTCCCATCTGACTTCTGATGGATGCAACAGGGATGCAACATTTCCACTGAGCCCCAGAATCTCGTTCTGCTTTCTCTTAATCTCACTTGACTTTCTCTCCATTCTATAAAAAGACGATTTAAACTGTGAGGACCTGGAGTCAGACTCTTTAGTAAGTCAACTATAGTCAGTAGGTGGAAAAGATTAAGTGCGCACACTCTCTGCACTCTCCTTCTCCTCTGTAACTGTAAAACTCCATTTACAGGATTCAGTCCTGCTAATTACTCCACATGGACTCCCCCTCTTGCATGTCCCCCTCTTGCACCATGTCCCATTAGGTGTGTGTGTGTGTGTGTGTGTGTGTGTATTTGTGCACTCGTTAAACTCAAACAGAGTCCCGCTGGCCTGCGTCGAGTCTGTAAACACACACGTAGGTCATTCTTAACATGTTTAGCCGCTCCAGAGTAATGGTGTCGGAGACGTATGGGGTCACGTTTGTTTTTAACTCAGCGTTACATCGTAATTCTCTCTCTCTTCCCCGACCCCCCCCTGAGTTAGACCGTCTACATTCCTGAGCATACTGTTAAATAAAGCTGATTTCGCAGGGACATCTGATACGCTGCATATTTCTGCTGAAAAGAGCCATGTGACCCTGCTGGATGTTGTTTCACACTGAGTGAAAAGACTGGATATATGGATGTAATTGAAATGTACCTTCTCCTGACACACTCGCGTTGATACACATGACCCTCGACATGACACAGTTACTTATTGATCGATCGTCAACCAAATGGTAACAGAGATGTTCATCGCAAAACAATTGCGTCTCCCTTCTCAAACTAATGGGGAAACTTTGGGACCAACTTTGCGGCATCAAGCGTGGAAGTGACGGTGAAGTATTTTATCTCTCATCCTATCTCATGGAGAAAATGGGGAAACTTCTCATCACCCATTTCCACTGAGACGAATTCCAAAGTATTCGAAGCTGTCTTCCAAAAACGTGGGTTTTCAGCGGCTCTGAGCACCGTTGTCGTGTAAATGTATTCCCGAAATACAATGAAAGTGTTCACTTGTGTGAACAGTGCCTCAGCAATCATCCTGGAAATGCTCCTCTCACCTAACCGCGGCCTCTCCCCCGGTCCTCTTCAGGGTGTTGGGGTTGCGGATCAGCTTGTCCAGCATGTTGACGATCTGGCCGAACTTGGGCCGGTCGGCCCGCTCCCGCTGCCAGCAGTCCAGCATGAGCTGGTGCAGCGCCACGGGGCAGTCCATGGGCGGGGGCAGCCGGTAACCCTCATCAATGGCCTTGATCACCTGCACGGGGGGGGGGGGGTTATAGAGCCGCTGTGAGTGGATTTGTTTCTGACTTTGACTTGAGCTGTAATAAAAAAAACTGCAGGCAGTTTGATTACCATGTCGTTTTCTTTCTTCTAATTTTATACACATAACCTAATTTTTAATTACCTCACTTAAGGCACCTATGCGAGACGTTTGGTTAGGCTTCAATTAAACTATTATTAGTGTAACTACAAATGTGGATTCAGTGAGTAATGAGCTGCTGGTGTTAAAACCTCTGCAGGAGTGGATTATATAACCACAGTAGGATGATGAAGCACTTTTTAAAAGCTGATTTGACAGGACGCAGCGTTCACCTCGCGCACTTAATTCAAGCCGTATCACTCACAACTGTCGACACGTAATCACATTTCACGGCTCGGACTCACGTCTTGGTTGCTCATGTCCCAGTACGGCCGCTCGCCGTACGACATCACCTCCCACATGACGATGCCGTAGCTCCACACGTCACTGGCCGAGGTGAACTTCCTATAGGCGATGGCCTCGGGGGCCGTCCAACGAATGGGAATCTTTCCTCCCTGTAATTGAAAATTACCGAGTGAAATTAATGGAGGCTGACAAGCAAGGTGACAGAGCACTGATACACACACACACACACGCTCACCCTGGTGGTGTATGCGGCCTCGGGGTCGTCCTCCAGCACCCGTGACATGCCGAAGTCGGACACCTTGCACACCAGATTGCTATTGACCAGGATGTTGCGTGCCGCCAGGTCGCGGTGGACGTAGCTCATGTCTGACAGGTACTTCATGCCCGAGGCGATGCCACGCAGGATGCCCACCAGCTGGATGACGGTGAAACGCCCGTCATTCTTCTGCAACAGGAAACAGGATCGTTTCAAACCAGGTTTATGTCATAATCACACTCTCGTCTATCCAGCAAGCTATACACTGAGTCAGTCTAATTCAACTAAGTTAAATTGCTGAATTGAAACATATTATTTTCAACTGGACACACAGGTTTTAATACACAATATATATATATATATATATTTGAAAAAAAAAAAAAGAATTTTGATAATATCTTACTGCATGTATAATAAAATATGAGAACCTTTTGTTAGTGGTTGTTATTTGGTTGCTTGTGAAAAAATAACACATTTTGTTGGAAAGCATCTTGTCTTTAAATCTGGATTAAAGGCTAAATGGTTAAATTGAGGCTAAAAATGTATACTTGGGGTCAAACAAAATTTTAGGTTGTTGCAACAAAAATATATAAAACACCCCTGTTTTGTGTGATGGGTAGCTCAATAGGCCAATATCAATTATATACTATGATTTTACACATTTCTGAACAGTCTGAACATTCTCTATACACTCCACTTGGCAACATCTTGGAAGTTATATGAGTTTATATGAAGGTACCATTGAATTATTCATTGTGTATTGAAAAAAAATTAAGAAGACAACCTAAAGAAAATACTGTATTCCTGCTTTCAATAGGAAAAACATAATGCTATGCAGTAGCTTGCTTGCAAAGTATGCTAGGCTAACCAGGTCAGGCTATTTTAATTTTAATGATGTCAACTCTGGCCCGCAGGACAAATTTCATTGCCACTGCTCATTACATCGCCTGTCTCTATAGTCACATTACTTTGAGTAATTATTAGGGCTATATATAATGAAAAAAAGCTATATATTTTTAGCGGTTCAAAATCAAAGTGTACAAAATGTTAAGGAATCATTTAAAATGCTAATATTCAAGATATGAGAATACTGCCTTGTCAAAATTTTGTATGTTCTTGTGACTTCTTACCAATTTTCCTCACTTTTAAGGATTTTCCTTTTACCTTGTTCACATCGTTCCACTCACATCAATGTATTGTATTTTTTAAATAAAAATACTTTATAATTGCCCCCTTGTCCGGTTATTTTATCAACAAGTTTATTTAAACCACATGCGCAGACTGAACCTGGCTTTAGTTACAGTTGTTAATCCTATGTTATTTCCACCAATAATCTCACAATTTCCGATTTCACGATAACCCTACTTATTCCTGGATTATCGCTGAAGCATCACTAAAGCCTAAAGCGTAGCGAACTTGAAGTAACAGGAAGGTGACACCTGTGCCAATCTTGTTGTCGAGTCGATGGATAAAGATCAGGCTGAATGCTTTGTGAGGCAGGGCTTGTTAATTTTCGATGGATGACATTACTGAGATAAGATGAGGATTGGCAATCTGCGATCATGTCACACACACACAAACACACACTACATGCACATTTGCATAGACAGAGATGCATGACTGACCCTCAGGAATGCATCCAGTGATCCATTTTCCATGTACTCGGTGATAATCATCACTGGCTTACCTGGAGAGAGAGAATGAAAGGCAGATGATTATGGAGGTAAACGATGCACATCACAGCTCCACACAGCAGGGGAGGGTTCTCCAGGGAATCCGTGTGTGTGTGTGTGTGTGTGTGTGTGTGTGTGTGTGTGTGTGTGTTAGGCCATCCATCTCTGTCCCATAGTGATTTAATTAGTTCAGTGTTACGGTTGCCCTGACGTCCCCCCTTCCTTCGATGCACATGCAAAGGCATCTCAGTTGAAGCAAGACACCAACGCGCGCACACACACACACACACACCCACCCCCACACACACACACCATCTTGTGTTTATGCAAATATGAACCGACGCTGTACGCATTATCCAAAGTCTGATCACAGTCACCCACACAGAATCCCTTGTGTGGCTATTTCTGTCACTCACTGTCCCTTTGCCCTCTTTCTCCTCTGCCAACTTTGGACATATCTGTCACTCTCCTACTCTCATGCTCTCATGCTCTCAGCTTCTCATGTGAGCTTCTCTCCCCACCACTCCTCCCTGGACTTTCTCCACCCCCTCCATCACTCTGCTTTTGCCTGTCTCTCTTGTGACCCTCTTGAGGGATGCGCCTCTTGTCTTTATCTGAGCGGTGGCAGCAGGGAAGGGTGGACGCTTCCCTGGTGGGTCTCCGTCTGTCTTTGTCTCAAAGGAAGAGGACAAGATAGAGGGCATGAGGAGAGGAGACGAAGAAGTGGGGAGCGAAGCAAGCACGACGTGGGCTTTTGTGCGTCTCAAAAATGGTTACTAGCTGGTGCCCAAACAGCCATGGCAAAAACACATTCCGAAAAAGAAATTCCTCGCCGAACGTCAACACTTTCTTTGTTCCAGTTTCGAGTGTCTCACTTTGGATGGACTTAAAAAAAAAGCTTGACTGCTTTGGGTGAAAGTGCTGACTTAAAGCATTTTCCTTGCCAGGAGAAATGCCTGAAACCGTCGAGGACGGTTGGCAGCCGAGGTTCTAGATGGCCAAAGTTCCTCCGTTCCTGCCGTGCCAAGGGGCCGTCAGTCACCGTCTTGCCCCGCAGCGTGATTGGCACTCCATTAATTATGGAGCAATCCAGCAAATACCCTCCTGCCTCCTCCCTCCAGAGAAAGAGGAAGTTGGGCTAAACTTGGGGGAGAACCAGGGTGAAGGGGGCCCCCTCTTTGTCAGCCATCTTTGTTCCCTTTGTTGTGTGCCTCTGCCCCCGGGGCCACCGCTGATTGACAGCTCCGCAATCAAGTCTGAGGAGCGGCTGACCCGCGACCTTAAACTCTCGCCTTCCCAGCCCCACCCTCTTCCTCCCAGCTCTATTTGCATGCTAATTCCTTGTTTACTGAATACACCCTGCCGTCCTTGGCAGTGAACTTTGGGCGAGGACCCCGCCAGTGGGCCGATTATCACCTGCCAACATAATTGGGAGATTTGGGGGGAATATTTTTTTTTTTAAACGCAACGGGGGGGGACAATATTGGAAGAACGTTGAACGAATGTCCTCTCAAGGCCCCCACGCTTGGTGTGAACAAAGATCTGGCTTTGAAAAGCAAATTTTACTCAAATTAACACGGTCTTAATTTATGTAAATCGGCCAATCACCATCATTTTATATGCTCAGGTCTAATGAAGATTTGATTTTAACCACACACCAATATGACAGACAAAAGTTATAGATAGTAGGGTTGTCAAGAGTATGTTTATATCTTTTTTATACTTTGTGTTTGAAAGATATCTATGTTACCATATATGTACAATCTTAACTACACCATCAGCATAATTCTTCAGACGATTTAAGTAACATTTTGACTCAGTTTCATAAGAAATATTATTGAATAGAATATGTTTTGGGCTTGATTTAGAGAAATGTATTAAAGCAGAACTAAATTGAATGTGTGACCAACTTAGAATTTTGAGTGACATCACATGTAAACAGGATATTGAAATGGGGATTCTGGGTGCACTATGCCTTGTGTATATGAGAACTATCCGCTTGAAATTATATCACTTTTGTATATGTTTAGTTGAGTTTTCCCTGGAGTGCTTGGATTGAGCCCCCAACAAATATTAAATAAGATAACTTAGATAAATTGGAGGAACTTACCAAACATATGGGAGGGTTCCAGCAATTAATCAAATGTTGGCCAAAAAGGGAGAAAATTTGATATTTTAGATAATTGGTCACAAAATGTCAGTAAATAACTTGTGAGCAGATTAGTAAAAGTCGCCCACAACAATAGCAGTAGACTCTCTACTGAAGGCTGAGCTGTATGCCTCTTTTTCAAATGCTCTGAAAACAAACACAATCAGATACAACACAAATATTTGCACATGTTGTAAATCGCATTGCACGTTGTAAATTAAAACATTAGCATAAACTCCTCCCAGTCATTTACACATGCCTGATATTCCATATTCATGAAGTTAAACATGCAAAATTAACAGTGTGTGTTATTGTGTGCGGTTGTCAAATGTGATCGTTGGTGTGTCTACTCAGTACATTAGGTTCCACACGTGCAAGCATAATAAGAAGTCTGCATCTGTTTTTTTTATACAATAGATTCAAGTCCAATGTGTTTTCCTCATCAGCCTACTGTACGTAGGTGGCTTACATTTGGACCAGCACTCAGACCTTATTTTCTTAAAAGCCTTTTTTTCTCCTCTAAATTTCTGTTGCATTTAAGAGTTATTGGAAGTCCTATTTTTATGGTAGTAGTATATCAGCATTTACTTTTCCGGTATCATGGCAACCCTCACACACATGGTTCAAAAATGGTGGAGGACAGCCAGCAGTCTTCGCTGGGAGATTTCTGCACATTTATGTATTTTAGTGCCTATTTGGAGTTCCTCCATAATTAATAAGCCTTAATTGGCTCTGTTGGACATGCCAGCAAACTGAGCCCAGATTGAGAATTCCTTTTAACTTGATTGTAATGGAGAGCGGAGTGCAATTCAAATAATGGATTTTTAATAGATTCCACTGACACACTCAAGTGTGAAGGACTAATTTGCCCAAACCTTGTGTCAAGCCTCTCAAAAGTACGCGTGGAAAGAGGTAGGAGTGGGAGTTATCGGTTGCCCTTCTCGGTTTGGCTCGCCATCCTTTCATGTCGGCTGCTGTCACCGCCGTGTAGCTCGTCTGCTTCTCCCTCAGCCCTCTCTTTCATCCTGAACCCTCCGCTTGAGTGCTTCTCCCACCCTCAGCTTTCTCCTCTCTCTTCCGTCTATCCGTTTATCCATCAGCTCCCAAACTGCCTCTCTTGTCTCTTCCTCTCTGCGTCTCTATTTGCGCCTTTCCCTCGGCTGCTGCTCACGTCTGGCTTCTTTTCTTTCCTCCTGTCCATCTGTCCTCTTGCTCTCTCTTTTCTTCCTCACTCCGTCTCTTCAAAGTCTGAGAGGTCATCCCCCCATGGTGAGAGGTGCGATAGGTGATAAGCAATTCTGCCTGCTTTGCCGCTGTTCACTTTCAGGTCCGGCTTGCCAAAGCGCACGCTCTGTTACAGAGACAGAGTTATCTGGTGCAGATACTGCCGGTTCTGTTGTGTCAGGACACATTAAGGCACTTCATCCATCCAGACCCAACAGCACCAGGCTGTATGGTAACACTCACACACACATGCATGCAATCACAGGGTCCCGAATGCTGCCGTGTGCTGACAAGACGTTCGGCTAACGCCACTGAAGGAAGGTGTAAAAGTGGGAGAGGAAGCGCGAGACAGGGAGGAGAGAGTGCCAAGGGCGGAAGGAGGGAGGAGGGGAGGTGTTCTAGCGGCTGGAGCCGGAGCAGATAGAAGAGGGATAGGGTATCGCTCCCTAACCCCAAACACATTTACAGCTGACATCATGATTAATGGGCCTAGTGCCTCGCTACAGGGTCTGTTCCTGCACCCATTAGACCCCCTTCCTCCCTAATGCCCAGCTACCTGTAACACCCCCACCTCCCCAGCACTGCACCACCCTCTTCCATATGGACAAAAGCTCGCCTTGGAATGGCCAACAGGACGACACAATGTCTACATAAAAGCAGGCATCTAACACAATAAAAATACAACAAAGAATGGCTGTGTGTTTAGCAGGGATACACACACAGACACATTCAAATGTCCCCTGTTCACTTTCCTCCAAAGTCACCCACATCCACCACAGACGTAGTTTGCAATGATTTATCGCGACATTTTTTAAGGGGGACAGCAGAAATAAATGTCCTCTCTGTGCTGTCATAATATGATAGTAATTGCGTGGGTAAATGGGTGTGTGTGTGTGTGTGTGTGTGTGTGTGTGTGTGTGTGTGTGTGTGTGTGTGTGTGTGTGTGTGTGTGTGTGTGTGTGTGTGTGTGTGTGTGTGTGTGTGTGTGTGTGAGCTGAGAAGTATTGCAGTTTCCTATAGTAATTTCACATTCAGAATATCGTTTTTTTTTTTCCTCATTCATGATGCCTTCTGTAAACAGCACCGGGTTAGAGAAAGCTGGACTACACGGCTGATTGCTTTTAATTTCAGTTAAAAAAAAGTTAAAAAAAAGTTACAAAATACCAGAATACATTGAGAAAGACATCTGCAGGGAATTATACATTTCTATTTCCTGCCCAGACAATACTTTAGCAAAGAACCTTAAAAACAAACAACAATTCCTTTGTCCAATTTAGGATCATTCAAGTAAACTAAAGATATTGAACGAGCAATCACATTCGCACCTTTAGACAATTTAATTCACTAATTAGCCTAAAATGCACGTTTTCGAACTGTGAAAAGAAACTGGATTGTCCAGAGAAAAAGTCATGCATGTGCAAGAACTTCCAAACTCTGGCCTGGATTTGTACCACAACCTGTGTGGCTCTTAATCATTCCAAAGATTTGTCAGATTGTGTGTTGATGAGACTCAAACCAATCGGGAGAATTCAAATTACTACTTGCACCATTCAACAGCAGCAGCCGTCATTCAGTACAAGTCAACACTCAAATACTTGAGTTGGTTTGTGTTGCTCAAGTTGAGGATGATGCCTTCATGTTATAACTCCTTTCCAATTTCTCACTGGACATTCAGACAAATTGTGATGGCTTAACAACACGACATCTCTTCATTTCCAACTCATTTCCAGTTGCCATACGTACATTTGGTGACCACGCCCTCCAAGTGGATGATGTTGGGGTGGTCGAACTGGCCCATGATGCTGGCCTCGGACAGGAAGTCCCGCCTCTGCTTGTCGGTGTAGCCGGCCTTCAGCGTCTTGATGGCCACACAGATCTCCCTCTTCCCCGGCATCTTCAGGCGGCCGCTGCAGACCTCGCCGAACTCTCCTGGAAGCACACGAGCCGCATCTTCGAAATCAAATTGAAAAGGGTGTGTGCCTCTAGGTGTGTGTGTGTATGTGTGTGTGTGTGTGTGTGTGTTAGAAGGGCTTCACTTTAAACATTGATCAGGGTCTCTAATCCCTTAACTCCTCTCCTCCCCTCACCCGCTGGAGCAGAGAGCGAGGGGGAAATGGATATTGATTCGTTCTCTTTATTATTTTGTCATTGGATGACTTTTCTCTGGCCACAGGAATAGCACAGACAACATATTTAGCCTCTCCTGATCTGTTTTTTTTTTTTACTTCTTGACCTCTGTGAAAGCAATGTGCTCATACGTTAGACTGCAGGCAAATGCAAGCGACCTGCATTTGCATTAAATAAAATATTCCATTAATATTCCCGAGCGTCTTAGCAGTCTTACAAATAACTGGACGTTGTTGATTAAAATGTCTGAAAACAAGTAAAGTACCTGTTTCACCTTGGATTGAGAACTTTCCTCACCTATGCCGATGACTTTCTCAATTTTGATGCAGGAGGCATCAATCTCTTTGGCGAACTCACGGACGGCTTGGTTGGGGTCCTCGTAGGTGAAGGGATCAACATATATCCTGACTCCTGAAAGGGAAAAAAAAAGTTCCCAAAGAAAGGAAGGAAGACAGAAATGAAAGGTAAGGAAGAAAAAGAAAGAAGGGAAGGGTGAAAAAAATGAAGGTTAATTCATTCTGTCAACTACCCTCCATCTGTTCTTTATTTCCAACATGCTGCAGGCTCCACCGCCTTCCTCTGTGGACCCTCCTCCTCCTCCTCCTCCTTCTTTCTTCTCTCCATCGCTTTTCATGTCAACTACGGGCTGACTCCAATGAAGATGGAGCTCATTAACTTGAATTTTTTGAGGCATGCAAATAACAACGCTGATGACTTGATAATGAGGTGTTTGGGAGCATGTTTGGATGCAAGTACATTAACTCCAAAATAGTTTGTTTGTGGGCCACCACCGCCGACTCCCACTTTATGAGCTTCATTTGCGGTTTAAAGCGCGCGCACACACGCACGCACGCACGCACGCACGCACGCACACACACATGCACACACACACACACACACACACACACACCTGACAGCGCTAATGTTTTTTCAATTATAGAGTGTGTAGGTGGAGCGTTAACTGCGAGTTACCTTGATGTAAGTGCTTCTCTTCGTCGGAGTCCTGTTTGGCCTTGCTGTACTTACTCCTTCTGGGAGCAAAAGAAGCACAGATGAAGGAAAGAAAAGGTAGGGCAGTCAGCGATGAGACAAGTTACAGGCCTTTTTGTGTTTGATGAGAAATTGACCAAAATCCCACATGTATAATTATTGTTATTGTTTTTATTATTAATTAATTGAGTTGTATTGATTTAAAGATAATAATAATAATAATATACAATTTAAAAATTACAGTTACTTTACATATGCATTTATTTAAGGCATTTCACTAAACTGAACTGACAAATGTAAGCATTTACCAAAATCTGTATGTTTTGTGTATACAGTATTTTATGTAAAAACGCGTGATAACTTTCCATATTATCAAGTATTTTATGATTTTTAGAGTCAGAATTCCCTTAAAACGCAACACATCAAATATATCACTCTGAAAAGACACCTTCTACATAACAATATATATTAGCATGATATACAAAACATCACAATTATTTATGTCTCACGGCAGAAGCCTGAAGAATTGTGAAGGGCAGTGAGCAGAGCAGTGAGCAGCCAGACGGGTAGAGAAGTGACAAATCAATCCCAGAGAAGATGCACTTAAATCTCTGCGAATCCCCCTGGCACGCCTGACACCTGTGCTTATATTGATGCAATAGGGTCAGTGGTGGAAATGACCAGATGCGAGGGCCATTGTCCTCCTCTATGCCTGCGTAATGACGGTAAACGGCGCCATGATTACAGTCCCTCCCCACAATCACAGGAGGGCCGCGGCAGCACAATGACAGCGGCCGTCACATGCATATAAAAGAGGGAGAGAAGGGTGAGGAAACCAGCTGCTTGGCTGCAGAGAGAGAGGGAGAGGGTGGGGTGATGATCATATGGGTGGAGGACACACACACACACACACACACACACACACACACACACACACACACACACACACACACACACACACACACACACACACACACACACACACACACACACACACAATCAACAACCCCCTTCACTGTCTATCATCCTCAACTGCATGCAAACAGTGATTTGGTTTCTATATGAGATGCAACACGTGTAGGAAGCAGCACACACACCATAAACACTCCCCTCCCCCCACACATGCAAAACTTTTTTGCAAACACACACACACACTGGGAGCGTGGTTAACACCCTGAGGTGAAGCAGCCCCATCTGCATGTAATCCCATCTGTGTGACGGCGCTTTGTCCTGCTTGCCGGTTAACACCCTGAGATTGGGTCACCACAAATCCACCTGATGCCTCTTTGCCTCGCTGTCCGTATCCTATCCCCTCCACTTCTTCGCTGGCCCCGCTTATCTCGCTGTCCGCCCTCCTGTCGCTCATTCTGTTGCTCTTTTTTCCTGCTTCTGTCTCTCTCTCTCTCTCTCTCTTTCTCTTTTTTTCTCATTCCCTTCATGACGGCCAGGTGAAAATAACTGGAGGCCGGGATTACAGCAGAAAGATAGAGGGGAAGGAATGAGGAAAGAGGAAGGGGGGCTGGGGGGAGTGAGCGAGGGGGTCGCTGATTGCATCTCTTCAGCTGTCGGAGCTGTCAATCACATCGCCGGTGTGGCGAGTCATCACTCATCTGGCGTGTCTGCTGGTGCGCGCGTGTGTGTGTGTGTATGTGTGACCGACTCGAGCTACTTGTCCCAAGACGTCCTCCATCAGGGAGGCAAAAGTGAGAGACAGGAAGCAGACGGGACGAGAGTGAGGGATGATGGAGTTCTCACCTTCGGCTGATGACGAAGGCGCTGATGAGGATGATGAGGAGGACCACGCTGCCCACCACGGACACCAGCAGCACTGTGGAGTTGGCCCCGTCGCCGATGATTGGAGCCGGCACTGATGTACAAAAAAAACAAAACGGTGGATGGGATTGAACAACAGCAGCTGGGTTCGGTACGAGACTGGACAGAGGCAGAGAGCAAAGTCAATATCATTACACACATGAAAGAGCCGCTGCTCGCTCAGTGTTTGTCCAAGTAACCGATCTCCCTCCGTTTTACGGTGGCGCTCGTAAAAAGTCTACTGTTTCTGCCGCCTCATTGGGAGACAATGACGAGCCATTAGGATGTGTGCTTGACCGTGTCATTATCATGCGAGGCTGTTTTTCATCTGCATTACAAAGGGGACACCTGGGCTTACAGTGAGCCTCTGTGAGCCGTCTCCACCATTACTGACAGATAACATCGCGCGCCTTTATGGATCTGAATGTTAAGAAAATCCACACGGATTCAGGTTTAGGTTGGATTGTTCATGTTTTATTACAAAGATGATGGTTTCCAGAATACGTTCTAATGAAATAAAGTGTTTATGCATACATACATATATACAGAAAGGTGCACGGAGAGGTCATCCACAAAACTGCAATCAATGCAGAGTAAAGCCATTTACACTATAACATTTCAAATGAAAACGCATCCCTTCAGAAAAGTTTTGCGTTCACACTGCAACATGTTGAAAACAATGTCTATTTACACAGAATTTTTTTTTTTAATGTATAGTAAATACTACACATGCAACTTTATGAGCTGTGCTGACCTCATTTTATAGGTTCAATATGTTTTGGAGATCAGGACAAATTTCCTTGGGTGGGAAATGGAAAAATAACGGCTGTAGTCATAAAGAGTTCCAGACGCCTGGTATAGTCTTTGTCACCTTGTTTCCATTGAGAGTCGGTCAACATGGTGAATTTTCTCAACACAATGAATAAGCAAACTACGCAGACTTTAAAATATGTATTACGACTTTGGTCAAAATCCTTTACCTGACCTGAATTTCCTCAGCATTCAGTTTCTTCTGTTTATTTCCCCTCAGGCAATGTTCTTTAAGGTTGTGTTCCTGTCTGACTGAATTACATTATATTTAGTAATAACTAGTGCAGACTCATAGAAATGGATTGGAATGAAAATCACTGAAAACTGTGGCTTCACTGTTAGAATTGATCAAGAAGTTCTGTATTTATGAACCAGTTTGGTCTTGAGCTACTTGACGCCATAATGACGAACCTACCGGTGGGTCGATGGAAGCTTTGGAAAGCTCATTTGAATTTGTGATCTGGAGTCCACCCACGTTGGAGATTTTAGTGCTGTAGATTCTGGCTGCAGCAGTTATCGCCAGCTCGCTTCCAAGTAAAACTGCCAAAATGTGGTATCATTCTTCAAAAACTCATATAGTTTGAACCTCCGCTGGCACACCTCCTGAGACTCACGCTCACACTTGAGTAATGGAAACCTCTCAAGTTGCCAGTCAGGTGCTTGAGCACAATATCATGGCAGCTATTTTGATTAATGATTCCGCAATGAAAAAAGACCAACTTGTAAGATTTGCTATCATCGCAGGATTTGTAGGAAATAGGCGTAACAGAGTTGGCATCCAGCCTCTGATATCATTGAGACGGATCGCGTGGAAAAGACGTCATCAAACTCACCGGAGTTGGTCATGAACTCAAACGGCCCGCTGAAGTCCCCATAGCCGGCCGCCGTGCGAGCGCGCACATGGAACACATACGAGGTCAAAGGGGTGAGACCCTTGATGTCGGTGTTCCTCGATGCGGTTTTTATGATTCTATAGCTTCTTTCATTCTGGTCCTGAGGAGAAGAAAAAGACAAGTTCATGAAAAGGTTGTTGGAGCAATGCCGTTCTGCCTAAGAAGATCCCATCCTCACCTTCTCATAGTACTTGACCTCGTACTCCAGGATGACCCCGTTGGCTCGATCAGGCGGCTGCCAGGCCAGGGAAATGGTGTGTCTCGTGATATCCCTCGCCTGGATGGAAGTCACTGGGGATGGCGCTAGGGAGAAAGAGAGAAAAAATGTTTAGGCTACTGCTTCAACTCTGTCTTCCATGTTGTTTTCAGGCTTGGAGACATGGAGTCTGCGTTGCGCCGCTCTCCTTAATCCTTCACTCTTTCCTCCCGCTGAGAACGTCAAACAGTGGGCCAGGCCACAAGGCAATCACTTCCATTTGTCTCTGAGCTTGGATGCCGTTCAAAATCACAGGCGTTACAGAACTGTATGACTACACGGTTGAAATTTCCAGAATATACGGCAACACTGTGCCGTTCAACTGCTGCCGCCATCTATAAATCTGACGCTAGTTCCTCTCAGCTGACACCGGCACCTCCAACACTTTCCAGACACTTCATTCGCCGTGGATTCATAGGTCACCCTGGGAATCACCGACGTCGCTGCACATTCTGCCTCAGTCACAGTCAAACTCCAAACCAGCTCTGTGCCTTTTTGCAAGCAAATCAATTGGTTTTCATTAAAGCTCCAGTTCCCGATCTTTATCGCGAAAACCCTCACTGCCGCCGCTGATAATGAGGCCGTATTTCAAGCTACCGCGCTTATCAGTGTTCTGACGCCTTTAACATGTGAAGGTTAAAGCACAGATAATAGCTTACACCCGTACCCTCCCACCAGAGAGTCACTCCTGCACAAATCAAACCTCTATCTTCGCAGAGGGTGACAACTCTTAAATTGGGTCATACACACTCGAGGCGTAAGAAAAAGAAATGTAGGATAGATAGTGTTGTAAACAGCTCGTGTACAGACTAGGTGTTGAGCAGTATACAAGATATGACAGGTAGATTTATAGACCCATGAAGAAAAAGATGAAGGAAAAAACAGCCACAGAGACGAAAAGAGAATAAAATGTACCAGGGAAAGTAGACACCAAGGAAACGTCATTTTTTTAGATAAGTAAGAACATTAAAATTCAGTTTGTATTCACGTCAAGGAAAATTTCAACTGTTGTCTTGCCAAAATCTAAAACGTTCCCTCAAGCCTTTTAAACAAACATTTGAGGATGGCAAGAGATGTGAATAAGATCTCCAAATAATTTGAAATCAATTATCCCACAGTGGAGTTAATTATCTGTAAGTGGTGTAAACTTACAGTCCAAAGGGTCGAATTAATTTACAGGCTGCTCCTAAAACTGGAGCTGCTCGTCTCTCAACTGAATGAACATTTGAAAAAAACAATTTCTTCACACATCATACACATCAGGACAACGCGGTAACAGGTGAACATGCAATATGCAATAAAGTAGCGCAATAATTATGAAAATACAAACAAATATAGATCTTGTTAATGTTTCTGTGCTTTATGATCTAGTTATTTTTTATCATTCTGGATTTTTGTACTTCTGACTTCTCCCCTATGGAGAAGTAATTTGTACTGTCAATAGATGTAATTGTTTATATAAAATGCACAATTTTTCTCACTTTCATTTAGAAAATTCTTAAATTCTTAATTTGCAGAGCATCGATGCACAGTGAATAGACACATAACTTTTCACATTTCTATATTGCGCATATTGATATTGTGATAATGATATATTAACAATATATTATGCAGCCCTGATCATGGCATGTTGAAGGGTTCTTGCACTGGAACAGTTCATTTAAGATTGTAGGCCCCGTTTACACAACCTTCAGTCAGTCCATATATACACTGTTATTGTTTATGTCAATCTGCTCATGCCTGAACTGCTCAGTAGCAGTGTTTTCAAAAGTTTAACATTTTCACCCGTTTCTGTGGAGACGGAGTGAGACCGTTTTCAAAAAAGTTGTCTTTTTAGTGGCTCCGAGCAACGGACACTCAACAAAGGTTTTATGTTTTCTCTTGAAAGCGTTGCCATGTAATTTTTCACTTTCGCCATTCACTCCAGTACCTTCAACAGCAGCCCTGGTCTATTCTTAAGAGAACCAGAAAAAAGCAAAATGGATCAAAAGGAAACACACAGGTAACATTACTTAATGGCATCTGTTCTGGTGAGTTCACAAGGAGAGAATCTTTGACCTCTTGCTCCTCACTGATTACTGTAACCTTACTCGTTCCAGACCATCTGCCTCTTAAAGAATTACAGTGGGATGATTAATGAGGGGGTCCATGGTCCGCCGATTATGATCGGATTATCTATGACATTATATACATTCTCATCACTTTGACCGGAGGCTCCAGGGAGCCTAGCCTCCCAGCTAATGCTAACAAAACCTTGCTTTTAACTGGGGATTGAATTTAAACAGGGGCCTGGAACTCAAGCACCAGGCATGGATTGAGTTTCAGCATGGGGAAGAAGCGGCAGGAGGGTGAGGTGCGGTGAGGGGTGGGTGAGAGAGGGGGTAGTGGCAGACATTTTGTGACTGTTGGGGTCTGAGATGGAGATGGAGAGAGGGATGGGATTGCAGACATCGCTCTGTAAATAGATTAACTCAAGCTTGTCATCCTGCTGGCCTAATGTGTTGCGTCTCTGTTAAACAATTAGATGGCAGCCATTTGTATCCCTCCGATCAATCTTCCCCGGCAGCCAATTTGAAAGGCCCTCCTGGGGCCGACCAAGGACTCTCTAACTCAGAGAGAAAACCCATGAGGGGGTCAGAGCCTCTCCTTCCCCAGAGGTAATCCACACATCCATCTTCCCGCCAAACATGACAGATATGGCGTTTTAATCGCGTTCTGCTGCTCTTGTTGCATTTTTTTTATTTTTCTCTCTCGACTAATGTGGGGATGAAGATGAGTGATTCTCCGAGCGGCCCCTTCTGAGGTTCATTACATGGCACAGCAGCCCGGACATGGGACAAGCCATCCGTCAAGGTCAGGTTTTAGAACGTGGATGAATTAGTCTGACGCGTGCCTAAAAAGCAACGCTGTTGAACCATGTGGCACACGAGGCTGACACAAGGCTGCACTTCAGGTGGTGAACGGTGAAAAAAGATTCACCTGAGGCTGCGATTTGGGAGGAACGTGCCAGACTTGCTCGCGCCTGGTGGGGATTTGAATTTGAATATGTGGGGAAGATCTGTGATGTCTTACTGAGTGGGCTCCAAGTGTTAGATGGAATGAATATTCAGACACCCCCCACACCCACACCCACACACACACACACACACACACACACACACACACACACACACACACACACACACACACACACACACACACACAAACTATAAAATCTCTCTGCAATCGCCACAAAAAAGCCATCTTCTCTAACAACCTGTGTGAGGCCCTTCGTGTATTTGATTACTGAACGAGGTTTGAGGCTGCTTTCGTGACGATTGACTGGGAATTGAATAGTTTTTCTGCTTACGTTTCAGAAAAGTGTCACTTTCAAACAGCAACCTACTGAAAATGATGACTGAAGACATGGAAACAACAAGAAAGGTGGAAAACACAGCGGCTTGGATGTTAGACCACCAGTTGATGCTTTGTTTTTGTAGTCCAACCAACCATGCATGCATGCGGAGAACAGTACGATGTAAATATTGAAACTCTTTCAAATTGTCTTTATTCGTTGTGTTGGTCCACTCAGTATCTAGATTTGAAAAAAAAAAAAAAAAAAAAAACCACGGTCTCCACATGTGATCCTGATGATATTGTAGTAAATAACATTTTTTGGGGGAAGAGCTGTCAAATTCAGAAAACTTGGGAACATAAACACTGGATTTCTTCAGTGTTATTGTTGATCTACTCACACAACTGTCTGCTATCAAAGGGCCCGTTCACACGGCAACATTTTCAAGTGAAAATGGAAAACTTCCATTATGTTTTCAGTGTCTGTTTACACATCAGCATTTCTTGGAGACACTGAAAATGTAACTTTTTCACAAACAGCTACCAAGGTGGAACTTTTCAAAAATACTTTGACTCCATATCTGTGTAAATGAGGGAAACCTGTTTGAAAATGGAACTTTTATGAAACTAAAAACACAAAAAAAAAATTTTTTCACATGAAACATCATGTACATGGGATTTAGATATTATGCACATCCGAAAAAGTTCTGAAAGCCAGTTTGAAAAGTTTGTGTTTTGAATTTTGCAACAAAACTTTACCATTTTCACTTGAAAACGAGGCCTTAGAATTAAAAATGATGCCTGTATCTATTAATTTTCACCATATAATATACTTAATAATACACAAGGACTAGTTGCAACGGAAATTGTGTTCATGGATATTTCTTGCCTCACAGTTTTGGAAACGTCACCAACCGCAAAGACAGTTGCCGATGTCTAGTGTACAGTTGTGAGGTTTTGTCTCTGAGTGTTTGTTGAGTGAGAAAGTTAATCTTTGTGAGCATGTTCTGCGCTGCGTGGAGCATCTGTGGTCTGTGCAAAAGTTTGGTCGAATGTGCAACCACTTACAGTTCGACATAAAAAGATGTGGGGGGGGGTGGCGGGAAACACATGTGGTTGCCAGATTTGGAGCTCAGTTGCCAGATCCGAGTCACTCAATTGTGCGGGGGAAAAAACCCCCAAAACAAAAACAAAAACGGCCGACGAGGGAGCAGTTTTTTAGGGTGTTGAGAAAATGGCTCCTACTTACAAGAACAACCCTCCACACCCTCTTTCCCTCACATCCCTGCGCCTGCAGAGGTTGCTTCCTCCTCCCCGAACACATTTCCACATGTACCTTTGTCCGGTGTTGTGAGATTGATGGAAACTTGTGCGCGCGTGCACACACACACACACACACACACACACACACACACACACACACACACACACACACACACACACACACACACACACACACACACACACACACACACACACACACACACACACGTGAGTTGACAGATGTGCCCACACACACACACCAGCACAATCTCCGTGCACTAATTCACTTTTGGTCACCTCAGCCTGCCAAGTATTTTCTATCAAGACATAAACATGTCTCTCGAACACAGCCTTTCTTCCCCCCGCCCGCCCGAGTAGCTGATCCCATAAAGCAGCATAAGATATCCATTTGAAAGCCGGGGGTCAGTTCAAAGCTTGGACATCCTCCCCCCCTCCAAGCATCACTCTTTCGTCTCCGTTCATTTTCCCAACGCTGGGTCTGGGTGAAAGGGTTACACCCCGGCTGATTTACGAGGGTGGAATTGTTGGTGGCGACACATGGAATCTGACCTCCACGTATGCACTCAAATCTGTGCACACAGTCAACATCCTCAAATCATTCCCTCCATTTTTTCCCCCTCGCACGCCAAAAAAAAAAAATGCGTACGCGACTCCACCCTTTTTCGACCTCCCATCTTCTCTTTATCGAAATTTTAACTTTTAATGGGGGGGAGGCGGAGATGAGGGTGGCTGTGGGGGTAGGAAGGAGGCAGAGACAGGGAGGGGGTGTCATTTCCACAGCACTTATAAATCCTAATAAATCTCTCATAATAAATGTGTAATCCGCGGTGTCTGGATGAGGGGAGGCGATACAGAGAGAGGGACAGCCGCAGATGACTGGCTGGATTACCGGCGGCTGAAACTAGAGCTTCCAAAGCCCCTACTGAGCATTAGCGGGGAGAAATCCAATCAGTCTGGAGCTATTCTCTTTAACACGCACACACATGTGCACACGCACAGGAAAAAAATTAGCAGAGACATACAAAGAATATTGAGGGGCAAACACACACCCGCACTTCAGACAAAGCCAGGACTCTGTAATAGAATGCAATGACATGCAGATCGTTTTCAACCCGGTATTTTAATTGAAAATGGTACATATTGAATGTTGATTCTGATGAAATGAATATCAAAACTTGTTTTAAACCTGACATACGCACCCTTTTTAAAGAAAGTTGGAACAGTCTGGAGGCCAATCGCAACGGAATAAACGTTAAACGCTTGTCACGAATTCAACAGTGAGACTTCTTGTGTTGTGTCAGACAGTTTAAGATGGTGACAGGACTGAATTTGTTATTGAATACCTAAAGCAGGGGTGTCAAACATGAGGTCTGTGGGTCAAAACCGGCAAACAGGAGGCTCCAATCCAGCCCACAAAACTACCATGCAAATTGTATGTATTGTATTGTATTATTGAGAATAACGGACACAACCCAGCACTGAGACTCGAGTTAAGATCAGTGCTGCTGGCGCCTTATTGCTATGAAACGATCGTGGTTAGGTTTTGTGAAACGATAAACATTTTCATCACGTATACTGTGCATCAAAACAAAGAAAAACTTTAAGATTTAAGTTTAAGGGTTATTATGACACTATTTTACCAGTCTGGCTGTATGTGACCCCTGAACTGGAATGTGCTTGACACCTATGACCAAAAAAATATACTTTGGCTTGTTTAAATCCTGAATTTGTCCCACGATATCCAGGTAGGTAATCCCAATAAACTTTACTGTGGGGGTCAAGGCATCCGCCATTTAAGGAAGTATTTGGGCAATTCATTTTTAATTGACCTCAGTACTTAAATTGAGCTTGAGACTAGAGTATTAGCAGCATCTCTGCATATCATTTCTGACTTTCAAGGCTGCACCATTGTGTCTCTTTTTATAGAACTGCTGCTACAAGGCCAAAAAGATCTAGCTCATCTTTTTATAGGGTTGTAAAGACATTATGCATTATAGATGATTTAATCTTCCTGTCCTTTATGCTGAGGAATACTATTCTTGAAATTATTGCTTCATTTTCCAGTGCAGTCTTTTCACACCTCCGTGAATCTTCTTATCTTTACTTGTGAATGATTTTTGAATGCATCTGACAAACCTGTTGACAATTGATCACACTGCAAAATGCTACTAGAATTAAAACTTTTCTGCTGTGCAGACACGTGACTTATATAAAACAAAATGTAAGTTCATGTTTCAAAAAGAGCTTCTATTTTTTAAAGTTGAATCAGTTGATCTTTTGTATTGGTAGTTGGGCTATCATAGCATTCGCACGTCGTACAACACCTCCAAACTTTTTCTGGGATTGGAGATCATCCCCCAAATTCTGTGTAACACATTTTCTCGCTTTTCGCCACGCATGCAGTCCGTCCGCTCTGCACATGTGCAGATAAACATGCGCACACATGCATTGCTCTAATAGAGCTTCCAGCTGCCGCTTCATATAACTAATCCCGGGGAACAGTTGTGAAACATGCACCAGCGACGAGCCAAAGGCAATATCATCTATATCTCACATCTCCAAGTCAGCAGATTAGCCTGGAGCAGCCTCAGGGGGACATCTGTGTGTGTGCTGAGTCTTTGTGTGAATCCGTGTCGGAAAGTGTGCGCACTTCGGTGTTCTTTTTTGCACAACCGTGTATCGAGGCGACCACACTGACACGCTATTGGGAACGTTTGGCCCCCGGACTCAGGGGTGTGCTCCATTACAGCCCCCACACATGCCTGTCTGACAGGACTCCCCCATTCATCTTTATCTTCACGACACCCGCTGATAAATCAAGCTGCTGTTTCCCCAAATTGCTGGTCGAGCCCTATTCAAGACGTTCACTTTTCCCATGGATGGAAATTGGTGATAAAAAAAAAAAGACACAAAAAGGCACTTAGCTCGCCACCCAAGAGCAGGCCAGTAAAAAGAAGGCAGAGGTAATGATCGGCTTTAAGCGTTGGAGAGGAGGGAGGGACGGAGAGAAAAGGCTCGGAGTTGTAAAAATCCATTTGCACAACAACCGGTTGCAAAGTGGCTAAATGACAAAACAACAGGAGGCTTCGAACGCACCACAGGCCTGGAGGGCTCCTCTCTGCGTCTGAAGGAGAGGCTGCAGACACGTTGAAGAATAATTACACACAAACGCATCGTCCACCAGCATTTGTAATGAGCCCTCCACAGATCAATACAGCTCATCTAATTCATTAGCTGGAGAGCTAAAAATAGTGCGGTGGCCCCTACGTTCAGCTGAGGCTCCTCACACCTAATTATGCAAAAACTCCATCGAAAGATTGCGGAAAATCTTCTCCTGCTCCACCAAGAACTCCTCACCCTCCTCAGTAATAACCCAAATTATTCACAGCTTTAATAAACATGTTTTCACACACCTACACCCCCCCCCCTCAAAAAAAAAAAACAAAAAACAAAACTTGAGGTGTACTTGAGGCGATCAGGTAACGAACCTACACTCTGCATCAAACATAAGCCTGCGTGCAATCGCAAAGTCAACAAACTAGCTGGTGTTTCTGATCAGCAGGAAAATGGAATCTCATTGAATTTAGTTCTTCAAGAACGTAGAGGGAGGTTTGTTAATATGTGAAATACATTTGGAACTGTGTATATGGCTGTTAATCTAGTAAAAGAGAATCAGATACTATGATTCAGTGTGGTAACTGCTGTGCCTTCTGCTATGGAGTTGGCATTCACTCCATGCAAACAGACATATTTTTCAAAATGTGGCCAAAGTGCACTATGAGAGTCTATTTGACGGCTCACTTTTGTCACCAACACAAGTCATTTCAACATGCATTGTACACTTGGCCACTTTTGATTCAGTTCCTACCCTTCTTATATATATAAAACTTGTCCGCCACACTGAAGATTTTTATTGTTTTACTGTGTTCATATTGCTTTTAACTGCATTGTTACTGCTGCTGCACAACAAACCTCCCTTCAAAGTACAGATAATGATAAAGTCAACATTGAAGTTGAAAACCAAACCTCATGCATGAGCAGAAATCAGGCGAAGGTGATAGTTTGACATTTATAATCTGTGCTGTGCTAAAGTCAAAATGCGTCACAATTTGTGAGGAAGCAGGCCGTCAATCGAACCCATAACTGTCTGAATGTGTTCTGCCTGCAGGGTGTCCCAAATCCTTATCAATGTCCTGGTCTAGATGAATGGAACTTATCTTATGGCGAGCGCAGAACACAAGGTAAGTTTTTTCAAATAGAGTGGAAACTGAGGAGTTGAACTGTGGCTGTCGGGAGGAATTTCAATTTGCTTCTGCTTTGGTGTTGCCTTGTTTGACCTGATCATTGCGCACATAACGCTTCACCTGGTTCATACAAGGTCTGACATGTTTTTCTAACCCGAATCCTCCATTTAAATGCCCGATTGCCTGCTCTTGAAAAGGACAAAGGACTCAATAACTATAGCAACAAAACTGGGATTATTCTTAACTAATCCTCGCCCTGTAGGTCTCACTCACAGTGGACCTACTGCTGGATATCAAGGCCGTCCGGCGTTTGTCACTCTCTGCAGAATCCTCGGTGCTGTGTGCTGGCCTCTGCCTTACATTTAGACTTTACAACCATGAAACAATCAGATGAGACTGAAGCAAGGACAATAGAAAAGGTAGTTTCCAAACACCTTTGGACCACAGCAGTCATACGCCCCTGAACGAGCTTGCCAGCCTTCAAGATAATCGATGGAAACCTGACACGTGTGGATATACTTCAGTTCTCAATCTGGCAAAAGGACTGTGGTTCAATTGATGTATTCTAATGGCCAGGGTGCTTGACTGATATATATTCATATGTCAATACGTTGAGCAAATCACTTACTCTTGAGGTAATCAATGCTGCTCGGGTCACCTGTGGACAGTTTCTGACCCACATTGATGAAGCACAGTCTATTGAATTTGCACAAATAACAATGATTGGATTTTAAGTGCTCATGTTGGTCAGGTAATCTCTTTGAGTGATGATTTTCATTAAGAGGACCACTGATATCAAGCACACCCCTACTCCTTGTTCATCGTCGTTTCCAACCTTCCAATAATAAACTTCACATGGTCTTACCGGCCTGGTTGGTGGTGACAGTCACTGACACGGCCTGCTCCGGCCCTGGGCTCTGTGGCGACACTCCGTTCACCGCCCACACCTCGAACGTGTAGTTGGTGTGGGCCTGCAGCTCATTGATGGACACCCTGGTTCCCTTCAGGCTCAGTTGCTGAGGGCTGAAGTGGATGCCGTTACCACAGGGTTGACAGCGCCGGCCATCTGGCCCGCAGCGTTTGCACACCACGTTGTACGTCAAATCCTGGCGCCCCCCAGAACTCCGTGGTGCACTCCACTCCAAATTCACCGACGTCTCGTTAACATTGGAGATCAGGTGGACGGGTGCTGATGGAGGACCTGCGGAGGACGTTGGGAAAGAGATGAGGAACAGAATATACAGAAACGTACGAAATGCGAAGCAGAGGCAGAGGTTACATTTATATATACTCATGGTCAATGATGACAAATGGTGCTGACAGAAGCACACAGCGATCACACGATAAACAGTTTTCATCAACTGTACGTAGTAAGAACTTCAAAAAGCTCCGTCTCCAGCAGCGGTAGTGACTGATTCTCTCCTTATGTGTTCATATAACAAAGATGTAAGGGTGAAATTGACAAGGCTGTTCCTTCAATTTTTATTTGAGGCTTCTTGAGTTTCCTTTTAATGTCCTGACCATTACGGTGTGGGTGGATCCAGTTTCACCTCAGTTAATTCACAATGTTCGCAGAAATCCAACCAGCCCACTGAGTTCTTTCAGATTCATATGTGGGATCAGCTGAAAGGTGGTGGACTGCCGGAGGGCCGCTGTGAGCAGCATGACTGACTTTATAGCACCCATTCAGTAACTTTAAACAAAGTTTGCTTGGACCCTGTTATGAGGTTCCTTCTTTGAAGTAAATCCTCCTTGTTGTAGATTTACATGTGAGAACTGCTCAGCCAACATGTGACATAAACTTTGCGCCACATCAGTCGCAATGTACATGTCTCTTTAGGAATTCACTTTTTTTTCGCATTGCTTTCAAGCATAAGCAGTGGCAAATGACTCTTTTTCTCCTACTCATGCACTCCCTGTCTCGCCCAGCTCTCTGTCTCTGACTAATGAAGCGCACGCGAGAAGGCTGGGAGGGGATCGATGTCGGGTGAAATATGAAAGCCAGTCGGTCCACAGACGAATCATTTCATAACGGAAATTAATTATCAGTGTTATTTTTGGAGGAGCAGAGTGGCAATGAGTGATTTCACGGCGACGCAGAGAGGAGCCGAGGGGCCAGTGTGTAGAAGTGTGTGTGTGTGTGTGTGTGTGTGTGTGTGTGTGTGTGTGTGTGTGTGTGTGTGTGTGTGTGTGTGTGTGTGTGTGTGTGTGTGTGTGTGTGTGTGTGTGTGTGTGTGTGTGTGTGTGTGTGCCCAGTCGCTCGAGGGCCGAGGGTATGCGATCCTTACAGTCGCAATGTACCATTGGAGAAGGGAGGAAGGAAAATTTTACTATCTCTGCTATGGATTGGAATAATGTTGTGTGGCAGCGGATTACAGTTTACTGGATGGATGGATGGATGGATGGATGGATGGATGGATGGATGGATGCATGCATGGATGCTCAGATATGAGGTAGAAAAAGAATAGCAGCAGAAGAAGAAGACACAGTCCTGGACAACCTTCCCTTCCCGACGTCAATGAAAATCTATTAATAAATCCTTATTAAAATGATGATAAGGCGCTCACCCACCCCCTTCTTTCCCCCTGCTATTTTCTTTTCTTCACCCACCCCTCTCCTACCTTTGTATTCCATCCCCCCATCTGTTCCTCAGAAAATGGAAACCAGTTACAGATATAGTTTCTAAATTAAGGTGCGACACAAACCATCATTATAATGAATCGTTTTCGGGTCTCCCGATATAACCCCCAGTCTGTGTGCTAAGGTTACATAGTGTTGAAATAATAGGAGTCCCAAGTGTCACAGGGTGAATAAGTCAAAGGCGGTTTTGAGTTTTAGTGAGTTTTGAAAATTAGGGCAAACAATTTAACTTTTTAACTGAATAAAGAGCTCAGAAATCTGCAAGACTGGGGTACTTTGTTGTACTGTTTTAGGTGATCATCTGAATTCCACTTGTTTCAGCGTGCTGCACACAATATACACCAAAATCTGTGCAGGTTTCAACCTAAAATTCTGGTCCAAAAATGTGCCAGTTTGCTCGCCTGTTCTTACCAAAATGTTGTATCAAATTATAATGTACAGCAGAAAAGCTGAAAATTATGAAGATTAGTAGGGCCGCTAGTGGGTGCTGTTAGTTGTTTTTTGTAATGAAACCACACACGCATAGTGAACAATACGCAATAAGCATTAACAATTTCGAGTACAAGGACAAATGACAAAGTAAGATTGCTCTTCCAAGTGACTGTTAACTATAAAACCACCAAGTCTGAGGAGAAAATGGAGTGGGAGTCGTGACACTCTGAGCCCGTCATTGTTGTTACTGTCCATCTACACGTATGTTTAGAACAACTATCTACTATGGCATTGGTGTGCATGCACGGTGGCAGCGTTTTAGAAAAAGTGGCGCTTTCCTCTATCTACATGGAGTTGGATCATTTTCAAAAAGTTCCACTTTGGGAGCCATTTTCAAAAAGTTGCACCGTTGTCTTTCAGCGTTTGATGCTAGGCTAAGCGAACTGTGTCCTCACTCGACTGAGACACATCTCACTCACATCAAGCTTGTCAAGATTTTGCTTACATCCACAAATAGGAAGACAACGCTGGAGCGAAAGTGTGTGTGTGTGTGTCAGCAGATGTGTGTATTATCTCCTCACAAAGATTATTTTGTTTGTTTTTCACCATGGCCAACAGCGCCGTATAACTTTATGGCTTTATGAAGTGTTAAGCACATTCCGCCCCGTCAGGTTTCCTCCCTGCATTCCTCACACACAAATTAACACATGCAAAAAAAAAAAAAAAAAAACTACCTTTGGATCTACCTGTCGCTCTACCAGAATGCAACACTGGGAGCACGGGAGCGTGGGAGAGCCGTCTGCTGTGACTGACACCCGGTAATTAATCCTGCGAGAGGGAACGGCGGGCGGGAGACGGGAGCACAAAATGCTCGCGCAACCTTCGTACAGCATTAAAAAATTCACACAGCTTACAGGACGAATCCGGAGGGAGATTCACAAAGTTTCTCCTGAAGAAAGTTGGTGAAATCTTTTTTTTTCCCGTTCATTTAGGGGCGAACAATTTTCTCAGAGCCTTTTCTTCCTTTCCTGTCGCCCCTCTGCTCTCTCCCGCATTTTAATCTGTCTTTTTCATTTTCTTTCTCTTCCTTAAGCGATCTCTCTCTTTCTTCCCCTCCTATCTTCCTGTCTCTTCCTATCAGTAATTGTGATCCAAGTGTTGTGCGGGGCCGTTTTAGAGGTTCTCGCTAAATTGGCCAGGGTGTCGACCTCACGATTACCATCCGGCCGGGATTCATTCGACGCCCCCTCTGGAGTTCCCCTGCATTCACCGTGCCTCCCGCGCTCCCTTCCTCTGCTCACAAAACCGGAGAAAAATCTGAGAAACACATCAAGGGGCTCAGCAGAAACCCCAAAATGAGGAGTATAGCCCCCTCCTCCTTTTCACCTGAAAACAGTGGAGCTCCTATATGTGTCTGTCCCTGGTCCTCATTACCGCCCCGCGGTGTGTGTGTGCATGTGTGTGTATGTGTGTGTGTGTGGGGGGGGTGTATTTATACTGACTTGCAGTTCCTTAAGTTGGACTGCCCCTTGCGTATCACATTTCAACACTGGACACTAAACAGAGTTTATATGGATTGAACTGTATGTTTTATAAAGTTGTTTTCAATCTGTTACCCGTCATGTACACTCTACGTCATCAAAAACTGAAGTGCATCACAATGTAGAATTTTCTTCAACATCAATAATTTTTATTTTCTTTAAAGCACTGCCTTTTTTAAAAGCAATGAAACTGTCTAACAAATCACATCCAAAGAAAACAACCATGTTGACCTCAAAGTAACTTTAAATAGACAGAATGGTTGTGTCACATTTCAAAATCAGTGTTTGTGAATTGAATGTTTTCACTCTTGGTTGTTGATGAAGGCTTTATCTTGACTTATGTTCTAAGTTTTGGAGCATAATCAAGTGTCCCTGTTGTGTTTTATTGGACTAGAAATAGTATTAAACCCTTTGAAACTGACTTCATTTTACATGATTACTACTTTGTTTCATGCAATTTGTGGAGGACCTTTAAAACCCCATTTTTAAAAGGATTGAAATTCTAGCTTGAACAAACTAAGGACACTTCTGATCACAACTCTGAACCAGTATCTGATGTAGAATTGGTATTTCAGTGTGTTATCCTTACTCCCAGATCTAAAGGTTCTAAAAAGCCTGCCGGCAAGTGTTTAGGCCTTTCAAAGGATTCAAAAAGATATCCAATTAATTTTAAACTAATTGGGGATTTCTTTCAAAACTGCCAGTAGAAATCATCTAAATGTCAGTAAAATGTTTGCAAATAGCTTTAATCATTGCTGTTTTGAAGATGCATGTGTCGACAATCAGAAAGAGATTGCATTGATTCGACCTGCATAAATATATAACAAAAAAAACAATGATGTCCAAGGTAAGCCAACACATATTCACTTGCAATTCAAATAACTACAACGTGGGTACACACTTTCATACGTGACTGGAAACCAAAAATAGATTTTTGAGCAAATGTTTCTTGAGATCTTGATTGTAGATAGTCCAAATACATCACTTACAGCTCCTGGATTCATTTCTGACAAATGTCACTATCTTTAAGTGTGTCTATGTGTCAGAAAATCTAACCGACATGTTACAAAGAAGAAAAACACAGCTCACTTCAGCTCACTACTCTCAGACACTGAGAGCATATATGCACTGTTTTGTACAGCTGCCGGTGAAAGAGGAAAAGAAAAAACAACCCCTGCCAAAGCATGTGATAAAGCAGAGTCACACGAAGTGCCTCGGCTAGTATAGATTCAGCAATACTGGCAGCAGAAATGTGGAGGAGAAGCCAAGTACAATAGAAGTCAGTCATCAAGAGCACAGCAACACAACAAGAAAATTAACCAGAAAACAAAAGTCCGAAAGGTCTGTTCATCATTCTTTGAAGGGCAATAAAAAAGTAATTTGTCCTGGCGGCTTCCTCAAGTCAGATGATCCAACGAGTGGGAGGAAAAATGTTCAGGTCGTCGGTGTCCAGACTTTTTTGACCGAGGGCCATGTTTCATATACAAATAAATCTTGGGATTTTTTTCTACACTCACTTGCTCGCGTCTTGAGTTTCTTTAGTTTCCTAAGTGATTTCTGCTCACCAGTAGTGCAGGCAAACATGCAATGATGTTCAGTGTTGTGATAGCAATTTGATTTGCGATGAACACAAAACACTTTTGGAGATGATGTTATTGTTTGTGTGCTCTTAGATTTCTTGTTAACAGTCCTCTTTATCTTGTCCCCAATTTACACTTGCTTCGATTTGGTGATGAATTTAGTTCATGACATCTGCATCTGCAGTTCCCACCGTTGTACTCTAATGTTTCTGCTTCTGACTACATATGCAATTGATTGTAATTTTTTTTTTTTTTAATGAGTTAATGGTGCACATTTTGTGAATTAATTGCCAAGAATCATACTTTTCTCTCATTTGAAATTCTGCCATTTTGAATATGCACAGCCTGAAAGCCAGTAAGCAATAATAACTTGTCTCACTTCAATCAATCTTTTGGGACGTGTGCATTAGAGGTGTTGCTATCGCAACGACGATACATTTAGGATGTACTCAACATTTCCTGTAATGAGCTTCATGTTCTCAAAAACCTCCAAGTGTTGAGACTCAGAATCGTTGAATCTTATTTGATTATATATTTTTTTAATTCAGCTGCTTTGGTGGTTTGGCGTCTCCAACGAGAGATTGGATCAAGATATAAGATCAAACTAACGATAGTCGCGAATGAGCAGAGGTGGAAGGATGTGACAGTGTTGGCGCTCATCGTGGGGATGACACAACATCCAGTTTTAATCATCATCTCACATCGCTACACCGCAAGCTGGGGGGGGGGGGGGGGGGGGGCGTTTTCAATTACCCAACACACACACACACGCGCGTTCCCCAATTACCCGAGACGCTCTTTCACCAGCCTGACCTTCAACAAGGCAAACTGGGAAATGAATTTAAGAGGCTGCTTTCTCTCGCTCTCTCTCTCTCTCTCTCTCTCTCTCTCGCTCTTCTTCATCTGCTGCGTTCGTGACTCGGAGAGGTTTTACGACTAAAGAGAGGGAATATAAAACAAAATGTGGACAAGGTAGGGTGTGTGAGTGACAGTGGTAATTACAGAGCACTAACATGTGGGTGAGAATTACAACAATTTTTTTTTTTTTTTTTTTAATTGAGGGGAAGGAAAACAGCAGTCGACAGGCGGGGTCACAGGTCAGAGATCAAATGTTGACCGGCTGACGAGGGCAGGGCAAAGGTCGGCGAGGGAGCCGGGCTTAATGTTCCGCTCCTGACTGCCATGCTGAGGAATGTAACGGAGATGGCGGCGTAGGGTCCTGTAAAATGGGAGCAGTAATGAGCTCCGACAGCTGTTGCTTGCAGCAGCGGCCGTCGTAAAACGCCGCAGTGACTAACAAGACAATAGGGACGGGACGCCCTCACCCACACCACCACCACCACCACTCTGTAACTTATCCCTTAAAAACAGAGGTAGTAACGTGTAAGTGATGTGCTGAAGCAATCATGAAGGGGGGGGGGAGTCATTTTATTCTCATATATTAATCCTTGGGGCTGCACCGAGATTTAATCAAACCACAACCTCTTTAACCGCTCAACAAGTATTAAAAGCAGCGATAAAGATGCACTAAATCCGCCCTCAGAATCCCATTTTCCAAATTTAATTTGCAAAGAGTTTAAGCACTTTGTTTATCTTGAACAATTCATAATTACTCAGTCGTGTGCTTTTCTCTTCGTTTCCTTCCTTGATTTCCATTACAGGACGATGGAAACCAGCAAGGCGCTCAAATGTTTTAAACAGCGGTGTACACTTCAATAAGCTCTCTCAGACAAAAAGATATCCACAAAACGTATTGTTTTAAGTGGAAATAATATGGGAAACCAGTTGGATCCTCGTAAATTATTACGCTGTTTGCAGCAAACCTGGTCAACACTACCAAGAATACTACTGAGTATAAACAATGTCTTAAACAGATGTGGAGAGAGTCTGTCCTATTGTTACATTGCAGCAATTGGGATCACTTCTCAAAATGGTAACTTATAATTCATATTAAACAAATATCCAACAAAAGGCATTTCATTTAAATGTATTAAATGTCACTGTTCAAAGCACGATTACACTATCGTGATTTTAAAACAAATGGTAACATACAGCTGGATTTTCTTCTGTTAAAAGAAACGACTTATGAGCTACAAAAATGTTAAAACCTTCTTTCAAAACATGTTTGAGGTGATTAATTGGAGAAAAATATTTCTATTTCAAGAGCATGCCAGCAAAGGGCCCAAAATTGGAGCAATTGTTCATAATGTCCTATCAATATCAACTACAGGAGAGTAATTAGTTAATACGGCGGGGGGGAGGGGTCATCTACTCATCTGATTCAATGAGCTGTTTCACTGAGTGACGAAGCCACAGGAACTCGATGGAATGTCGAGCCAACTATGAACTAAGCATCTTAACAGATGTTTTGCGAGTTCAAGCTGTTTTGTGACACACGCTCGCTCAAACACATCCAAAATCTTGTTATTTTCCTGGGAAAGGGGAGCGGAGGGATTTGTGTGTTGGGTGTTTTGAGTTTTCTTCAGTTCTCTCTCTGGATGTGTACATTTCTACCAGGAAAGGAAAGTAGGTCTAGAGACCATGTGGAACTGGTATTGTCATGCCGAAGATTTTGTTAAAACACACATGATGAGGTGAGTCAGTGGAGGTCGGATTGAAAAAAAAGAAAAACCTAGAATCAACAGGGTTGAATCATGTAGCTAGATGGAGGAGAGTGAAGATGCCCTCTCAGGAATATACCACGGAACGCTATACCCTTCATTCCTGCTTTGAGCTTCTTATGTCTCTTATTGCTTGCTCTATGGCACCTTCACCTGTATGCAGGTAGTGAATAATAAATGTGTTTGAGAATACATCACCTTCCCCTATTTTGCCACCTTTTTCCATCACCGCCCTCTGATGTTTTATATCTATTTGTCTTTTCTATTGTTCTCGCAGCCGCTCTGTGGAAGACTGAGTTTGGCGCTGCAGCGGTTTATACCCTCATTAGCTCTGCGTCACCGTGACTGATCACTAAGTACCACCTGGAATCAAAATACACCCATTAACCCAGCACCCTCCTGCTTTATGTTTGCGCAGAGTGATTGTGTATGCTAGTGTGTGAATCGGTAATTCAGGCGGACATGGCTCGAGAGCGAGGAAGACAGAATCAGTGACCATGTTTGGGCGAATCTGCGTGTGAGGTAGACTCCTTTTCAATAGCAGGGTTTGGTTACTAATACAGTAGGCAGCGAGATATTTTAGGCTGTTTAAAAATGGCTGGAAACCACAGCCCCTCTGAGCACGGAGGTAGTGGGATGTATGTGGTGTACTGGCAGTGGTTGTACTTACGGGTGCAGGGCATGGACGCCGGGTCTGTTTCCGAGCGGAAGTATCCCTTGTCGCAGACACATGAGGTGGATCCCTCCCTGACCGAGTAACTGTGGAGTGGACACTTGGAACAGGAGCCGTCGGTCGCCAGAGCGCGGTAGTAACCGATCTTACAGGCTGAAAGACAACAAGAGCACAAAGGAAGATGAGGTTGGGTTCGTGTGTGTGAATATGCAACGTAACTTTATCATTTCAATCGCAATAAGAAGATTCAAGAAAAATGACAATGTATTTGTTCTCGCAAAGGGTTTGTGAGATTATAGGACTTTGCAAATGTAAGTACAAGCAGTTTATCGGAGAGCCAGAGGAGCATCATGGGGATTCTGTGACCAAGAGAAGGAGCTTTGGAACCAAACAGGGCAGTGTTTCCTAGAGGAGGAGAAAAAACCACAAGCTTGGGGTTGGATCGCTCACGTGCTAATGAGGAGGCTAGATGGACATGTAGCCAAGAAGGTCAGTGAGTGGAACCCACAAGGGAAGAGCAAGAGGGGGAGATAGTAGTTAAATAAGAGTAGTTTTGGTGCATAAAGCTAATTAGTGGTCATTATGGACCAGAAGTCAATCACATGTATGGTCAAACAGTGACGCCCCCTACATCTCTGAAAGTGCTACTCTTCGATTCAATAAACATATATCCAACCGGTTGCTGGTGCCAAGAGACAACACGCAAATTTTGTTTGGTTTGTAGAAGCATTCTGACCGAAAGCGACCTTGGCATGAAGATCTGTTGAATGTCTATTTTTCCCTAAAAATTGTCTTGTGTTTCGAGCTATGGTAACAAATGCAGAAGGTTATATATTAGGAGCAGTGCGTTTGTCCTTTAAACTACACGATAACATCAGCATGATAAACCTAATGTAACAGTCGCTTGTTCTTAAAGTCACGATAAACCAAAAGCTCTGCCAGATGAAAGGTCAGAGCAACTCCAAAGAGGGTATTATGGTGTGGACTGTAATGTACTAAATCCTTTAAGCAGTTGTTAAGAGATTTCTTTTTTTTTTTTTTTTTTAAACCAGGGGATTACAAAGATGCAAGGATACATCAGCTAGATAGCATGTACCTACAAATGATACTTAACTTCAGGGTAATTTATCCCAGCTGCTGCTGGTCGGGACCAGCTGGGGTGACTACACCAGCAGAAAGCAAGGCCATTAGCACGAACCCTCATGAGGCCACACAGGTCTGTACCACCCCACTTGGCAATCCATCTAATCATCAGCAGATCTTTTGTTAAGGACTGAAATGGTTCACCAACTGACCAAATGACGCAATGATGCATATATGAAGTACAAACGAAGCTGGTAAACTTAAAGTGTTGGCATTGAGGCAATGTAGCCATAGTGCTGCATTTGTACAATTAGAACAGAATGGTCCCATCATGACTGTTTGCCCTTAAATTAGCAACAGCAAAACAATACGTTGCTGAGAGGCTTCTACTTCTTCCTTTGCCAATCCCTGCCCCCAAACCACATTTGTCCTCCTTTTCCATCCCCAGCGCCCTCTCTCTTTTCACCTTTCTCACGAGTCGGCGTTCTGTCATCAGAAACAACAGGAGAGGAGAAAAGGCGACTATTTCCTCTGACAAAGAGAAAAAGATCAAATAACCACCCCTTGTCTTTGTCGCAAATCTAAACGTAGCTTCTCTGTGCTGGCAAGACTCTGTGCTGCAATGAAACCAGATGCGCTGGCATTTCAGACCATTTAACAAACAAATGCCACCACACACTTGGCACACTGGAGGCTCTGTCAGTCTCACAAGGCTGGACTTTTTCATGCTCCACAACACACACACACACACACACACACACACACACACACACACACACACACACACACACACACACACACACACACACACACACACACACACACACACACACACACACACACACACCTCAGTCTGAAATCGTAACCTAAGTGACACTTTTCCTACTTTTGGCGACAGTGCTCGCCTTTCTTTTGAGTGACAGTTTGATTGCAGGGCTCGTCTTTCAAGGAGTTCTCCTTCCTCTATCCGTTTCTATAATGGTCGGGGAAGCCTGAGCAGGGTTCTATTTCACCCCCTGAGCACTGAACCAGAAGATGAGGACAAAAGAACAATTCTTCCAAAGGTGCGGCGCAGACAGTCGCAACACCGATTGGACCAAATAACCTGTCATTCAGCGGGGCTGCTATGCATTTTCCCGACAGAGAACGAATGGTATAGAGGCAAGCGGGTTGCTGGTGTGGGTTTAGTGGAGAGTGGGTGGTGTGTGCCTGCCTTGATGTAGAAAAGACTCACTGAGGACAGATGGGTACATTTACTCCCAGCATAGGTACAATAATTACACTTACAGAGAGTAGGAGAGGAAGGAAAGGGGAATGTCCTCGGAAAGATCAGATATCAAGTTAGCATACAGAACCCGGTCACATCAACACATTTCCACATTAGAAATTAAATCAGTGCCGAGCCATGTATTCTGCAGCATGAAGGAATCATGCCCTCCAAGAAAAACACAAATTGAACTGGCCAGTTCAAACAGCGAAATAAATTCACAAGCCTCTCCAAAATATCAGGAAATCTGCTCTCTTGGAAGACCAATAAAGTCCACCTCTTTAGCCCAACAGCAGCTCTTCTGTAGCAGCTGGATTAGCGTAGCGTGGCATTAACTGAGCTGGGGCTGGCTGCTACCTGCTGAGCCATTCTTTGCCCATTCCCACTCGCTCAATCAGGGACTAAATCCCTATCGCTTCACTCGCTAACATTAAACTAAGGGCCTCATTGATTGTAGCCTGCAGGGGTGTGTGAAGCCTCCGCTTCTTTTCTTCACAGTTACCAAAAAAAAGGAGAGATTAGCTGGGAGGCACTTTGTGTTATCTCTCTATCTTTACAGCAGTCCTTCAACACACATCACCGAGAAACAAAAGAAGATCTTCGGGATAGGGCGGACATTGTTTAAGAGGTGGTGACCGCTTCAGGTGATGAAACACATCGTTGCTGTCGGGGATTGTACGTGTGCGCTGACCAGGAAAGTGTACAGAGTTGATAGAGGGGTTGGCCAGCTGTCCATGAGCCGATGCCCCGTGTGCTAAAAGCTTGGAGGGAGAGTTAATTGAGTCCCATGCTTCACAGCCTTTGGGTCTGAGCCTCTTTAAAGGACTAAAGACGTGAACTAAGAGCGGGCTACCTCACACTGTGCCACGGTTGATGAGTTTTTTCGCCCGTCAATTATTAAGCTGTCCCAGGATGACCCCCCTCCTTCCCCTCCCCAAGGGCTCAAAGGCTGCCCTGGAATTCTTCACACGACTGTGTATCCCTGTTTTTGCTTTTTTAGACATGCTCTGGCATCTTCATCTGCGGTTTGGATTTTTGAGCCCGTGTTTGAAAAAGTGATGTCAACATATCTCGGCTTGTTTATAGCCACTGCTGCCCTAAAGAAAGGAGCGGTAGAGAGGAAAAGAGAGGTCGATATACGTGTAAAGCGAGGGAATTTGCTTCCTATTAGGTGTGTGTGTGTGTGTGTGTGTGTGTGTGTGTGTGTGTGTGTGTGTGTGTGTGTGTGTGTGTGTGTGTGTGTGTGTGTGTGTGTGTGTGTGTGTGTGTGTGTGTGTGTGTGTGTGTGTGTGTGTGCTGGAGGAGAGACCGCAATGCTAGTGGGTGGTCCAAGAAGACTGTGGCTTCGGAGAGGAATCTCCCTTAAGACGTTGCTGGATTTATCACTGGCCATGGTAAAACCTACACACAGACGTAGAGACACACACACACACGCACACACACATGCGGACACATGCATGTGTGTTTCGCTTTTATGGGACCGGAGCTGAGAAGCCTTCATCGTATTCTCTTATGCAGCTCTAACCTAATTTTTCCACATTGCTGTCTCCATTTTCGACCCCGCCGGTCGCTTTCTCTCCTGCATTCTTTCTTGTGACGCTTGGTCTGCCCTCCATCTCGCTCTCTGAGGCTTTCTCTCGGCAGGCCTCCTGCTTTCAGACAGAGGAGGGTTTGTCAGGTGCCAAATCCCTGAGCTGAGAGATCAAAGGCAGACAAAGAGACTGGTGACTTACTGTTCTATTCTGGAAAGGCAAAAATAATGGAATCCCTCATAGACAGGGGACATTACATTCTTCCCCTCTTTTCCCCCAGCAGCTCTTTCAATCCTCTTGTCTAGCTTTAGTCTCTTTTGTCAAACCCTTCCTCTGACCCGTCCCCATCCCTGTTGTCTCTGAGCTCAAGCCCATTTAGAGGAGAGAGGGAAACAAGGCAGAGGGAGTTAATGAGTATAGTTGGGCCTGAGTGTTGAGGATACTGCCAGATGAATTGGTCACACTGCATAAAAAGGAGGGGGAAATAGGATGGTAGTGACAATCTGTTAAAAAAAAAAGATAGGAGCAAGCTAACTAATGATACAATGACAGCTGCCCCCGCGCAATCCAACTAAAGCCTGGCTAAGTTTTCCTCTGAGTGGCAACAACCCACACAACTGTGCTTTGAACAATCGTAGACGCTCCCAAATAAAGCCACATCTACCCACACACCCTTGTTGGGATCTGCAGGACCACAGAAAGTTTGTTCATTTCTGGGGAGAGACAATATTCATTTGTCATGAGACGCAGTCATGACATGAATTCTGACCCAGGAATGTGATGGTCTTTCACACCTAGAGTGGGGAAGGGGGGACATTCTCCAGGACCTTCCTCCCCCCTTTCTGCTCACAAGACTCTCCCCCCATGCAATCAGCCAGTCACTGATTGGTTGAAGCTCTCAGGCTTCGACACCTCTGAAGTCACACGTGGACAAAAGGCTTTCACCCAGCCTCCGCTAAAAACACTCTTGCAAAAGCAAACTCCAACGAGGTGGGTTGCTGAAGAGCAGCTCATCCAGTGTTAGCACACAGCTAACACGAGAGGCCGGCAACCAGAGGCCTCCACTCCTCAACTCATCTGCTGACCCACCACGAGGGTCAGACCTTCCCCTGATCCAGAGACCAGCACCCAGAGTCTGCTCTCCAGGGAAACCAACCGGTTCCTCCAGGACGGGACCAGGGACCCTCACAGAACTTCTTTGTGTTTTTCCTGAACAAGCAGGAAAGCCATCACAGGCCTGAGCGACCAGCTCCTCAGTCTGAACAAAGGGACAACCAGGAGCTGTAAGAAGGACTCCTGAAACATCAACTCCATCTTCTTCTCCTCAGCCTGCAGAACCAGCAACCACAGTTAGCAGGAGGTGCTAACTACAGGAGAAGGCACCAGCTTCCCTCCAGCACGACAACTGAACTCTTCCAAGGAAGTGGTAACAACTGGGCATTACTTGAGATTAGTTAAACTTGATGCTATGCATAGAACTGTTTAACTTTATGAAGATGTGTTGATTCTGTTACAGTGATCGCGTTCTGTTGATTATGATATTAGGCACCGTTATCAACCTGTAAACCACTGTTAGCTCTGCCACAGACACAGGGTCTGCATGCTAATCTGCTTTACTAACTTGTTAACTCGCAACCCTACACATATCACATCAAAGACAACATCACACCGTAACCGAACACCATCTGACGACTCCTGACGTTTTACAAGACAAGTCTCATTCACATAAACTCATTCTAGAAATGGTCCCTTAGCAGAGACACACAGAAGCAGATGCTGTGGCTAGCTTCTATTGTTCTTTTGCTATCAGCACATGGCCGAGCTGTAAAGGACAGACTTCCTGTTCTCTGACAACCTCCATTTGGAATGTAGTTTCTTGTGATCCGCCATCTTGTTTTGTAGTTCCATCACACGTCACACACACACACTCCCTCCAACTCTCTCTCTCTCTTTCTCTCTCCACACACACACACACATGCACCTACACACACCCAGCTGTATATAGGTAGTTAGAATCTGTGTTTTATTTGTTTTCATTGTTAATAAATATATTTTTGGAATCATACTTGCTGTTTTATTAATGTGCACAAAGGTGAATGAAATGTCGACCTCTTCTGTGTTAAGAACTCCAAAATCCTTCAAGCTTTACTGTTAATTCTGGTAATTGTAATTAATTTCACTATTAATTCAAATTCCTGATTAACTGTTTAGTATATCTTATGAGACTGATATAACTGAATTGGCTATCATTTCCTGTTACGACAGGTGGTGCTCCGAGGTATCTGATACAGATCAGATTAAATTTCAACATTATTAATAACTATCTTTGATAATTATTAATCATTATTGATAGCCAACCAAAACATAAATAGTGATCCATATGAGGACATAATGGTCCCAACATAATGGTGCCCCGTGTGAGGCTACATAATGGTGCAGCCCGTGTGAGGACATAACATAATGGCGCCCCGCCCGAGGGCATAGCAAAGTCGACTTTCATTCATATTTGTGCAATATTAATATCAGCATACACTTTGGTACAAACCAAAAAATCTCTGATTCCGGTGTGAAATCTCCCAAAGCTTTCACATCCACCATTGTCTTCCTGCTACCGCAGTAGACATCCAGCCGTACTCACAAAAGTACGACGTGGTGAAAATTGTTTTATTCACAGCTGAATCAAAATTGAGAGACAGTGTGTGAGTAAATAAGCCCTTTGAGTTACACTGGAGTTGCTGCTCCAGCTGATGTCTCCAAGTTACTGCCCTGCAGTGAAACATTAGCATTCGAATGACACCCATTCAATGCAACTAGAAGCAAAGTTGGTGATTCCATTGTCCTGAAACTTATCACATCAGTGCCACCGGCCGTGTGATACTTGAAGAGTGAGTGAGAATCAGCTGATACTGCCAACGCATATCAGCATAAGAGCATTTTAGCCACAGTGACCAAAAGCACTGTGAAGTTTTTACCTTGCTGTTATTCCCAAATTCCAGCTTGAGTTAAAGTTAAAACTTTTCCTGACTGACACTGCCATGCATTTTAGTTAGTGTATGTTTTAACCCTGGTACGCATTTACAATCGTAAATTCCTACCTGATCTTATCTGTGTGTGTGAAGCCCTCTCTCCACAGGGAGTCCCCCTCACATCACAGAGAAGAATAATCCTTTGATCAGGCTAACCACAGGAACATTTTATGGTGTCTGCTAGACAACTCCATAAACACACATTTAAGTTTTCAAACGATAACTTAATCTTAGCCTCATCATCAGCATCCCTTTTGAAACAATGGAAATCAATAATTTGGATGAGTTGATCGCTTCAATTGCAAAAAGCTTGAAACCTGGTTTCACGGAACTCATTGGCAGATTGAGTCTGGCTGAATGCAATGAAGAGATAATCTCTCTAATTAATGGTTCTGGTAATGCACAGACTGCATCCCATGGTTCATTGTTGAGATGTTTGCTTCTAATCTTTCATAGGCAAACCACCCTCGCCTGTAAAGTTAAAGCAGACTTAGAAAAGGAAGTAGAACTTTTAAAAGTGCAAAATGCTTCTCTCCTCCATGAAGCTGGAACGGCGAGTAGAAAAGCATTACACTACTTAAAAGATCTACATGCAGCAGAGTCAGAACTCTGCTCACAAAGAGAAGAACTGTTCAGGCTTAGATCAGAGAATCTAACCCCAGTCAGATCTTCCAGCCAATGTGACTCTGGTTTTTCAGATTCATCCTCTGCGGAAGAGGAGCAGGGATCCCCACAGACGGTGCAATCTGTCCCAACCGAGTCAATGTCTTTGGGACTCCAGTCATTTGCAACCTGTCTGTCAACAGACAGAGACAACAATGACTTGACTTCCCAGTTTTCCGACTCAGATTTTGAGGAGACAGTAAGATTATCTTCCAGATTCTCTGATCAAAGTCCCTCTCATCCATCTTGTGACTCCCAGGTCAACAGGAGAAGGGGGGTCAGCTGCTTCACAGCTCCCCCCGACACACCTCCCAGACCTGAGGTATGTGAGCCAAGCCATACCTTTTCAAATGCTAATTTGGTCCTGTCTTTATCAGAGAGGAAATCCAAGTTCCCTCGCTTTAAAGAGCTGACATTTTTAGCAGAAGACATGCCAATATTTGATCCAGACAACTCTGATCAACATATTGAGGATTATTTGAGAGAGTTAGACACTCATCTAGTTGATCTTCCACACGCCACCGACAGGGAAAGGATTCTCTTTTTGCGGAAAACCAGCTCACGAGCGGTCCATAAGTTTATCCAAACACAACCTCCCAGTGTGCAAGACAACTACACTCAGCTTCGCCAAGCGATGACGGAAGAATTTTCTTCTGCCGTTGATGAAACTGACTGTATAGTTGGAGCTCTCCAAATTAAACATTCACGTCTTGAAAATCCCAGGGATTTTTATCAACGTTTGAGACACACGTACTTTCAGGGTAGAAACACACCGGGCTTGGAAGAGAACCCAAAGTTCAAATCCATGTTCTTGCGTAACCTGCACCCTTCCATACGTGTTCACGTTGCACTCATGACACTTAAAGGTATTCCATCCATGCATGAACTCAGGAAGATCACACAAGCAGTCTGGGAAACTGCTGTCACTTCCAAAATCATCGCAAAACCATCTGAACCTGCCAGTTCCAATCCTACAGTGTCAAACAGATTTTCTCCCCCACACCCCTCTCACAACAGGTCGAGGGGGGGTGTGAAAAGACAGCAGGGAACCCAGAAGCGTAACCGCTGCATCCCACAGCTGCCTAGAGATGGCCATGCTCAGAACAGAAGCTGCAGAAGACCATACTGGGAGATTCTGTCTCAAAACCAAGACGTGCACAGTGACCGGTCTGACAGCGACGCCCACTCTGACAGTTCTGACAGTTCCAGGCACAGTCAGGACTTCTCAGACAGGGACAATGCCTCCGACCGTCTCTCTGTCTCCCACAACCAGGAGCGTTACCGCCCGGAGCCCCGAGCAAACCACAGACGCTCCAGGGCTCCTCATAGTCCATCCCGGCACCGACATCAACACAAATGCTAATCCAATGTAGCCACCTTGTTTCCTGCAGTTAGGCAGACTTGAGTTGTCAGCAGCAGCAGAAACTCCGTCCCTAAACAGTAATAGCAAGACACCCTGCTATTAACTTGGTAAGCCTAACTTCTGATTGGACGCAAAACACTGCTGTCCATTCAACAAGTACACTGGATTATATTTTGTGCACAACCTTGTCAGACACAGAGCTAGTTTGAAACACTAGTTAGGACTCATTATGACTTACACATAGTCATATACATGCATTTCCATGCAGCTCTCATCAAGGTGACACCTCTCCTCCTTCTCACCTTAACCCATTCTAACTAACAACCCTGTGTCTCACTAACACCTAGGGGGAAACAAGTTAGTTATTTTACATCATGACAGTGTCATTGTGGTTTATCTGAATTTTGTTCCATAACCTGAAGGATTGTTTTGTACTACTCTTGCATAGCAGAGATAGATAGTACCAACAATGCCCAGTTGGTTACCAAATGTCCAGATGTTACCACATGAATGAACTGATGAAATGATGAATGAACTTTCTCTTCTGTGGACTGAACGTGTGTGTCCTCAGAATCACACATCGAGTCTGCTTCTGAAGACACAGGGGGGATGTTGGGATCTGCAGGACCACAGAAAGTTTGTTCATTTCTGGGGAGAGACAATATTCATTTGTCATGAGACGCAGTCATGACATGAATTCTGACCCAGGAATGTGATGGTCTTTCACACCTAGAGTGGGGAAGGGGGGACATTCTCCAGGACCTTCCTCCCCCCTTTCTGCTCACAAGACTCTCCCCCCATGCAATCAGCCAGTCACTGATTGGTTGAAGCTCTCAGGCTTCGACACCTCTGAAGTCACACGTGGACAAAAGGCTTTCACCCAGCCTCCGCTAAAAACACTCTTGCAAAAGCAAACTCCAACGAGGTGGGTTGCTGAAGAGCAGCTCATCCAGTGTTAGCACACAGCTAACACGAGAGGCCGGCAACCAGAGGCCTCCACTCCTCAACTCATCTGCTGACCCACCACGAGGGTCAGACCTTCCCCTGATCCAGAGACCAGCACCCAGAGTCTGCTCTCCAGGGAAACCAACCGGTTCCTCCAGGACGGGACCAGGGACCCTCACAGAACTTCTTTGTGTTTTTCCTGAACAAGCAGGAAAGCCATCACAGGCCTGAGCGACCAGCTCCTCAGTCTGAACAAAGGGACAACCAGGAGCTGTAAGAAGGACTCCTGAAACATCAACTCCATCTTCTTCTCCTCAGCCTGCAGAACCAGCAACCACAGTTAGCAGGAGGTGCTAACTACAGGAGAAGGCACCAGCTTCCCTCCAGCACGACAACTGAACTCTTCCAAGGAAGTGGTAACAACTGGGCATTACTTGAGATTAGTTAAACTTGATGCTATGCATAGAACTGTTTAACTTTATGAAGATGTGTTGATTCTGTTACAGTGATCGCGTTCTGTTGATTATGATATTAGGCACCGTTATCAACCTGTAAACCACTGTTAGCTCTGCCACAGACACAGGGTCTGCATGCTAATCTGCTTTACTAACTTGTTAACTCGCAACCCTACACATATCACATCAAAGACAACATCACACCGTAACCGAACACCATCTGACGACTCCTGACGTTTTACAAGACAAGTCTCATTCACATAAACTCATTCTAGAAATGGTCCCTTAGCAGAGACACACAGAAGCAGATGCTGTGGCTAGCTTCTATTGTTCTTTTGCTATCAGCACATGGCCGAGCTGTAAAGGACAGACTTCCTGTTCTCTGACAACCTCCATTTGGAATGTAGTTTCTTGTGATCCGCCATCTTGTTTTGTAGTTCCATCACACGTCACACACACACACTCCCTCCAACTCTCTCTCTCTCTTTCTCTCTCCACACACACACACACATGCACCTACACACACCCAGCTGTATATAGGTAGTTAGAATCTGTGTTTTATTTGTTTTCATTGTTAATAAATATATTTTTGGAATCATACTTGCTGTTTTATTAATGTGCACAAAGGTGAATGAAATGTCGACCTCTTCTGTGTTAAGAACTCCAAAATCCTTCAAGCTTTACTGTTAATTCTGGTAATTGTAATTAATTTCACTATTAATTCAAATTCCTGATTAACTGTTTAGTATATCTTATGAGACTGATATAACTGAATTGGCTATCATTTCCTGTTACGACAGGTGGTGCTCCGAGGTATCTGATACAGATCAGATTAAATTTCAACATTATTAATAACTATCTTTGATAATTATTAATCATTATTGATAGCCAACCAAAACATAAATAGTGATCCATATGAGGACATAATGGTCCCAACACCCTCCTACTGCAGCCCACCTTGACTGACCCGCATGCGAAGCCTGATGGGCCAGCTATTCTGCAGCCCACATAACAAAGTACCCAATACTCTCAGGAGCGAAAGCATGAGAGCTAACCTGCACTACAATAGCAATCCCCTGAACCAAAAAAAAAAAAAGAAAGGAATGTAACACCCAGCACATGGCACACAATAACTCGACCTGCCCAGGCAGAACAATCGCCTCCCTTGTAATCAAGAAAAGGAGAGAATTAAGTTCAAACCGCTGCATTCTCCTTCCTTTCAAGGCCTTGCTTTATCTTCTCCGGGTGATGAAAACTCAGTCGCTCTTTTTTAGTCATAACAGACAGTGAGCGCTCTTCAGAAGAGCAGTCAAGAGGCGTCCTCACAAAGCCGCTCTTTCAAAAAGCGATGCGATCGGCTTTCAGGACCTGAGGGCAAGGAGAGTCTCTCCTTCTCCTGCACCTTAAGAAGCCCACCATCACTATTTAAACCTGCTTTTCTGGCATCCACCTCTGCCTTTGTGCTCCTTCTATCTCCTGACTCCCTGCAGAAAGCGCTTTGCTGCTCAGGTGAGACTCCCGCAAGCAGGGATTACTTTTCCAAAAGGGCTTTTGTTTACAGCAAACTGCTGCAATGAGCTGGACGTTACATGCTGTACGTCCCAAGAACCGATGATAAAAAGCAAGCCACATCACTACACCTGAGCCACCAGCGGATTAGCAGAGATAACTAGCCACTGACCGTTAGCATCTGTCATTGGAACAGCAGGAGAGTGGAGCAGGTTAACTCATTAATTCTGTCACCCAGGGTTATCAATTACCTCCGGCCCCGACGGCGACACGTCGGCCACACGGCCGGCGGAAACACATCAGCGTGATGGATGAGGGACACACGGCCACCGAAACTGATCGCCAAGATTGATGACATACACTCGACACACATCTTGACCTTGACCCGGCGATGGGAAAAGGTCCTGTACAAGCTACCAAATCACCCAACGAATGCCGAACCAGAAGAAATTCCAAATCTGAGCGGTGACATCTGGGTCGACTGCGTTGCTCATGTTAATGGAGACCTCGAACAAAAGCCAGACAGGTTAACAACGTTAATAACACACATGCTAACCTTACAGACAATTACTGGGGTTGTTGCTGACAATGGTCAATGCCAGTGGAGGGGGGGTTTGCAAGAGTTTGCCCAGTAGTTTGTCAAAAGTCAGATGATTTATAACTGTGTTTGCAACCATGCCAATCAGTAATGAGAGAGCCAACCAAGATGTAATGCTAATTTAAATCTCAATGGAGCAGCACCCAACGAGGTGTATAAGAGGGAAATACTGGAGATTTAAAAGTACAACAAAGGAAGAGCGGAAGAACAAAAGTGCTATGGTTCATTCAGGTTGATACACATGCAGAAATAATTGGGATTTCCTCTAAACTGTAAATAAACTCGATTACAGTGATATAATATAAACTAGGAAATCGCTATAATTAAAACACAGGGACGATGAATCATCACGTCTATAATCAGCACCTTTTTCAAAAAGCAGCATTTTCAAGCTCATTTCATGCAGAAGTGAGCAAAGTGTGCACGTCATCTGTGAAATGAGTGTTGCAAAACCATATTAACAAAAGCAAGGTTGTACATTAAAGTTGCTATGTAAGCAATTAATGCTATTATACGCATACAAAACCAAACACAGTAGAAAAGAAACTAAACTGAACTATTGAATAAATAAATATATATATATATATATATATATATATATATATATATATATATATATATATATAAAATAAAATATATATATATGTGTGTGTGTGTGTATATATAAATAAATAAATAAATAAAATAAAAATATAGATATATGTGTGTGTGTGTGTGTGTATATATATATATATATATATATATATGTGTGTGTGTGTGTGTATATATATATATAATTTCATGTTAAAAATTTCATGTTAAAATCAGCCTAAAGAATTGCATGTCATTGATTTTTGGGTTGGGGTATATATTTCACATCAAACAATATTATGACATTTCTTGACTTGTTCAAGTTTTACAAAAAATTGTTTCCTTTCTTGTCATAAAATCTAAACCAACACCAGACTCTGTTCAAAAACGTGCAAATTTGATCTTTTCAGATTTGAAATCTTCCAAAAGCCTCGATTACTGTCAGACTGTCAGACTAACAAAGCACTTCCTGCTCCTTTTTTTTTTTTTTTTTTTTTGTTCTCTGTGGTGCCACCTATGCTGTAACAATTTGGCCTGCATAACAAAAAAAAAAGAAGAAATATTGTTCTGAAGACTTCCTGTGCACCAAGGCCTTGGCGTTCTAACTGACACGTAGGCCTCGGCTTCCTCCATAATTCCTCGAGCCTGGCCTTAAGAAGGAATATCAGCACAATGGGAATATCGCACAAATCTAAGGCATTCCACCCAGCCACTTCACATGGTGCAGGGCCACTCCTTAAACAGGGACACACAAGGTCCTGAAAGTGAATGCAAGGTGGGGAAAACGCAATGCCAACGAGTGAAACAGATACGGATGGAGGAGCAGCGAAATGGATGGAGCAGGCACGAGAAAACAGATCTATCTTTGTTTGATGGATCACTGTTTGACTTGGCTGCGCCGGGTGGGAGCTGCTCAGATTCCACTTTTGAAAACTTGCCAGACCCGCAAAAAAGGGCGGCAACACCCAAAGCTGGGCGCCATGCCAACGGGCCGAGGACCTTTTGTGACCTAAGATTCGTCCAGCAGGTGGGTAATGGACCGTAATTCAAAGGCAAACAAGACAAGGGATGTATGCACAAACACACGCTCGCAAAACCTCTGCACACCTGCACGCTCTCAGGTAGCAGCACAAAGCCCTTCAAAGGCCCTCTGGACTATAGAGATGCACTTTGCAGTGGCGTGCGTTGCATGCAAATGTGAGGAAAAGACACACATGGACACACACTCAGACAGCAAATCCGTGGCATTGGGGATTTTTGTGCAGGTACACTTGGGGACAGCGGCGCAGCAGGCACGAAGGGAGGTAAACAAACTCAGTCAAGGTATTGTCTCGGTCTAATTTCCTTCAAGGTCTCAGGGGGGCTCCAGTCTCATGGTGACCGTGTGTGTGTGTGTGTGTGTGTGTGTGTGTGTGTGTGTGTGTGTGTGTGTGTGTGTGTGTGTGTGTGTGTGTGTGTGTGTGTGTGTGTGTGTGTGTGTTCACGGAGCATGCTTTCCTGACATTGTTTACAATACGAAAAGCTGCATTTCGAATCAGTTATGAGGGAGGTGGAGGTTAGCACGTATGCTAATGCTGTTGTGCAAGGAGGTGGGTGGGGGGGTACTTGGGAGGGGGTGGGGGGGGTCTCTCACATGGATGTACACAATCAGGGGAGTCAAGCCGTTCCAGTCAAGGAGAATGGGGCAGGAAAAGGGAGGATGTGTGAGGAGAGCACACACAAACACTAAGAATAGGTGAGTGGTGGAGGAGGAAGCGATAGGGAAGCCGTCTGAATGGGGCCTCATAGCTCATTCTGTAAACAAGTGCAAACCACGTGTCGCGCCGCGGAGCACAAATACATAACAAATCACTGCCGGGGCCCCGCAAAGCACAAGCTCAATGCACACTTCTGCGAGATGATTGTGTGCTAATTGCATTTTATTCTTCCCTTGCACAATATACAATGTCTCACACGGATTCTGCACCTGGAAATGAATGGAACCAATTTTATTTACGATAAGACCAGCAGCAGATCAGACATGTACATTAGAACTGACATTATAATGCATATAATCTTCAACCAGACAGACTGATGCCTCGTTTATGCGACATCTTCAAGTGAAAACAAGTAAATTTTTTAATTTTTGTTTTGTGTGTCCGTTTACACTGGGAGTCACTGAAAATGAAACTCTTTGAGAACTGCTCCCAAGGTGGCACTTCATGAAAATGCAACTTTTCTGAAACCCTTGTCACTACGCTTTGGAAATGTGGCCATAGTGAAAAGTTCTTCTGCAAGTTTATTGACGATAACAATAATGGCAGCCGTTTCATAGATGAGAGTCACCTTTAATACCAATACATCTTCATTTTCTGTCCATAAGAAGATCCGCCTTATTGTTTATTGTATATTTATTGTTTATAGCATATCGTTGCATGCGTGAATGTGTGTGTGTGTGTGTGTGTGTGTGTGTGTGTGTGTGGTCTCATTACAAAAACAGCCAATAACTCTAACACGTGGCCTGGCATCGTAACTGCATGGTTTTCAGGTGATTTTAAAAATGTTGTGGTGTCGACGCAAAACATTTCTGAAATAAAAATGAAAACATGAGGCATTTTCACTTCAAACGTTGTCGTGTAAACTTGGCTGAGGAGCTAAATTTAGGTGAGACAACCCGTATAAGTCACGAGAATAACTTTTTTACAACTGAATGACTCAGTTTTGAGGATTAAACTCTTATATTTAAATTTAAAGGCAATTTGTAGAAAAAAGTACAATAACAATAAACAAAATGACAAAACTGTGACTTAATTACAAAAGCCTATTTTTTTTAAATCTCGAATTCAACTGCAGTAGCTGTGATAAATGTCAGTGTAATTGCTGTCATGTCAGTATAGAGTATAATTTTCTAGATTCATTAGTTTGTTGAAAGTTTAATTATATAATTACTAATGAATAAAAATATTGGCAGCTCATGCTTACAGTATTCATATTATTATGCCATGTTTGCATTAAAACAACCTGAAGACAAAGACAATGACCACAGTGATCTGAAATAATATCCGGTTTAACGCTCCACGTTACCCAAATGCTGTTCTTAGCTGTTCTTAATAACTTCACTCCATAAAACGTGGCCTTTCTGGAAAGATTCTTGTGGGGAAATTGAGCGTTTACTGCGACTCCAACACTTGAATCATGACTTCATAATTCTTCACGGCCTCTAAATCTTTCCTTTCACAGGTGTGTGTGTGTGTGTGTGTGTGTGTGTGTGTGTGTGCGCGCGTGCGTGAGTGCGTGCGTGCGTGTGTGCGTGCGTGCGTGCGTGCGTGTCCTCAGGTGAATACAATGCAACTGGAAAACTGTTACCATGTGACGTCGATGGCATCGAGCACACAGCCCGGAGCAAAAGCAAGCCTATTGTAGGCTGATACTGACACGGAGCTCCAATCTGATGGGAGGAATGATGGCTTTTAGCCGCAGACAAACAGAACTCAAACGAGCAGCCTCTACAACAAGGAGTGTCAAATATAAGCCTGCGGGGCAAAACTCGGCCCATAAGAGGCTGCCATGTGGCCGACAAACCTACCAAGGCAACTGTAAAGATGTCAGTGGAAACATTGATTTTATTTCATTTTTCAAACAAATTTCTGAAGAGTAACGGACACAACAGAACACTAAGACCGGAGCTGAGAAATCAGTGATGCTGCCATGAAAGATAGCAACCTTGTCACTATTAAAGCAGCCTCAAAGCCAAGCTGTCATCTAACAACAGTTATAGAAGTTTTTTGGACGTTGCTGGATGTTGAGATTGCAGCAATTTTTGGGACTAACTGTTCAAATTTTGACTTTTTCAGAATGCGTCACAAACTTAAAAGTTTACATTTAAAGGCTATTATGGCACCGTTTTACCGGTCCATCCCACACAAGATAAAATTGGGCTATATGTGGCCCCTGACCTAAAATATGTTTGACACCTCAGGTCTTGTCACATTTAAAGGTTTTACCTGCCGTAATATGATTCCCTTTTCCCCCCAAAAAAAGACTGATTTGATTTCTCAACTAAAACATTATTTTTTCTCAAAAAAAATAGATTTTTTGGGTTGATGGTTGACAAAAAATACTGAAGAGACAGAATACCAAAAACATTTTAGGTAGTTGTTTCTGTTTTAACTATGTAGCGCTGTCATATTCTATATAGCTATTTAATTTATTAAAGTGTGTTCTCCTTGTTACACACCACAGACACGCCTCATGTGGGACACACAGTACGTGACACACACATCTGTCAATGCTTAAGCCCAAAGAAACACCAGCACAGTCTTAAATACCCGCTTGTCTGCAGTCTCTGGGACAAGTTTAACATCAACCATGACGGGGGATTTTTTTTTTTTTTTCTTCAAGATGAGGCAGGGCGGATTGAGGGACGGGGTCGACTTACGGGTGAAAAGGAAGGTATTTTTAGCTTGTTTGTTTAGGTAATCTACTTGTAGCTCGCAGACGACAGCCTGTCTGGGGCCTCAAAAAAACACCTTCTATTGTGCGTGTGTGTGTGTGTGTGTGTGTGTGTGTGTGTGTGTGTGTGTGTGTGTGTGTGTGTGTGTGTGTGTACGCTGTGCGCTCCATCGAGGTACATTAAAAACTGTGCTGGGTCACTAGTTCTTCGATGGCTCATGTCAAGCCCGATGACATTCCGATGGTCTCCGTTGTGCCTGTCACTGCTCTGACCTTTGACCTTTCACGATGTACATTCGGACTCCCGCACTCGTCCCCCCCCCATACCACTTTCTCCTCTCTCTCAAAAAAGCATTGAGGTCACTGCTGACGTGTGAGTGACAGTTGACCCCTCCCCTCGACTCCGGTTCGTATGTCTTGGTGTGTGTGTGTGTGTGTGTGTGTGTGTGTGTGTGTGTGTGTGTGTGTGTGTGTGTGTGTGTGAGTGTGTGAGTGTGTGAGTGTGTGTGTGTGTGTGTGTGTGTGTGTGTGTGTGTGTGTGTAAACTTCCCAGGAGTGGATGCATGCGCTGGCCTCCCTGACCCCCACGCTAGTTGAACCCAGCGCTGCAGGCGAGGGGTGAAGAGTGTAACAGAAGCTGGAGGTTAATGGCCGCCGCTCAGACAGGGTTACTCCGCTAATGTGTTTTTAGCATTTAGCTTTAAAGTGACGACGGAGATGCAGGAGCGGCGATGACGGCGAGAGGCTAACGACGCTAAGTTGAGCTTCCAGCTCTGAAGTGTGTGTTTGTGTGTAGAGGAGTTTGCAGAACTGAATGTTCTCATACTTGTATTCTTCACTTTAGAAATGGTCGTGACATTAAAGTTTGAATTGTACTTATTCGGTCACTATTTTACCAGTAAACAGATTGTTTTCAATACGTTGCATAAACGTGATACAAAAATACAAAAACAAAGCCTTTACACTCCAAACATTGTGTAAACCTGAGAAAACCCGATAAGGAGCCCCTCACTGCCATCGTATAGGATCAGCAGTCCTTTTCCAAGTGGGAAGTTCCCACTTGTATTTTCCATCCTCAGCAGTGGGAACTTTATCACTTCCCAGTTAATGAAGAATGCAGCATGTACCGCATGACATTTTAATTTCATCCCACAGCAGGAGGAGGAAACGAGATCTGCCCTCTCGGCTGTTATCTCCAACAAAGCGCTTTAGTCGTCCGCTCTGTGCTCCTCGACTCGAAGACAAGTGAAACCGCACTGCAATACACACACACACACACACACACACACACACACACACACACACACACACACACACACACACACACACGTACAAGTGACGGTGACTGTAATATCAACCGCAGCTGCCGGAGGTCGTGACACGGCTGCGCCGGCCTCGTTCAAAGGACGACGACCGGCGTCAGTACCCACAACCCCCTGCTTCACCTCTCACATCTCTGGCCATTTGTCAGGAGCTTGAGACGGGAATCAATTCATCATCCTCTCCGCTTTACTTTCTCTCTTGTGTACACACGCGAACACACACACACACACACACACACACACACACACACACACACACACACACACACACACACACACACACACACACACACACACACACACACACGGCCACAGATATCTGTCATTTTCTTTCAGTTGTTTCCTTGTCTCGTTCTCTTTTTTTCCTTTCACAAATCTTCCTGAAGCGTGAACCTTTCAAGAGATCTCGCTTTACTTTTTTTCCACCCCATTCCCTCCTCTCGCCGCGGATCAGGAAGGATCAATGCTTTAATCCCGGAGACGAGCCCGAGCAGGGACGCACCTCTACCTCAGAGAGTGAGAGAGAGAGAGAGAGAGAGAGAGAGAGAGAGAGAGAGAGACGGCCGCATCCCCAAATTACATTTCAGCTCTCCCGCCGAGAGGTTACACCTCGCAGGCCGCCCCACGGCGTGTTTGATACACATAGAAGTTTGCATTTCGGTGAGCATACGCGTCGCAGCGGGACGCCGGCCACCCGATCTCAAAGTTATGGGCTCAAAGCAAAGATAGTCACGTGTGTCAGACTTTGTATATGGACTGGTCTCTCATGTGCTTTGCTGCTCAGAGGCGCATGTTCTTTTTTTTCATTACGAACATGACTGTAGTAGGCACTGTCAGTACTGTATTTGCTAATTAAGTACCGGTAGTAGGATTTTCTGTTTTGATAGTCATTGGGAGTCTTGGACATCTTTGTTGCCAGAGAATATACTAAATTATTTTCACAGCTTTCTTTCATATTTTTTTTTTTATTCTGTCATTTTATATTTTCAAAGCATAAAAGTACAGTGCAAAGCAAAAAAAAAAAAAATCCCTAAAACAAAAAAAAAAATACAAATTTACCAAGACTGTTTGAAAAGGCAATCTCAAAGCCAATTTACAGAATGGTTCCATCTTCATAGTTACGCTATCTCTACTGCCCCCACAGGTCATCAGTGGTATTACTCTGTTGATACACATCTGTAAGTTCCCTGGAAACTTAACAAATGACTCCCGTAATGAACCCAGCAGACGGACAGATGGCTCTGTCTATATTGGGCTGTGTGTTGAACGTCGAGCATATTTGGGTTTTCAATCTGTCAAACAAACTGGTATGATTTGACTCAAGTCTGAACTCAATACGTACGAAAGAAAAGACAGACTGAACAAACAACGTTAATGGACATTGGGATCTTAATTGCTGTTGTTGCTATTTTGAGTTTTTTGATATATTTTGAGGGCTTTTAGTGAGGAAGAAGAACAACAATCTGCCAACGCATTGTTGTGACTGTTTCGGAAAGGTTTGTCGCAGAGATGCACAGATCTGCAGCGAATGCCATATTTTACAAGAGACCTACAAGTGTACATGTAACATCCAGAACCGATGCCACCTGTTACGTGTAAACAACATACAGGAACGTCTTTATTCAAATCACACATCCACAGTTTAATTTTTTTTTTCCTCAGAATAATGCCTCAGTATGTCATTTCCTCCGCTGCTTAGATTATAGAAAAGACGGGGGTTTCTCAGCTCATTAGAATGGGCACTGCATCCAGACTAAGGCCCATCAGATTACATAGCGGACCCTTTTATTGCAAGGCTTTTTGTCGTAGCCCCTGAACTGATTGCCGCGGAGCAGCCTTTGATTTGGCCGCTGAACTTGGCCCGGGGGTGCGAGGAGAAAAGACCACCTAGGATTGGACGGAGGGGAGCTTAAGATAGAAATCAGCGGGCGAGAGAGACAGAAGAGGGAAGATAAAACATTTTCAAGGTGTTTGCAATCAGCTTCCCATTGTCAGCGAGTGACGGAAGAGCCGGCCGGACCGAGGGAGCCGGCGGCCTGCTTTGTCTCCGTGTTCTGATCGCGCGAACAGATTGGAACGTTAATGGAGGTTTATGATACCGGCCATGATATGCCTGCCGAGACAGATGCACAGAATAAATACAGCACACACAGATACACCCCTGTACACCCCTGTACACACACACACACACACACACACACACACACACACACACACACACACACACACACACACACACACACACACACACACACACACACACACACACACACACACACACACACACACACACACACACACACACACACACACACACGCGCGATCAAGAGCATATTGCCCCAGATCAAAGGGATTTCCGTGCGATGGTGAACCGTCGGATGAAGTGCAGAAAAAAAGCACGCTTGCCAGACTGGAACTAAATCTCTTTCCACTTCACTTCCCCCCCTCGTGCTTTTTGTGTGTGTGTGTCTCTTTTCTTTCTCGCTTTTCCTCCTCCCTCCTCATCCCCTTCCACTTTCACTCTTCTTGGCGAGAGAGGTCCGTTCTGCCTCTCTGTCAGCACAAAGAAGGTGGCAGGGGCCCTCTCTCTCTCTCTCTCTCTCTCTCTCTCTCTCTCTCTCTCTCTCTCTCTCTCTCTCTTTCATTCCCCTCTCTCTATCTCCAAAACAGTCCACCCATGCCCACTTGATGGCTGTCCACTTCTCCCTCTCCATCCGCCTTTCTCTGCCTATACATCAGTCCATCTCTCTTTACAAGCCCCTCCTCTCACTCTCCATCTCCCCCCGTCCGCCTGCCAGCCAAGAGGGAGAAGAAGAAGGAAAAAAAAAGAAAGGGTGAGGGATATTGAAAGAAAGTGAGCGTAGGAGAAAAGAGAGGGGGCAAGGGGGAAGAGTACGCAGGAGAAAATGGAGGGAGAAGGAGGGGAACAGACGGAGGGGGAAGGGGTGAGGGAGGAGAGGGAGGACCGCGGGCTTGTGTTGGTGGAGAGAAGCTGGGGTATTGATTCAGGGCCTTTTGACATGCTAATTTGCTTGCTGACTGCTTTAATCGCTCCCTCTTCCCATCACGGGCTTCAAAGAGACGATGCTTTGCGGCAGAAAGACGAGGGCAGAGGCGAGTGAAGAGAGAAACGATATCATCCCCTATAATGCCCCCCCCCCCCCCCCCCCCCCCCCCACCCATCCATCCGCTTTGACACTCCTGTAGCCCCTACTGTACGTATGTTAGTAATGCTGACAGCATTGACTCTTTAAAAATACAGCTAATAAAGACTTATAATCACTGAATCCACCTTTGATGTGGGATTTTCCTTGACCAACAGGTTGGAGATGGTCTCTATTGGATAATGGTTTTTGAATGATGAAATGTATTTGTTGACTTTTTTGTGATCTCGACCAGAACTTTCACACATGGAAACTCCCTTCATTAAGTATTTTTTTTTCTCCTCCAACTTGTTACTGGAAGTGTTTGCGCCACTTTCCAGAGTCGTTTCCCAGCTCATTAAATCCATCCAAAAGCTCAACCAAAAGTCAAATTAATGCAATAAAATGGCCGACACTTCAGACTGGTTCACTCACTTTTTCCAGTGAGACTGAAGCTAATAAGCCAGAGCATAAATATAGTAAAGGATGTGGCTGATTTTGCAATTAATTTTTTATTGCTAGTGTTTATAATCAAAAGTGTTATGATTAAAAAGAGATTAGGATCATTTGAACGGGGATGAAAACGTCCACTTGCACATTTTCGAGAAAAAGACAATTCTATCATAAAGAGGTTGAAATGAAGCTGTAGAAAAACGTTACTTACAACATTTCAACTTTGAAGCACTTTCTATTCTTTATTCTCAATAATCTGTCTTTATGGTAATGTTATGTCTCCAAAATTTCAACCTTATCCCTGATTGAATTCACTCTCAAAAGTTTCTCGTTTTGACTTTGTCATTGACATTTAGTCGGGTTTCTTTTTTCACTTTAGGCCGGGTTTACGCAACAACGCATTCCAGACATCTTAGTTTTTCTCATAAAAGGTTGACTTCATCACAGATTGGACATAATTGTCTTTCATCTCAATGTTTCATGTGATTTTTCAGTATTTGTACGGTATTCTCAACATAATAATATTTGGGACTCTTTCATTCTTATTCTTCTTATTCGTTCTTACCTTTTAAAGATTTGCAGTTGTTTTTATCATTTAATTTATTTTAATTGTCTTTCTTATGGAATTTTGATCCATGATGCATATTGCTTTTCCATTAAAGAAACACTCTTTAAATCATCTTTTGTGTGATTCTAATGCTTTATGGAAAAATCCAAACGTGATTCTATTTTCTGTGAAGCTTAAGGTTACACGTAACTCTTCATGCAGGTTTCCACAATACAGCCACATATATCAAATCTTAATTTGAAGCCCGTCCAGCTTTTTCCTGCAATCAGCTCCTTGAATTGAAGTATTCAATGGGGAGAAAAAAATAATGGGAAGAGGCGATAAATGAGTTGCGCGATGGATATCGGGCATAGCTGGCGCTGGAGAGAGCAGTCCGGCCCTCAGCCCAGGTCGCACTCCATCACCGGTGGCTTCCTGCCCTGAGCGGGGCAGGAGAACTGGAGAGGGGTGATGAGTGTCGAGAGCTGCAGAGGGGAACAAACACTGCGGCAGGACGGCAGCCCAGGAAGGAAAAACATTTCAGCACCTCAGCTAATGACGGCTGAATTACCACCACCTCCCTCTCCCATCCGCCCCACCATCAGCCCCCTCCTTCCCTTTCCACCTCGTCAAGGAGAAGATTTGTGTGCATCGGATTTTCCTTTGACGGGCGAAACAAGAGGAGAATATTAAAAAAAAAAAAAAAAAAAAAAAATCTGCTATAAGCAATCATTTCAGCAGGGAGGGAGGGAGGGAGGGGAGGGCGGACTGCTCATGAGACATTTTGTCCTCTCTTTCTCTATCTGTTGTTCCTCGCTGCTCTCCGTTGGTAATAGATTCCTCGTCTCTATTCAGCAGCACAAAATGAGCCTCTCTGGTGGTGAGGAGAGTGATGAGTACATTCACCTCCAGTCTGCTGCTCAGCTCGGGCTCCGCGTGTGCGCTTAGGCATACTAAAGACTGTGTGTGTGTGTGTGTGTGTGTGTGTGTGTGTGTGTGTGTGTGTGTGTGTGTGTGTGTGTGTGTGTGTGTGTGTGTGTGTGCAGCTCACACGTGTCTATCAGGTAAATCTGAATAAATATTGGCGCTCGCTCGCAGAAGTTCACGCGCACTCAGCTGTGCGTGTGCATGCTGGGGCTGCAGACACGAGTGTTTTTGTTACGTTAGTGTGTTAGTGTGACTTTGTGCACGCCGGCAAGAAGAGTGACAGGCGATGAAGTTCACTGTTGCGCCTCTCCATTGAATGCGCCCTCATTATTTAAGCCCACTTCCCTCTGCTGCGGCCAGAGACAGGCTGACGAACACTAACCGCCACGATGGCCGGTATGGAGGAAGCACGCGGAAAGAAGTACGAAGTAGGAAGAGGAGGAAAAGTGCAAGAGAGGGTGAAAGATCACTTGAAATCCTAAAATAAAAGATGGGGAAAGAAAAAGGACTAAAGCAAAGGGGAATTCTGTACCGATAGAGGATGCTAATGCTTCATCCGTTCCTCATTCGAGGACGAAGAAGCATGAGGGGGGAAAAAAGGAGTGAGGAGGGGGCAGAAAAGTGAAAGCGAGGGACCGAGTGTGTGTATTTAAAGCCATCAGGGGACCGGCGGGCTAAATAGAATTACGTGGTGAATTTAGAATGATGCTCCCAAGCGCATATTTAACACTGTCAACAGAGGGGGGGGGGGGGTGAGAGACCCAGATATACACACACAATGAGTGGAGAGAGAAACTTCATCCCTGAAAACCTCTTAATCCAATACCAATGAGAGTTTCCAGCTCAGCCAAAAGACTGCTGGGAATAATAAGTGAGGGGGAGGCAGCAGATGAGGGTGGGATGGGGAAGGTGAGGAAAAAGCTCAGGTGGAACATTGACATCACAATCAGGCCCTTTGATCAAACAAACACAGCTTTGAAGGGAATTCTAGAGATCAGAGGAGGGCTTTGGGGATTTTCTTTTACCATTTTTTCAAGTGAAAACTGAGAAGTTTTATTGCATTTCAGGGCCCGTTTACACAACAATGGTACGGGAAGCGATTTAAAAAGCAACTTTCAAAAAACGGCTTCCAAAGTGGAAATTTTTTCAAATTCTCTGACTTCATTTCCGTGTAAATGACGAGATAACGCTGCTACTGCGGATGTGAGTCACGGCCGTGGTCAATAATTCTTCTGCACATGCTTGAGTAGATAGACAATGACAACAATGACAGCCTCCAGAGTGGCTTGACTCCCAGTCCATATTCACCTGCGACTTTGTAACTTTAGTCACGTGTACTTGCTATTGTTAATGTTTATGACATATTGTCCTCTGCATGTGTGTGAGTGATTTCATTACAAAAACAAATACCAGTACCCACTAATGTTTTCAGAACATTGCTGTGTAAATGCAAAACACAAAAAATTATGCGATTTCACTTCAAACATTGTCCTTGGAAAGACTATAGCAATGATCACAGATCTAAGCTTGATAGATCTGTGGTGAAACAATGAGAGCGAGTTACCTTATTCATGAAATCTAATTGGCATCAGAGCAACACTGTGAGAGGGAATTTATCAAACAGAACATGTATGCTGGAGGATGTAAAATGCTGCATATTTATAGGACATGTTTTTTGGGGGGGGAAATTTAGACTGAAGTTGTATGTCGCCCCTGGGTTTAAAGTGGTCTGACACCCCTGTTCCCTCTTGCAAAGGTAGAATCCCTTAAAAAAAATTACAAACATTATCTGGGTTGGTTTTTATTTGTAACTATCTGTGGAACGGCAATGAAAGACAGAAGTACAAACACTTTTTATGTGTGTTGATCGCGGGGAAGGCTTTCGGGGATCGGTTTACAGCTCAACCATGAGCTAACAAACATTCTGCTGTGTCAAACACGCCTGTCACCTTCACACTTCAGCCGAGCTCAATCCTCGACAAACATACCGGCAAACACATGCAGTTTCAGTGTAAACACCCACATGCATGCATAACTTGATATCTGCTGATTTTCCTGAAAACACACAATGCTGCTCTGCTGAGGTTTTTTTGCTTTTTGTTTTATTTAAGAAAAGAAAGCAGCTGCAGGGGGGCACGCTTGCGTTCATGAGTTTCCCTCCCTCACAGACAAAAGGCAGTTAAGGTAATTATCATTTCAACCATAATGGCATACCTAGTCCTCACTAATCTCCTCTTCCCACCACCTAATCAACACTCCTGCAGCTCCGACAGTCGGAGCCCCCTCACCAGATGAGGAGCGAGAGGATGCCCTGACCCTCGCCCTACACGCAGAGGATGTTGGGGGGGGGGGGGGGTGACAGGGAAAGGGATCCCAAATGCAAACAGACAGAGTCCCCTTACCCTTTACATCAGGGGCCCCCTCTAGCCCTCGCTGCCCTGGTTGCCCCTCTGGGCTTGGCCCTGGGAGTACACCCCAGCCACCTTCAGTCAACCACAAGCACAGACACCCTCACACCCCCCCTCACCACAGCTGTCAAAACCCTGACGTCTTAATCAATCCTGGATCTGCTACCCTGTCAGACGCAGCAGTAAGATGGATGCAGAAGGGGGCGACCCCTGACCTCTTGCCAGGGGTGGAGAATACAGATCCTCCATGCGCCGTTAGCTACCCCCCCTCCTCTGAAAAACTTCACCAGCCTCGGTCGGCTCTGCTGCTGTCCCAAAACAATGACCGAGGAGAGCCCATTCATCCTGGGCTGGGAACCAGGGGCCAAGGTGCCCTTGTAACCCTGCACGTATACAAGACAAGTTGAAGCACACCAGAATGTGAACATGCTCACTGTGGGGCTACAGCAGAAGATCTATGAAAGGAGAGTCATTTAAAAATCCACAATCTACATGGTTTAAAGTTTGTAATATGCAAAAGAAATACCCACAACAATGCCTAAACTCACAACTCTCCCCTGACTTCCACCCTCCCCCAAAACAAGCTTCTGTTTAAGCCCCTTGGTCAACAGTGGGATAAAGAAGCGATGCCCCTCTCCTGTAGAGCCTGTCACATCGGGGAATATTAACCAGCTCATCAGCACACTTGAAGACCAACGGTGGCCAGCACCTTTGAACCCTCCAGCCGTTGGAGCTGGCCCACCGTCATGCTCCTTGCTATCCAAACAGCATGAAATGCCCAGCGTCCGACTGAAAGAGAAAGACTGGAAGAAGAAATATTCAAAAGGGTGTAATTGAAGCTTAAAGTGAATAAAGTGGCTATACTGGCAATGCAAACTTAAACAAACTCTGGCAGATGCAGTGATATGTTGAGTAAATGGATGAATTGGCTTGAAAAGCAACAGTGATGCCGCCTGGCTGGCAAACACCAAGAGACTGCATTAGTCATATAAAGTCAAAGGTTCCAAAGCCTTTATTGCTTTCTCTGGGTTGTAACAGCCATTTATCTCAACTGGAATTAAAGGGGAGAGATAAGGAGTCAATGCCATTGTTGCAAGCGAATGCAACCTATGACACACAGAATGAGATCAGGGTTTTGAAACATGAGAGGTTATTATGGAAAATTGCAAGATATACTGCCAGGAAAGGTTTACTTTAAGTCTGTAACTAGCTGCACTCTGCTCCCTTTTCCCTCAACCCTCCCATCACTCCTCACGTCTTTGAAGACGACCCTTGGAGATGGAAACCTGGCCGAATCTATCAGCAACAGGGGAGAAGCGGAAATATCCCAAGAGAATTCCTGCAGCTCATACCAATCATACATGTTTCTTTGATTTGTTGGCACACGCACGCACGCACGCACGCACGCACGCACACACACACACACACACACACACACACACACACACACACACACACACACACACACACACACACACACACACACACACAAACAACAAGCCCATCTGTGACTACTTGAACCCCTTCGCCTCCCCCTAAGCAAGCCGCTGGTACCCTCTAAATCACCAGACCTGTTTGTCATGCAATTAGTCCCCCAAGATAAAGGCTCCCTCGTAAATTGGGAGAGGTGTAGTGGTCCATCCCACTGTTAATCACCCGTGCCCAGCCTCTGACCCCTCACCACTGTGGCTCACTGCCCTTTTTTGTGTGCAGTGGTGCCGGGTGGGGTTTCTCCCAGTAAACCATCATGGCAGATTTGGCATCCATGAACCTGGCCAGTTTACAACTGTGCCTCAACTTGGCAAAGTGCTGATCATGATGCACAAAACAGCTGCTGAATACAATTAGGTGAGGCACCATATACCACGAGTTTAAATGTTTTGGGTGCAATTGAAACAAGTGAGTTTAATTAGAGCTGACTTTGTCAAAAACACCATTTATCAAAAGCATCATTGGGAATTTTGAGCAAATGCTTTCAATTCACCAACATGGCAGGGACTCAGGAATGAAATGGTGAAGGAGACACTCTGCTTTGACCTTAAAACCTCATCAAACAGTCTCGTATAGGATCATGGTGAGCTGAGACTAGTATAATCGTCCACGAAGGGCCATTCCCCCCCACCAAATAGCACTATTTCAACCCCATTTCACAGCTGTGTATTTCCACTCTTCTACCTGCTTGGAATCATAAACTACTTCTCCCTCTTTCTCTTCCACTAAAGCTGTCTATCTCTCTTGCCCAGCTTCTGGTTCCAATGGGAATAAGAGAAATAGCAGGTTGGCGGGGGGAAGGACATTGACGCTGCCACCCGGAATCCTGTACACATCGTGCGTACAATTTTTTCTGAAGGTGTGGAAAACAAAACAAAAAAAGACTTAAAGCCTGGGCTGATGTTTCTGTACCCCCCCCCCTCCCCTGACCAAGGTTGCAGTCCTGTGGACGACTGCGTGCGTACTATGAAATTGAATCCTGGCGCCACCACTGGTGAAGGACACAGCGAATACATAAACTAGTTGGAGCTCAATCCTCGTCTCTACTGGTGTCAGCAAACCTCCTGAGATGCATCCCATTGCACAACACCTCCCAATGGGCCTGCTAATTACTCCATTTACAGTCATCATTGCTTTTATCACCCAACCAGACACTGCAAAGGAGACTTTTGGGAGAAAGAGAGCAAGGAGATAAAAACATCCAACAGAGCATAAGGTGGAAGAATCCATGAAGGGAGGGACAAAGAAAACAAAAGAGGCAGACAGAGAAAGGGGGGGGGGGGAATTATAGAGGTGGGCAGGCTGTTATAGTGGGCAGGATTTAAGCAGAGAGCGTGGTGTATAAATCAAGAACCCAGCCAAAAAATGCACCAGATAAATGTCAGTCCCTTACCCTGGCATTCTGCGTTGCGCTCCTCATATCCAGGGTTGCACAGACAGTTCCCAATAGGCACCAGCCATTCTCCGTCAGCCCCGCAGTACATCTTGGGAACCTCCTTCTCCTCCGAATTATCCACGCAAGAACCACGAACTTCCACAAGTGAGGACGTGTCGGCTCCAGTGATGGTGTCCGGAAACTGGGCCAGGTTGCGCACAGCCAGAGGGCATTTCTTGTAGAAGACCCTGACGGAAACCAGTGCAATGCAAGCCCCAACATCCTGGAAGGCCAAATAGAAACCCTTCCGGGTCAAGGCGCCCACGTCCCGCACCTCCGTGTTCAGCTTCATGATGCGGTCGCCGATGTCCACCTGAGTGAAGCTCTCATCTGCGGCGATGGTGTCTATCTTGCCAAACTGGTTCTCACGGATATAGCGTTCTTTGTCATTGTTGGACTCGTAGTAGTAAAGGTTGAAGGTCTCCTTGCAGGTTCCCATTACCCCCGGGAGGCTGTTACAGTCCCGGAGGGTGAACTTGATCTCGATGTAGACGCGTTGGGCACCTCCTCGGGGTATCCAGTCCGTGCGGAGCCAGTTGTTTTGGTTGGGCTCCATGACGTTGCACACCTGGTACGTCCGGATCGGGATGTTCTTTTCGTCCATAATGCTCACTTCCTCCCACTGGACAGAAGACACACAAAGATACGTTACAAGGAGATTTTCCTACTTTAATAAGCTTAGAGGAACCTATAAAAGGCATTACAGCAACATTTTTACTGGTTGAGAACATTTGAAAATAATCACAAATCATTACCAGTTATGAAGAAATTACAAATCAGTCTGTGTTAGCTCTTGCCAAGAAAAAGAGATACTGTGCAGAAGAGTATTTTGTTAGTCAATATTGGAGTCTCAGCAGCGTAATTAATTGATGGCTAAAGTCAATGCATATTTTATGAACAGAACCTAAAAGAATTGTTAGGTCCTAATATAGAATCATTAATATATTAATATTCATTGCTTCTCCTCAACTATGAGAAAGGAAATGTGTAATTAGTTTTATGCCTCAGTAATGCCATCAGTTTAATTACTCGGGGAATGGTATACAAAATCCACTTCAGGCACACACGCACGCACTCACGCACGCGCGCGCGCACACACACACACACACACACACACACACACACACACACACACACACACACACACACACACACACACACACACACACACACACACACACACACACACACACACACACACACACTGCAACAAGTGGACAGTTCAAGGCCAAGTGAGATCCCAAGCGCTACATTATGTGATGCAGGAGGTTCTTGAAATAAATGCTAATGATCTAAACGTGCGCCTGCTTCACATCTGTATGCGAGATCGGGGACGAAGAGACGGTGGCACACATGTTCACTGATGTTAGCATGAACTCATAGGAGAAAAAAAGGGAGACGCCGACATGGGGTGCATGGATTACGTTATCCAGAGCGGGTCTGGCCTTTTTTCTTTCTTTTTTGCCAAGAGTGAATGTTTGTTTTATTTATGATAAAGGTCCCCCTCTCGACAGAGCACCGTTGAGAAAATACAAGCATGTCTTGAGAGACTCAAAGAAGTGTGTTCCCTCAAGTTTCTCTTTCTCTTTTTTTTCATGATGTGTTTTAAATAGAGTCTTTCACTGAGCTGGGCTGTAAACAAGAGCAGACAAACCTTGTGGCTGCCATAACGTCAACCAGTTTTAAAACTCTACTAAAGGAAAAAAAACCATAATGGGACAGTGTGAGATACAGGTTGGACTGTCAGATGTGATTTGATGCCTGGATATAAGATATCTGGATGAAAGCTTTATTTCCCTGGAGTTGAGCGAGATAATGCTAAACATAGCTGCACGTATAACATTTGAGGAAATGTCTTTCGTCCCTGGATGTTCCATTCCACTTTGTCTTCCCTGAGCTCTAACCCCCACCTCCCCCACCCCTTTTTGTTGTGGGAATCAAGCAGCGCTGCGATAAAGCCGCACCTTTCCCCGATATCAGGACTGAGGGAGAAAAAGACCAATTGGTCATAATGAGAGGGTGAATGCAGGCCTGCCGGGGCTGCCAGGACCCTGTCAATCACTAGTTTAGCGATAAAAAGGCAGAGAAAAGGGACCTGAGCTCGACAGCCTCTTGGAAGAGCTCACCATACAAAGTCTGCATTAGCCGGACCAGCTTTGAACATGCTTTCATTATCTGGCTTTGTTGTTGCTAATTTGTATTAATTTTATGAAATATTAATGAAGCCCGCTCATATTAATCACCATATCTATACTAGCAGAACAAATAGGTGATTCCTCGATGATTCGTGGCATTCTTTGTGTCAGGAGCCTGTGTGAAGTCACTGTATTGTACAGTCTGTCCCTCAGTTTGCTGTTGGTGAAATGCAGAGAGTTTCAGTTTTTTGTTTTTCCTCTAATGATGCTTCTTCTATTGTTGTGAGTGACTCACTGCACCACCTTGTGGAACAAAATATAGATACTGCAAGATCGAAGGGGCCAGCCTATGGATATTTACTAAACCTAGCTGATATTCAGCTTTGTTGAAAAATAAAGCCAAATAAGCAGACATTGCTATGGAAAAATAACACAAAGTGTGCTATTTTGATAACAGATCTTTAGCAATTACTATATTGACAAATATACATTAACTTAAAGTTTGATATGTGCACATTTTTCCTTAATTTCCAGACATCATGGGCTCATTTCAATGCTTCATTCCTTCTCTTATCAGTGCCACCGTCAATACCCACTATTAAAGGGAGGGCTGGTGCATTTGGTCGACCCAGTTCCCTGTTGTTTTATTGCCGGTCATTCTGCAGCAAGAGCTGAACTTCTCTGCACTTTCACCCTCCTCATTCATTCATTCCAAAGGACCCCCCCTCTCTCTATCTCTCCCTCTCAGCTGCCAGGTTCCCCACTCTCTCTCTCTCTCTTGCTCTCGCTCTCTCTCTCGCTCTCCCTCTTTTCGACTCAATTGTGTAAAGGGATATAAAGTTTCTCCACAAAGACCGATTCAATTCAACGTCTATTCACGAAACCTGATGCCCGTTGCAGTATCGGCCCCTGCATCTGACCATTACAGAGCGGTTAGAGAGGAGGGGAGCCTGGGGAAACAGGAGCAGGGGTTTGAGGGGGGGGGTCTCACGGACCAATGGCTCTCAAAGTGGATTCCGGGATCCCATGGGGTTTTGGAAGGTTGCAATACACAAGAAAATTTCATATTGATCCGTATTTTGGTGCACAAAATGACCTCACCATCAGTGTAAGAGCCCAACTGTTGCACAATAAATCCCCAACAAAGATGGTCCCATAAAGGGTTCACCAGGACAAGATCTTATCAAAGAGGGCTGTGTATGGACTTGGCCGTCCAGTGCAGAGCTCCAGAGACTCCTGCCAATAATGGATATCATCTCTCTATTTTATGCTCAATGGGGGACCCCCACATTCTAACAAGGGGACACTTCTTTGCAGTACTCACCCCTCCTTCTGTCGGGTTGGCGACCCATCCCAGCTCCCCCTGTACAGATCGGGAGTCCAATAACGTGACTGGAAAACAAGAACGGGAGAAGTGAGCGAGGCCGTCCACACCGCATCAGCGCTGGCATATTCAGAATAATCCAATTATGAGCGGGACTCTCTGAGGAAGAAACAGCTTCCTGTCTTATATCGTGATAACAAACACCAGCAAACAGGATTCATCGAGGAAAAATATCATATTGGTGAACATCAGAAAGATGTGAGATCAAAACTGTAGGCCACAGATGCAGAGGAGTGTTTGAGCTGGTTCCTTAACAGATGTTGATTTTCGTTGAGAAACACATTTTGTTTTAACTAATAACGATTCCCCTGTGGCTTTCAACTAATGAGCCCCCCCCCCTCCCCCAGTTTGCTTGCCGTCGGCTGTGAGCCTCTTTGCGCATGAAGTTGGTGGCTGACGACGATAAAAGCATTTAAAAATGTCCCCGACGAAGAATTTTCCGCACTGCTCTTTGAAAAAGAAAATAAATAAATAAATAAAATGTGCAAAATGAGAAGATATAAAGCGTTACTTTAACAAATGAAGCTGAATTGGTCAAGAAATCTTCAGAAGAGCTCTGTGCGCCAGTTATTTCACGTTGTTTTGGATTCATCGCGCGTAAAGACGTGTGGGTCGCAGCATGATGTATTACATTTATCATCGCGATTGACGTGTAAGTAGAATTAATCATTTATCAGGAATGATGCGTTTGTAATTATACGTTTTATTTCGGTTTTAACTAAAAAGAGCCCGTGGTTCATGGATGGGGACTTGGCTGGCAGAACGAGAGCCACAAAGCGCAGTTCGACAAGGAATACATCAATAATCTCATCGTGTCGTCTGAAATAAACAAATGAACTCCAAATTAATTTAATTGTTGTAGAAAAACAAGAAACTCCGCTCGAGGCCTTACATTTAGAAATTGGATGCGCTGCGCTCCGGGACAACCAGCGAGCAGCTCTGGAAAACCTTCCGAGCGCATGTATAGACTGAATTTCAACCGTTTATCGCGTTTGGTCACTTTCAACAGACAGCAGAGCATTCACTTCAGAAAAATGGATGAATGCTCAATGGGATATATGAATCTAAGTATCTGAAAATGTGAAGCGAAACACAATTCAACTTATTATTTGAGTCGGTTTCACTCATTATAAAGCCAAACAAAATGTGACAGCAGGAGCGATCACAGCCGACAATTCAGAAATTGATGGATTGATGGACTCTCGGGCAGTCGGATGTGTGCCACTGACTGGTACGTTCACTTCTCTTTTCATACAAATTGACTGTGTGGATGCTTCTGAACGTGTGATCGTGGACGTTTGACCTTCCCGACAGAAACGGGCGCAGATCAGGGCTACAAGTACTCCTGGTGTTCTCGGGCTTTCTGGGCGCACGATCCAAGCCAGAAGTCCGGAGACACAACAAGCCGATGCGCATTCCGGACAGCGACATCTCGCTCCGGTTGGATTCAAACAGTGAAAAGAAAAATGCAAAAGTCGCTGCGTAAAAAAAGCACGAGATCAGGAGTTTCCCATGATTTGAACTCATCGCGGCTCCTGCAGGGGCCAGAGGCAAGTCCGCGGTCACTTCTCTTCGTCCAGACAGCCTTACCTTCATTCGGGGGGTATATCCGTGCCGACGAAACAAATGTAGAAATCCCAGATATAAGAAAGCTGGCCGTGAACAAAATCCCTGCCATGAGTGCCATTTGTGTCGTTGCTCCGTTTTTCCTCTTCTCTTTTTCTTTCGTTGCTCTTCTCCCAGGTCCTGCTCCCTCTCTCTCTCTCTCTCTCTCTCTTTCTCGCTCGCTCTCTCTCTCTCCAGCCTCTCTCTCTCTGTGTCCCTGTGGAATATGGCTTTTGAGAGAGAGAGAGACCGAGAGAGAGAGAGAGAGAGAGAGAGAGAGGACGCACCAAGCGCTCCACAGCGAGGAGGCGGGTCTTCCCTGTGCGCTCTTTCGCGCACCCCGTCTATCCAAATAGTAGACAGGAGCACAGAGAGAGGCAAATAATCATTAACTACCCCCCTTTAAACACCCCTCAAATAGCCAACTCTCTCAATTAGAAATGGGCACGTAGGTCTGACACACGACCAGAGTGCTTATTTGAGGTGGCGTTACTCCAATATGTTGGCGAATAAAGGCAAAGCGGGATTCAGGGACTCCCGGAGTCTCCTCCTGACTTCACAACAATAAAATAGTCTTCATGTTCAACTTTTAGGGCGATTTTAGCGCGTGTGCATTCAGCTCAAGAAGAGCCGCATTACGCACAGAATATATTTGCTGCACCCTCCTTTCCAAACATGCAACACAAAGTCAATGCGTCCGCTGCCCCCCCCCCAGTTCTTGTGCGTATCTTCTGCTGCTGACCCTGCATATGTATCCGCGCTCCAACCGAGCGCAGAAGCGCCGCGTCCCAAAGAGAAGCGGCGCCGGACCAAGGTCGCCACCTAGCGGCGCCACCGACGCCTGTTCTGCCTCCAACAATTGGATTAAAGAACAAGCCCGAGCATGACCTCCATCCACATTACACGGCATTGCACTTTGTAGGATTGACAATACGCGTCCTGTGGATCGGTGTCGAGCTTGTATTGGATTATTGTCACTTGCTGTTATTCTAATATTATCAAGGCTTTATGGGGATTTATGATGAAACGTGTGCACGGGTCCACCTGTCAGTGCCAGGGAGAGCCGTGCAGAGCTGCAAATGCAAATAATGTGCAAGCCTGATGTTCCCATTGCAGATTTCCCTTCTAAACAAAGGCAGCATTGTTCACATGTGATAGTAAGAAGCCAGCTGTGTCCAGGTTTGAGGGTTATTCTCCTCTGTCCTCCCACTCAGGTCCTTTGCTGCTCCCAGGAGATGTGCCCAGCGCAGAGGCTGGCAGGACAACCTCTCAATGATCTACAGAGAGAGATTGTCACTGTGTGGGCAGGTTAGGCTGTTCTGCATCAGTGCACGCCGCAGCCACTGTGACCACAGAGAGGTTTCTGCAGCCACAGCAAGCACCTTTCCAATACAGTGTCTCCTTCGGAGTGGCTTTTTTTACAGATTACACAGCTGGAAAACTGTGCCCCCTACCCAAGAGTCCTTGGGCAAGTCATTGTGCTTATAAGAGCAAACCAAAATATTGTAAGACAGACACGCTGGGCTTGTTTGACCTCACATTGAGTTGAAATGAGGAACCAACACACCAGGTTGGAAACGTGAAACAAAAGGCTTGCGCCATATGTCCAGCTGCCATTTTCTCAAAAATGCAAAAAAAAAAATTAAATGAAATACACTTTTTCTACAAAATCTAGCTTTTAATGTGAACGCAAATGCTCTCACTCTCGTGGTCTTAGTGAGAGATTCAAATATTGTGATAGCAAGCTCAGTGATTTATATAACAACTCCACAATTTCCTTACTTGTATGTCATCTTGTTTGTTATTTGACGTGTATAAGAAAGACTTAATGAAAACTTTGTTTTCTTGACAAGGTGAAATAAATAAGTCAGACCTATGTAAAAAAAAATTAAAAAGAACCTTTTACTGTCCCCTAGTTAATAAAAATAAATTTAAACAACTGTCATTTTCAAACAGTTGTGTAGGTTTATTCTTCAACTATAAATGTGAGGTGTTGTAAGCCGCAGTAGTTGAATGGATAAATCATTGAGCTCAAGCAGGGGAACACTCGTCCATCGATGATGGGAAGATGAGGTAGAAGAAAAAAGGAGGAAGGAAGAGCAAAGACTAAAAAATGAGAGAAAAGGGGGGAAAAAAACGAGAATCTTATATTGTTACATGGCTTTTTTTTAATGTTTCAAGATTACTTCTGAGGCCAAAACCACATTTAAATGTGTGACCTGGTGGGATTTGAACTCTCAGACTTCAAAGACCTCTGGGCTTGAAATGACATCAGTGTCAACATGGTTGGTTTGTCATGTGAGAAGAACACACACAAGAAATAGAAGAATCATTATTGCCAAAAAATACAACGTTCTGAATCCGTAAAAAGCGAGCGATGTGTTTTAAACACCCAGCTACATGTCACATCTTTTCCACAATAATTAGCAAACCCTTACACACAAACAATAATAATAATCTTTATTTTTATGGGACGCCTCATGTGTAGAGTGCAGTTAAAAAGTGTTTTTACATAAAATAAGAAAACTAATGAACGCTAATGCCAGAGGGCAAGTCATTAAAATACGAGACTGTGAGGCACTAAAAATCAACATTGGGGCAGAGGATAGCGCTGAAAGTTAAAGATTTTAAAATTGAAGAACGCATAAAAGTGAAGCTTAGGTTTTAAAGTAAAATGGCTTCTTTAGAATGATGGATTTCACGATTGGATTAACCTACCCCACGAACCTGAAGCAATCATCTCAGCATTTGTCGAGATTGAAAAGTCAAGACAGAATTTGATCACAAAGATCATTAAGAAGTGAAATCTCCTATCTTGAAAATTTGAATGAGGCTGGTTGCATTTTTGACTTCAGGCAGCTTCATTTCAATTTAAGAACGCAGACCAAGCTGAACAAAGTTTCTCACACTCAGCAGGTGTCTGAATGCATTTCCCCCTGTCGTTACTGTGCCATACGTTTATAAAAAGTGTCTTTGTGTCGGGACATCATTTGTAGCCTCTAGCATCCACATCTTGGCACAGCGCAAATGTTCCAGTTCCCATGAAAATTTCTAATTTGCTTTTCTTTTTTTTTAGTAGCTGTCACACTGGACTCATGTTTCCAAGACTTGGCTAGTATATATTTATTTCTACCCATACAAGGAAACATCTAGAACTTTTCTCAAATGAGTGGGTTCATTGCGAATAGACCTGCCTTTGTCTGAAATGCTTCAACACACAGAGTGTGTCTTTGTTTCCCACCTCACAGATGCCCCTCAAAAGACAGTCTATATTTTTTTATGGTCTTGAGAATCCCACTTGGAAGTCTTCCTCTTGGACCGAAGGGGAAAAAATGGTGTGGTGTGTGTGTGTGTGTGTGTGTGTGTGTGTGTGTGTGTGTGTGTGTGTGTGTGTGTGTGTGTGTGTGTGTGTGTGTGTGTGTGTGTGTGTGTGTGTGTGTGTGGGATTGTGGGTTTGTGTTGATCTCCTGGGACGTGATACTGGCTTGTGGGTTTCCTTACAGAAGTGTCTTTTGTCGTATAACGAAGCGAACAAAGCATCTGGTGCTCCATTAAAATTGTCCGATCCTTCCAAGAAATATCGATTGTCCAGAATAAAACCCCACCTTCAGTACCCCCACACGCCTGGCAACCTTTAAGAAAGGCCCGAGGGGGGAGACCCGAGGTGATGCGTTTGATGTTTGGTGGTGGACTTTTTAACCGTCGCAGTCTGATGGCAGTGGTGGTGGTCCAGAGACGGGGAAGTCGTGGGTGGGTGTGGTGTCTCCCTTTATCTGAGTCGGAGTGTTTTTGATTGATTACACTCGCATCTTCTCTTTTCTATTCCTGTCAAAACCAGCAGCTTTCATTCGGGTGGGGTGGAGGTGGAGGTGGGGGGTGTAGCGGAGTAAACCCTCCCCATTCTACTCATTTCCCTCCTTCTACCAGCCCACTCCGCTTTCTCCAGATGGCATCTGCTGCCCACACATCTGCATTGTGTGCCAATCACACACACCGACTCCAAACCCATGAACACACACACACACACACACACACACACACACACACACACACACACACACACACACACACACACACACACACACACACACACACACACACACACACACACACACACACACACACTGATGGAACCGCTCGGATACTGACAACAGTCGCCAACATTGAGGGTTCCATTTTTGTCATTCAGAGTGTTGAACTGAAATCATCTATCTAAGTTTTTAAACCTGTAATTCAGCCCATCATGTAAAAAAAAAAAAAAAAAAAATATTAAGAAACTTTTCAAATATCAAGGAATTTGACACTGTAATGTGTAACTACTAGATAAAGAAACAAGTGAAATTATAGTGGTTGCAGCATCACACAAAAAAGCACACTGGATCTTGTCTGCTAAGAAAAACTGTCATAACAAGCTAATTTACATGCTCCTGTGACAAGACAGTGGTAAATGCAACACTTCTTTAATGGAAAAGGTGTTGTCCTTTGAAACAGTGTCAGATAAACGGGGCCTTATTTTCTCATTCTCATTTATTTTAAAGAATCTCCAAACCGGGACATTCATTTCATAAATTCTACATCACACAGTTGTCATTGTGAAGCACCGTGAGTTGGATTGTTAGATCCCTTGTGAGTCAGGTTCATTTTACCCTACTGATTGTGTCTCGTTGTAGTAGTAATCCTGATTTCGCCTATTGTATTGGATCTCTATGAACATCTTTCATGCCCAGCAGCCAAAGCATTGACAAAATTCAGCAAGAATCTTGAACTCGTGAGAATGTTTCATATCTATTCAACTGTATTCAATAATTTTTGGGTCACTTGTGTTAATTCAGTTCTTATGTGTTCACCAGATATTTCTGTCACTTACTTTACCACATCGTTGAGTGTTTGCTTTATTTTAAATGTAAAAGGCTCGATTGATCACCATTCATTTTATCCCCACCTTGGGGTGAATTGTGCTGTAAAACAACCCGTTTTATGGCTTTCAGTTCTTAAACCGTAACAATTAGATCGCTTTTTATTTCTGACTGCGCAAGAACATAAGGTACGCATTAAGTTTAATTTTGCAGTAAAATCATCCAATGTAAAATGTGGCTGATGTTATTCTTCCCTATGCTGTTTGGCTTCTACCTGCCATAAGAATTGCATCAATACTGAATGTTATTGATTATAGAAGTCACTGGGAATCGGCTAAAGACCATTATTCTAAGAAAACTCTTGGAGGTTGTTAATATATCCCTAATGTGAGGGCCATAAAGGTTTATGACGTCGTCTTCATTGCAGTATTTGGGTTTTTTTCACGGGTGAAACATGTGAAGATTGCCATGTTAGCAATTCAGCGTAAAAAGAAAAGAGACAAAAGACCAAATGGGAACAGTGGGAATTCAAAACACTTTGTTTGGTAGTAAAATGTGCTGTCATAGTTGCTAAAGTCTATCAAAGCTTTTCCAGAAAGTGAAGTCATTTTAAAATGTTGGTTGTCAAATCTTTGGCTCGCTCTTGTTTGAGTGATTGCATGTTGGGAGTTGAAATCTTTATGTGCACAAGCTCAGAAATCCAGATATTATTCTACTAAACCAACCACACAGATTTTTTTTCCCCCAGCGCAGATTTTGATTGTTTCTCTCTGCCTGATAGAAAAATGACATCTGTTGAGTTTTTCTTGTGGCTTGAATGTCCAACAAAACTTGGTAATCAAAATGGAAATTAAACAGACAAAGCTTTGCACATTCTTTGTGTCTTTAAGATAATGCACCACATATTTATTGCCCCCCCCCCTCAGAGGCTACAGTTTGGGCCATTGTTCCAATCAAAGTCTCTTAAGTCACTCCTGCTGGCCTTTGACCCCCCCCAGGCAAAAGAATCCTGCCCACCGCCTTCGGATGGCCCGGCCTCACGCGGTGTTGACGGACCTTCATTTAGGAGGACGGTCCCTGGGGGTCAGAGCGAGTGGGAGTCAGAGTTGAAGAGGAGAGGGAAAAGAAGGACGACATCAAAGGAGCAGCAGGAGAGTAGTCCTGAGATGCCAGAGATAAAAAAAAAAAAAAAAAAAAAAAAAAATCCACCAGAGTGGAAGAAGTGCTCACAGAGCAAACTTTATTAATGCACTTGTTTTCCTGTTATTCCTTTGTGACGTGACTTGTTTAAGCTCACCGTCTGATCTTTCAAATCTCCCTAAAGCGCTTGCATAAATCTCCTCATGATTTCCTCATTTTGAGCACATATATCACAACGTTAACCGCCAATGATCTTTTTTTCAAGAGATGTAAATCTGTCACAAGAGTTCCTCTATCGTCTCAGAACTCTCTATTAAGCCCATACCTCCCTGCAAACCTTTATTAAAGTCTTTGCCTCAAACCAGCCCCTATAATAAGTATTTTCAGCTCAGATTTCATCTGGTTTTTGGTTCCAGCGCTCATAACGCCCCACCGGTGTTTGTCCTTTACGTCTCATTCACATCATACCAGCAGTTATCCTCCAACCTGCTGCTCGACCAGTCACTTTCCATTTCTATCGGAATCTAAATGTAAGGAGTTTGGAAAGCACTGTCATCTAGAGCCATTTAAAAGATTGCTGTGTGTTGAGAAGTGAGGCAATGCCCGCAGCCCGACTGAAGGTAGACATTTGGTGGCAATCAGACACACCGATTCTCTCGATATTCCTTCTGTCACTTTTCTTTTGCACCACTGGCAGGTTGAAAACAATTTCTGTGCCTTGTCTAAAAGCTAAACTGCCCCCTTCAGTGGCTGTACTTAAGGATACAGTGAGTGATTCTGACAGGAAATGCCTTGTTCCATGTGAGTTGATATAAAGAGACTTATTTTAAAGCTTTGAAGCGCATGGGGCCTGATATCGTAAGACCCTGCAGAAAGTGCTCTAAGTGACATACTCACGCAAATAGATTTTGCTTTATGGAGGGTGATACTATATGCGAGGCGAGCTGTCATAAAGCTGAAATAACATGTAAACTCAAAACCTTCCTGAAAATGGAAAGGCAAAATCAAAGCATTTTAAATTGAAATGTTGAGTAAATGGTGTCTGATAAAGCAGTTATTGGGTCTCAAAAAAGAGAAGTTTAGATTACAAAGAAATCTGAGCTTACAGAATAATTAGCCTCAGATTTGAGTTGCATCTCTGAACCAATCATCTCATCATCTCAGCAATTGTTAGATTCTAATTTTATTGTAGACAGAGCCTAAAGCGGACGTGTACATTTCCCCACGTACAAATGTACTCTTATCCAGAACGGTGTACCATGTCTTGTTTCGGGCACGAGGACCATCTGGAACAAGGAAACACTGACAGAATTACATAAAATAGAATGATAAGTCAACTGGTCCTTCAAGCAATGCAAAGGTTTTACAAAAAGGCACCTATACAGCGAAATCTCCACCGGCGACTGACTTTGTCATCATTAACATCATCTTCTGCACGGCCATGTTGACTCTGAGAACCTTGGGTGAGCGGCCAACCCTGCGATATCTGTTCCCGCTGCCCCTCGCGGTGACGCTGGCTGTTCTCTGACCTATTCTTGCCCCTGCCGCCTGTCTCCTGCCCCCCGACGGCGGCATGTCGATCAATGAGCTTCGCCGTGGGCCGGGCTGTCGGGCCCAGCGGGCGCGAGCTCCGGAAAAGTAGCCAAGCGGCAAGAGGCCCCCTTTGTGCCGCTTCAGATTTACCTGGGGTTTTTTTTTTTCAGAGTCTGCCTTGTCGTTTACCACCCCTCGTGCTCGAGTCCAGTGTTGTTGTTGTGAGAAATGCCACCGGTTTGAGAGCTGACAGCAGGAGGGGTGAGCTCACAGAGAGCATTTCTCCAATGCCATGCATGTAACAACGATCAAGACATATCGGGGCTACATGCCTTCCTCTGAAAAGTCTGACAGGAATGAATAGACAGTGTCGCTGAAAAGTCACATTTTACAGTAATCTCTCTTCTCTGAGGCTGTGACGAAGGTTCGTGATTTACAAGTCCCCAGTCTTGTTTTATGAGGCGTGCAGGCAGCGAAGTCGTGTCAAAGTCACAAATTACTCTTTGTAACCCCATGAAAACTCAGTCATTCTCCTGTTCTGTGGGAGAGGCATCCTTTTGGGTTGTTAGGGCGCTGGGTAACGATCCAGCAAACACTCATCTGGCTGCCAGATTAAGCCTCTGCCGTCAGATGCATTGGGATGTCTGCGGCGGAGTCGTCGCTCAACGCTTAAAGCGTCAACAAGAGCAACAAATCAGCTCCAACTCCAGGCGGCTTTAGAATTTTTATGTGAAAGATTACACACAAACTACATTTGGCAGCTGCAATAAGCGCCTCAAGGAAGATAACTTAAGGTGTCTCTGAGTTATTTTATGGCTCGGTGTCAGTAGCTCCAGAGCATCATGCTCAGAGAACGGGACAAGTCTCTCTGGAGAGCAGAGGCAGAATGACAAGAGTCAGGGTCTGCAACCTTCAGGACCTGAGCAGCAAGTTTTGTCTGGAGTGGAAAAAAATTTAGTAACTTGCAATTCTACTGTCTACCTTGCCTTTGTGAAATGTAAGAACTGCAAACACGAAGTAATTTTACGATGGTGATTTTGCGATTTTATTCCTGTAGTTTTCTGCCCTACCTAATATGGCAAGATTTTAAATAGCACCTCCCCCCATCCATCTCAATTTACATACATTTACAAAGGAAATAAAATGCCAATGTTTTTACCATTATCTTTAATTTATAAGATGTCACTCAATCTACTGGCTTTAAAAATCACAAACAAATACAAACAAGCCTGCAAATACAAAATAAATAAATGTCCCATATCACAAAATATAAATATTGATAATAACTTCATAAATGATAATAATAGTAACGAGAACGTGTTCTCGGTAGAGCACAAACCTTCGCCAACGGCACATTTATTTGTGGAACTGAGCTGGCATTGCTAGCGTGTTCGCCGTTAGCCCATATCGATGCTAACTGGCCCGTCAGGAAGGAACATCACAGTGAAACACTGAGCCGGGGGAAAACACACATAAACCACCTGCCTGACACCATGTGCTCGTGCCTGTTTCTGGATGCTTGCCAAACCAAGATATTAGTTAACAAACAAACAAACAAACAAACAAACAAACAAACAAACAAACAAACAAACACATAGTTAAATAGTTAAACAAATAAATACAATAAAGATGGACAAAAACATAACCTTTGCTCAAACAATTGAGATCAAACTAGTTAAATAAACACATAGTTTGCACACAATAACTCTATACGTAAGATACATTTACACTATGCAATAACTATATCCAAAAAACAATCAGAATAACTACATATAGAGCTGTGTAGTATATACATTCAGTGAATATAATATCCAGGTAAACTAGAATTGTTGTCAGAGATGCTAATTGTCCACCAACATTGAATTGTGAGTTTTTAAGCACACAATGAGTTTTCCTCCCCTCTGCTGTTGCTCTTTGACCAACAGGACCAATCTCAAGGTGCCGTAACAGATTCCTCGTAAGCAAATTGATTCCCGGTTGGTAATCGTAGCAACATTTGTGAAACCCCTGTCACAGATGCTGAAAAAAATAATTCACCTTTTATTTTTTTCCCTGCATATTGCATTTGGTGGTTTTATAGAGCTTCCTGTTGTCAGCCATAAAACATTCAGGCTTTACTGCTTCACAAGCAGAAACACGCAAACCTGGCAGAAGGCCAGGAAATAAATTCATCCCTGTTTAACGGTGACACATACAGCACTGAGTTTAATTGACTGAATTCAAAAATCTGCATATTCATTACACAGATTGATGCCATTGATGGGCGTGAATAATAAATCAATTAAAGAAGATGACAGGCATGTGGGAAAGAGGTGGAAAGTCTCAGCCTGTTGGTTCCAGTTCAGACTCTTGTCATTTCCTGGTGTGCAGAAGACTTCCCGTTATAACGTGTGTTCCTCTGATTCGGAAAGTGATAATTGCATCTGATTGTATTTAGATTGAGCGTGCGTGGCGTGCGTGCGGCCGCTCTGTGATTATGCTGCAGCAAACTGTAATCAGACAAGAACCCAGAACTTAAGAGCAACTCACGACTTCGGCTTGAAATGTTGTAATGAAATGTAAATCTATGTCCCACTGTGGTTAAAGACAACAAACGGAACATAAAGTGATCTCAGACATGACAAAGTTTTAAGTAAAAGTGCATCGTTTGCAGGTTTAAAGATTTACACAGTAAGAATTTGAGAACGATGTCCATTCCCAGGAAAATGGCAGAAATGCCGAAAACGATGTAGTTGGCATGCCAGGCCAGGGGTTGATGATGTTAGTTGTTTTTGCAATGAAACAGATTCGCTGTAAACATTAACACGGATCGTTCATATGGACAACTATAAAACTCTCAAGTCCCAGGAGAACATTGACGGGAAGTCATGACACTCTGGAGGAAAACGTTGTTGTTATTGTCTGTCCACATGCGCAGAAGAAATATTTATTACGGCCGTGGTTGCAGGAGCAGCGTTTCAGTAAAGTCACATTTCCCCAGTTTACATGGAGTATTTTCACAAATTTTTACCTTGAGAGCCATTTTCGAAAAGTTGTATGATTCCGAGTTGTTGTGTGAACACTAAACAGACCCCAAATCTAAAAACAAAAACAAAAAAACCTTTTCACTTAAGAACTTTGTCAGCAAGTCAGCAAAGAAATGCTAGAACTTGCTCAATGCAGGGGAAAATGGTATGTCTATGTATGTTAACAGATAGCTGTAAGACTTGACTCCCGTTTTTTTGTTTTTTTTAATTACATCTTACTATACAATAATTTCTAAATATAAAACTTACTAGAACATGTAGTAAACTATTTCAGGATGGTCTATTCAAACCATTTCCACCAAGTTCAGGCCTTCAATTTTTGTTGTTGGATAGAAAAACAAATAAGAAAACATATTGATCAGCTATTTTAATAAACACCTGATTGAGCCTATTTTGTTCATTTGCATGTGTGTTTTTAGTATTTTTACTGTGTTCAGTATTTTTAAATCTTAATATCTGAAAGTGAAGACGGAAAACTATAGAAGTTATCAGAATTGAGAACAGAAATACTTTTGACATTTCTACATAGTACCACAGCTAAACACTATTTGACATGATCACATCTTCCAAAATAACCAAACTCAAAGGTATAATCTTATTACAATTTTTTGGACTTGACCTGCCGGTAAACATTTCATCTGTTTTCAAGCAGTTTGTAGTCTTTGACTCGATCCAAGTAGAATTTTAACATTTGTCACATTTACATTATTTTTGGAAGGTAAAACCAAGTAAAAGCAAAGTGATGTCACAATTAAGTGACTCGGGTATCCTCTAAGATTTAAAGCTAGAAAATTCACACATGGGTATATTTTGATATATAAGTTGGTTCTTAATATAAGGCTCATGACTAATTGCATAACTTTTTTTTTTTTTTTAAAGGTGTTACTTATAGTCTGGCAACTACGGTAATCTGTTGCTGATATGTTGATCTTGTAGCTCAGTGGTTCTTCACTTTGTTTGGTCCCCCAGATTGCCTCTTGATCACGGTGAAGCCGAATACCGGTGGACTTGACCCACTCTTTCCCAAAGCGGGAACAAGATGCAAGAGATTCATGTCTTATTGTGGTTTTCGCCAACATCTTTATGAAGCCCCGAGAAGTAAAGCCTCAGATACCAACATGATTTCCAGCACTTCCCCAAGAGAGTCCGCCAACCCAGATAGGGATATTCCCTGTAACTTATCAGTCCTTCAAAATAAAATGTTTTTTTTTCCCAGCTCTCAGCTAGGATTCGTACCTTACACATTTACATATAACCTTCCCTGTTCTCATTATTTTCTTTCAAAAGTTTAGTGAGGCGTTTTGGAAGACGATACTGTTGCAGATACTGCGTGTGATGCAGTGAACGCAGCAAAGTTATATTCCACATTTGGTTTGTGGTATTGTCAAGAGAGCCAAAGCTTTGGCTCCTCAAACCTGTTGCCAGAGAAAAGTTGGCGTTGGGCGCTCTTTTGTTTCCATGGATGAGTGGAGGCTTTTAGTTTTAGAGCCAGGAATATTTTGAGATTGTAAAAGCATCGAGGCAACACTCTTGTGAAAGTCACTGAAAATAATTAAATTATATTGTACATTCTTAAATATGCATGATGAAGTGAGAAAGAAGCAACTTTTTGCAATTTACACAGTTTCAAATGGTTTTATGCAATTTTAAAGTCTTCAGCTACTTTTAGCTTTTTAGCTCTTTCAACGTATCTTTTTCTTTATCAAACACATCTAAACTAGCATCACTGGCAGTAAAAAGAAGTTAGTCTGTCCATTTTAGATCAAACTCTCAATTTTCTTTCCAGAGGATTTTTTTTTTGGGGGGGGCGGGGGTTTCAGGGTGAGTCACGTTCTTTGCTTCCATTTCTCACTTTCAAAGAAGTAAAATCAAATCAGTGTGTTGAAAAGGGAGCTCAATTTTTGTTCCAAGGCATTTCTTCTTCCTGAGTTATCCCTTGTTAAAGCTTTACCAAAGGCAAGTAAAATAAAATACGAATAAATACAAATACAAATGAGGCACATTTTATTCAACACTTTATTGAATCATCTAATTTAAGTATCACATTCGTCACCTTGAGCTGCGAGACGAGATTCCCTATTGAAGACTGTTTGCTTTGCAGCAAAAATAAACACATTATTCACACATACTGTAGGTGAACGCTGCAGGATGTCAGTACAGCGGGGCGGAAGGTACAAGAGGACAACAGGGTATTTTGTTCTGAGAAGCAATTCCTTTCCTTCCTCTTATATTGTAGCCAATCTGCTCCTCCTCCTCCTCCTCCTCCTCCTCCTCCTCGTCCTGAGGTGGTGGGGTGGGATGTATTTGCACCCTGGGTGTTGATGGAGGAGGTGGGTGAGGTAAGGTTGAGCATGGTAATCACCCAAAGGTGGGCCGGTTGCCATGGCGTCCCACCGCTGCTCAGTGACAGCAGAGAGAGCTTACTGAGTCGCACAGGGGAGGAGAGAGCTGTCGAGCTGTCGCGAGCACCGAGGACTACACACACACACACACACACACACACACACACACACACACACACACACACACACACACACACACACACACACACACACACACACACACACACACACACAGACCACTCAGATCTGATTGTACATCTAAATAAAGACTCCTTTCAAAATAGTAGAGACTACAGTATGATACAGGCAGGTATAGAAGACACTGTTACAGTGAAGCAGAAAACACCCAAAGACAAACTCATCCCAAATACACACAGTCTCCCAGAAACAGAGTCATCCCCAGGAACTGACAGCTGCCCACGTTTGCTTGAAATCAACATATTCAAGCACACACACTCACAGGTGGGGGTGAGGGAGAGGAAACAAGCAAGCAAGAGGAGGCAGTGAAATCCAGCAGTACACACACATACACGCACAGTGGCACACCAGCAGTGTGGGACAATATGTGCCGATAACAAACCGCGCCGGTCCAACACCAACATATCAAGCCGAGGAGCCGTGGGCTGACAGAGGAAGCCTGCCGTCTCCCACCGGGGCCAAAGTAACACAAACAGGCAGCGAGACATGTGCCGCAAATAAGAAATGACACACACACACACACATAGACACACACAGCAAATCTCTCACAAATTCACCGGCTTTACTTTGATTTTTTATTCAGATGACATCTCTTTACACACACGCACGCACACACACACACACACACACACACACACACACACACACACACACACACACACACACACACACACACACACACACACACACACACACACACACACACAACCGGTAGCACCTCTGTGCCAAAATAGCAATTACCCGTCCTGTGCAGTGAGATAGGAGCCGCTGGCCCCCCGGAGCAGCCGCCTGTTATTACTTATGTAAATATCGTATGGCAGTGTCTCTATCCAATTTGAAAAAGGAATGATTCTCTGTGTGTGTGCGTGCGTGTGTGTGTGTGTGTGTGTGTGTGTGTGTGTGTGTGTGTGTGTGTGTGTGTGTGTGTGTGTGTGTGTGTGTGTGTGTGTGTGTGTGTGTGTGTGTGTGTGTGTGTGTGTGTGTGTGTGTGTGTGTGTGTGTGTGTGCAAGGGAAAATGCAACATATTTTAAGCTATTTCAGTCTCAGCAAACAGAAGAAAAACATTCATCCTGTTGGAAATCAAACGTCAGTTACTGAAAGTAGAAGCGTGGTTTGAAGTTTGTATTTCAATGTCCATATGCATGTAACTATTATCTGTATTATTCCTCCATCTAATATTTCAGGCAGAACACAAATGAAAAAATTCTTGTTGTTACCCCGCCTAGTTAATAAATAAATGTTATCACTTGCCTGATAAAGGGTTTTAGTAATAAAATAAAGCAGAATTCACTATAATAGAGCTGACAGTTTAACTTGCAGGAAGCCAGCCTGTCGCTTGTTGCTACAGTCTGCTGGCTTGTAGCAGGAGCTCGAATATGCATGGTCACTTTCAACCTTTGTGCCAAATTGCTCATTATGACTGGAAAATAAACACGTATGACCTCAACGCAGGACTTCCAGGGATGAAGGGACTACGAAGACTCTCTGGCTCTCTCTTTTATACTTGCTCATGATCCTACTCTTATTCTTTCAGCTTCAATTTGTTTGCTCTCCAGTTAAAGTCACACTTGTTGTGAACATCAGGTTATATAGACCTCACACTGTGTTTAACTATAGTCACCAGCAACAGTTGTACAGCTGCTGCAGCTCTGCAGGACGCTCTGTTAGCGCTGTTAGCTCTCCAGCTGGAGGAAGCCAAACAGCTGAAACAGACGGAGCATTTAATATAACACACAAATAAAAAGGAAACATTTATTTTAATTGTATTACCATTGGCTCCTGTCACAATATATGGTTCCTACTAGTTTTGTATAATTACAGTCATCCTTGTATATGTTCTACATTTTGCCAAAACATAGAAGGGATGATGATGATGGTGAATTGGAATTGTTTTTACACCCCTGAGTAGTAGCTGCAGGATTATCTTTTCAAAAAGTTTGTACCGCAGTTTTTACAAAAACTGATATTTCTCCTTCTACGTTTATGGAAAAAAAAAATTCCTTCACACCTGATTGTTTACAAAAAAAAAAAATCTTCATTTACACGGACCGCAAATGGACTTTGTGACAAATCATCACCCATACTGCCTTTTTTCTTCTCACTTTAAGTTCAGATCTAACTGCTGCATTATTTTAATACATGGGGGTTTAGCGCTTCATATAATCACTCCATGCTCCTAACCCTAACACATAAACGTAGAAACGATACCATTCATAGCTGTTAACCACATGCACATCCAAATTTTAGCACATTTTATTTAGGATCGCAGTAAATAAGGTGCTTTCTATGAAATGATCAGAAGCAAACAGTAGCTGGTTAATGACTGACAGACTACTGTTTGTTCCTGCTGAGGTCAGAGAAAGATAAAGAAGCTCACCTTCTTTCACCCGAGGTTGACCTGATGACCTTTCTCACACAGCTGATTTCACTGGGAGGGTCAATATTGTAACACTGCCTGATATATATATACACACACACACAGAACAGCAACCATAAAATTCAAACAACAATAAACTATATTCATCTTTTTATACATTTATTTTGACTTTTATAGTTCTAATCCTGACGTTTGTGTCATTGCCATCTTGTTAAACACTGTAAATCTGTTTTTTGTCATTGTATCATTCAGTTTTATGGCATTGTTGAAGCAATTTTTTGCTCATAGCCATTGTTTATACCACTCTTGGTTTTGATTTGGTCTCAGCCTTATACAATCTTGGTTCTTGACAGGTCACTCACATCACAGAAACAGACATTCACAGCACGGTTTGAAGTATTTTCACTTATTTCAATACTTCAGCTTGCCATACATTTTAATAAGGATGCACAAATAATTAACCAAAGACGTCTTGATTGACCAGTATCACTTAGATTTCTACCAAAGTGGTACAATCAGCTGAAAGTCTATTTCCAGTTGATCGCTCACTCAATAACCCAACAAGAAAGGTTACATGTTAAAGCCATACAACTCTGCTTGAGCTGAATAAATTCAAAGCTATAACTTACATCAATAAATACCAATTGAAAGCAGGAGGTTGTGTATTAATAGTGTGATAAAAGTGTTTCAGAAAACTTGGCTGAGGAACTTCTGGGTGAAGTCCAAGTCATTATGAGTGCTTTACCAAAAATAAATGTCTTTTTTAAAGACGGCATCTGATGGTAGGGTGGATTTATAGCAATGGGTAAAAGATAAATGTTCCACTTGATGTTTTTTGCTTCAATCAATCACATTTTTAGGCCAAACTATCATGCCTGGAATTAAGTTATACTTCGTCACAGGTTGTTTTGTTTCTGGAGAATCTTCCATATAAAAGAGACAGTCTGAGTTTAATCTGTTGCCTTCCAATCTGATCTGTATTGATGGATATCAGATGATTTATTCTGTTTTAACCTTTGTTTTTACTCCTGATGTCTATCTAAGAGAATGTTTACCTTCATTCTGGGTAGTGAAAATTATGTGTTTTTAGTAGGTTCAGGTGAAATCACTGAAATTCAACACATTATAACACAATATATATATGAAATCAGCCACTTGTAACTCATTTTTACTCTTTATGAGGCAAGTGAATATATTCATTATTCTTTATTTAAAGTCAGTTAATTAACAACAATATGTTTAAAACCATTGATTACATGGTACATGAAATAGTTGAGCAATGAAAATAATGTCAATTTCTGTTTTAGACATCTCATAACCAAACATATTTGTATGATTCAGTAGTCATTTATACAATTATAGAAAAATGTTCAATACTATTATAAAATATTTGATTACGTGCCACAACTCATAGTGCTAGTTTCAGATTTTTCAGCACCTCATGTCACGATTTCATGCAGACTGCCCATAAAACATCCTGATAATCCCATCTCCTCATCCATCCACATTCTTTTGTCAAAGAACCAAGTGGAAATGTCCTTCGTCGTGTCTTTCTACATGAAGGCAACCAGGTTGTTTAATCAAACATAAGAACATCAGATGGGCATCAGATGGACAGAAAGGGTTGCATGTCTGAGCAGGGGGATCTATTTTTAGCAGCCTTGTGTGTGCACGGACTGCTGCACAGTCCCACAAGGTGCAGTGGTGAGTAAGCCCTGCATTAAGCCACTCCAGCAACACCGACTCCACTCACAGCTAAGAGCAGGTGGGCTTGCATCCATCCCGACCACTATACATATAGATATACCTCTGGAGTACCCCTGTGTCCCCCCTCACAACCCTAACCACCGCAATAAAACTCCCCGTCCTCCTCTCCAGTTCCCCCTCAAAGGTTGCAGGTAAATGGGGTAATCTCTCGGCCCATCGGCCCCTCCCTCTCTCTCGGGGTGGATGAAACTCAAACCCCCTCCTCCATCGTGGCATTTAGACCCCCGCCCTGCCCGCCTATCCCTGCCCGCTCCCGGTTTCTCCATCCTTCCCTCGCTCGCTCCCTCTCCTCCTATCTAATCACAGTCCATTAGCCGCCCCATTAAAATTCTTTTGTCCAATTTGGGAGGAATGCTACCCTCGTGGAAAAACAGAATGAAGCCACAATAGAGCCTTTTCAAATCGCGCTCGACTTTTATTACCGAGAGTCGCTGAGGAGTGCCACCCACCTCTGAGCACCAGTGTGCCTTCCAGTCCACTTCTGTGTGTGTGTGTGTGTGTGTGTGTGTGTGTGTGTGTGTGTGTGTGTGTGTGTGTGTGTGTGTGTGTGTGTGTGTGTGTGTGTGTGTGTGTGTGTGTGTGTGTGTGTGTGTGTGTGTGTGTGTGTGTGTGTGTGTGTGTGTGTGTGCACCTAATGTAATAACCCCAGGTTAAGGTTAGAGAAAGAGTGCATTGTTATCTGTGTTTCACGGTGCTATCGATGCATTTATTTAGTGCTATAAGTGGAACGTCCTTATATATATATATATGTGTGTGTGTGTGTGTGTGTGTGTATGTGAGATATACAAAATCCACACAAAAACAATTAAAACACATCACAAATATGTTGAATGTGAGATGAATAGCTAAAAACTCCAATAGATTACCTTAATTCTTGTCACTCAGAATATATCTCCTATTAAAGGTGGTTTTGTTACGTTACTGTCTCTGCTCAGCATCAGTCTTGTATTTCCTTGTATTTCACTGTAAAGAAAAAATAAAGCTGCAAAGTGCAATATAATTTTCATATGAATCCTTTTGTATCAGTCACCTTTCATTGGCCAATCAGATACATCCAAAGGTCGACATGTGGCTTGCAGGCCAATAATAGATCAAATTGTTGGATATTAGGACCCTACCATGTTGTGGAAATCTTTCTCAGAAATCCAGTCTCATGCTCATCATATACAGTGATTATTCTTTAAAGCAATGAAACATTCAAAGTGTGTGATTTAGTCAATGTTCCTATTTTCTACAGATTCTCTGTTGATATAATAAATGACATTAATTTGAGCATCACAGTTAAAAAAGTCCTCAAATATGCTTTAAAAATTTTCGACATCCTTGTGTTAAATGAATTTCCAGATTTCAAACTAAACATGCAAACCTTAATTTTAAACAGTTAAAAGCATTGAAATGATTTGAAATTGAACTAATGTGTCTGTGTCTTCATGCCCATCTGCAGCAGAGAACCCACGAGAACCAGGGTCTCCTGCTGCAGTGTGATCGCAGCATTTTGCTAATGTGAACATTACATCCAGTTCAGCTCCAGTGTAGATTTTCATCGTAGCTGACGGGGTGTAAGGGTCAACACGAGGAAGCATTTAAAGCTTTTAGTGCAGGACTTAATGTAGGCAATTTGGAGACGTCTGAGTTAGTGGATATACAGTTTTTGAAGTTCTTTCTTTTTGTAACTTGGCTGAGAATATCCCACATTCATCTCTTTATGTGCTTCTTGAGTATGAATTATACTGTAGAAGAAAAAAAGAACAACACTAGTTTAGTTATATATATATATAACGCATATCTCCTTAAGGAGAGAGGAAGGGCTAATAAGGCTTGTCCTACATTTCCTGTTCACATTACTTTCATATTTGAGGCATATTTCCTTTTTATAATAAGACGAATGGCCTTTTCTTTTCTTTTTTACACACTGCCTGACATCACTTAGAACCACTCATATTTAGAAGCGTACAGGCACTGCACTGTTACCTTGCTAAAAACACAAAAATCTGAGCACTTATTGGTATTGATATAAAGAATTTTATAGGTAACAAGGCCTTTTGGTAGTATAACTCTGTATCTTTACACCCGGGCGGGATATTTATAGATGCTTTCGCAATTGGAGAAATTCTTCAATATAGTTCAAACTGTTGGAAGAAAAGTCGTCTTAATGTAGAGCAAGGTCATCGTCCAATCATGAACTCAACCATGCAACAGCGCAAAACAAGAACGATAAACATTTGCATCAAAATTTGAACAAAATGTATTAAGATAGAGATAAAGAAGGTTTTGTTTGTTACCAGAGTGGTCCAACAATTTTTTTTCTTTGTTTTTTCATATCCTTTTGTTAAATGTAAATCCAATGACCAAACGAATGAACAAAATGCAGACAGATGGATGCAGCATTGAAGTTCAGGGTTTCTTGAGTTGATAATTGAGTACAAATCCAAGAACAAAACTCATTAAAAAAAAAAGCTTTAATTGAATGTTGCATTTTTTAAATTATTTTTTTGCACCTGAGAGAAGAATCCCTCAAGTAGAAGAGCCAACAGCAGGGAAGAGTCCAAGCCATCAATACTAATCCAAACCCCTGTGTATTTCCATTTTATATTATTTCGCTTCCACAGCATATGCAGCCACCCAGGGCTACATCTTCGTAGACCAATTAGCTGTGAAGGACACAAAGCCAACAAACCCTGTTGACAGGGACTTTTCAATCAATAGTACATTTTTGTATTTTGTTTAAATGGCAATGGCATTCCAGTATCTCAGGGAAAACACAATTTCTTAATCGTTCCTCTACATGCACATACACTTGATGTAGTTGAAGTCAATAGCTGTACTTTCAATGGGTGAATATGGCTCAGTTGTCTGTCAGTCAGTGTTGCAGGTTCAAGCCCCTATCTGTCCATATGTTGATGTGCCCTTGAGCAAGAGAAGACTCCCTCGTTTGGGGTACAACTTCTTGCTCCAGTCCCAGTGGATGGAGGTCCTTGCAGGGCACTAACACTGTTGGTGTATGAATGTTTGCATGAATGGGTGAATGTGAGTTACATCGTAGTTGAAAAGTGCTCTGAGGGTCTGTTAAGTCAGTTTGGAAAGTGCAATACAAGTGATTTCCATTCACTGTTTGTGAGTCGATGGAGAAGAATATCCCTGGAGGACTCCAGGTTGTTTGTGCTGCTCACCCTTTAAATTGTAACAGCACTTCTCCAACAGCGTGTACATTTACTACGCTGTCATCTGTACAAGTAAAGACACATTTCTTACATATGTCACACACTGAGTGTACTGCATCACGGAAACACAGCAGCAACTAGTGGGCTGACAGGCAAACTACATCATTATCATTGTATGTTGTGCTCTTGTATACAATGATTATGGAACTTCTCTAAACACACAAAAACCAAGTAGTTTCCTGCAGACAGTTTTCATGCAAACAGGGTCTGAATCCCCTGAAGGACTTGAGTTTAATTGTGATGTATGAAACTAGAGGCTTCAACATATCAGTATTCTCTCTGGTAATGCAAAATCTAAAGGAAGACCCTGCGAGTACGGAGCAGTCAGGGGAGATTCTCAGTGGGTGGTTTCAAACAGCTTTGTTTGGTCCAGAGGTGCCTTATCACAGACGAAGATAAAGATAGATAAACAAAAAGCAGTCTACTCTGAAGGACTGTTGACACAAGAACAATCTGTTGGAAATAGCATGTTTTGTCCATTTACATTTCAGAAAACTGATGTGTTCAAGCAGATAATGGTTTGATGAGGATCATCACTCACGCAGCAGCATGAGAAAGTTTGACCATGGTGCAATATGAATGACCAGCCACAAGTTGGTGGTATGTTTTCTGTAATGCAACCACACATGTATGCGCACAAAGAACAAGACCTCGAGCTGTTATTCATCATCTAGGCCCGCTCAGTATCCACAATATGAAATAAGTGTGTCTGCAGATGCAGATCATGTTGTTATAAAGGCCCCTAAATGTATATTTTGTTGATTAAGCGCTGTTAAATTCATAAGAGTGTGCAGCACTCTCGAGGCCAACACTGTCTATCTCCTCATGCATCTGCTGAAAAACTCTTGATTGATAGTACCCATGTGTACCACACTTTTCAGAAATGTTGTGCTTTTCCCGTATGGATCGGCCTTGTTAAATCATAGGACTCTGGAAACTGGTGGAACAAAAATATTTTTTTCAAAAAGTAACAATGACACCGTTTGTTGGTTTACTATGGTCGTGGTTCGCATGCACAATGTTGCAGTTTCCCTCGTTAGCAACAGAATTAGAGCGTTTCTGAAGTCGCTTGTTCAGTTACTCAGAACTCAGTTGTCGTGTAAACGGAGAAAAAAACCACAACAAAGTCTGAGCAAAGAGGGTCTCGTTTTTAGTTAAAAATCAGAGAATGCTTTGTCCAATTAGGTTTCTTCTTTGTATTTCTATAATGAAAAAGTCTTTATCTTCATTTCTAACAAGGAGTTGTTTGAGTTGCTCATTTACTGTTTGCCACAAAAGAGCGGACTGAATTAATATTACAGTTAAGTGCACGTCGTGTCTTCAAGCTGCTTTCACAGCATGTCGATACGTCTGATTTAAAAGTGTGCGCATTCATATAAAAGCAGTTTAAATGTCTGCAATGTCCTGTTTTTCCTAAAGCTTTTTCATTTGCAAGTCAGCCAAATCAGTAAAAGTTGGGCCGAGATGAACTCGGCAGAACGTGGGAACCCCTTAAAAGTAGACAAGCGTGGGATCCAAGAAGTGCGCGCACGCACACACACACACACACACACACACACACACACACACACACACACACACACACACACACACACACACACACATACACACACACATACATTTACGCACTCAGGCTTATCTGTCAGCATACTGGGACACAGGCTGCAGACGACAGGCAGGTATGACAGGCCAAGACATGCTGATAACAGATAGGACCGGCCATTTGACAGATGGCATATGTGTGTGTGTGTGTGTGTGTGTGTGTGTGTGTGTGTGTGTGTGTGTGTGTGTGTGTGTGTGTGTGTGTGTGTGTGTGTGTGTGTGTGTGTGTGTGTGTGTGTGTGTGTGTGTGTGTGTGTGTGTGTAGATATGTGTGTGTATGTGTGTGTTTGACAGACAGAGTGGCAAGAATCTTAGCAGTCTAGATGGAGCAAGCACCAGCGAGGACAAAAAGGAGAAAATCTTCTTAAAGATATAATGCCGTACATTATGTATATGTATACTGGGTGCGATCCACTAGATTATTTTGAATTTGTTTTTTGTTTTTTTTATCTCCAGTGTAGTGATTGAAGCTTCTTCACCAGCAGACCAGACAAAACACGTCAAATAAAATGTATAAAAACCAATGATGTAATCTATGTAGAATATCTATCTTCAGTGAAGGAATATTACAACTATCTCATCCACACTATACCGATTATTCATGAGCGAACTGCACAAAACGTACAAAAAAACAAAACAAACTTTAATTCTGAATAGAGGAAGTCCTCTTGATGTTTTATTATATTATTGGCTGCAGTTTAACATCTTAAAATATTTTTTGTTGCTTCAAACATATAACTAATAACAATTTTTTTAAAATGTTACTACATAATGGATCAAATATCTTTTTACATTACTCGCAAATTATCATGTTATTGTATTGTAAATTAAAAAATATATTTTTTTTGTAAAATTACAAAATAAAAAAAGCTGAAATTATTATATTATTGGTTGTTACAAGATTAATAACTCTAAACTCAAACTGAGCCTGCACCCTATTTGCTTCACAACAATTAATCTATTTTGCTGATTTTTCAATTGATTTAAAACAAGCTTCAAGTATTTATTGGACTCTTTTAAATGGCATTTTATTTATTTTTCCTCATTACAGGTGATGACTGTGTTGTATTTGTTTCTAAATGAATAAAATACAATTGAAATTAATTGAATGTTTACCATGAATTTAAAATGTATAGAGTTCTTTAGAAGTAATGCTTTTCGAGAAATCTGTATCAGATATTTTAGCGGTGCATGATTTTTTATTTTATTTTTTTTTTAAGCTCACTTTTACAGGTGCTTGGAGCAGCAGCCATCAGGACGGCATGATTTTTCATAAAGCTTTTTTTTTGGGGGGGGGGGGAGTATATATATGGGTTAAAATGCTCACTATACATTTGGACTGCACATCAAAATATAGAATGGATATATAGTGTGTTGGTGTGTGTGGGGTGGGTTTTTTGGGGGGTGGGCGGGGCTTTCATTAGACTCTCCACACAATAATTACTAAAATGATCCTCGCACTCATCAAAGTGGGTTTTCATCTAGCTATGTGTGTGTCTGTGTGTGAGCCTATCATGGCTGCTCTCAGCGGTGTGTTTTTGCTAATGCTCGGTGCTTTAGGTGTTTTGCTGCTTGCCCATTAACGACACTTACAGACAGATTATAACAAGTAGGTATTAAGCGGGATGGGGAATAGCTCAGATGTCATCGTAAGCGTGCGCGTGAATCCGAGTAGGTGCAATACACTAGTTTCGATGACCTCATGTTTTAATGTGAGTGGGTGAGGATGGTTAAAATAAACAAAACAATCAAGGGGGAACAGGGGAGCCAACGTCTTAGTGTTTATACGTGTGTGTCCTATATGCTCTAAGCCGAGATGTAATCCAGAGCAGGAAGCGGCGTGGGCCGCTACAGTAAGTGTTAAAGCTCCACTGCTTCCCTGAAACACGCTGCTGCTGACTGTTTCTCTCAGTGCCTGCTAATATGGACGCCCCTATTGGGTTTCAGCGCCTCCAACCGTCAACGCCGCAGCAAGAGAACCGACCAAGCGTGAACTCAAGGTCGCTCTGCGCGTAATAACTCAGTCGGTTCATTTATTAAAAAAAAGACCTCAGATTGTGTGCAGCAATGCAGAAACGGTTAAATGATGGAGCAGTGTTTCTGCAAAGTGGCGGAGCAGTCGGAGGAATAATCTTATTAAAAAGGCGTGTTAGGACACAAGGCACTGGAGGTTTTAGCACATATGCTAATTCCAGTACAAGACTCGTCACTTCACTGCGTTGAGTTATTGCCATATTAAAGGCCTCCCAGCTCAGATCTGAGTTTGAGTTCCATCTGGTTGGGTTTTTAATCCAGTTCGGACGCGTTATTTCCCCAAATTGAGCCCGATCTTGCTGAATGACAATGTTGAACATCACATGTTGAACATCCTGCAACGCTGTCAGACGCTCATTCTGCTTCCTCCGGTGATGACCGGGACGCGAGAGCCCGACTGTCTCTTCAAAGAACAAGACACGTCAACACCACTTCTCCGACAGCACCGTCAGACACAGTCTGGCACGTCGGGCAACTACCTGTCAACAAGATCCCGGCGCTTTATCACCCTCTCCTGCCTTCCCCAGACCACCCATCCCCTCTTCATCTGATGATAACGACGCTGTGTTCGCACGCTGATGTGGAGGTGAGAGTTTGAGCCTGTTGGTCGGTCATTCTGCCATTTACCCCCATTTTCATTGTCTTTGTTAGCTGGTAGGTCCAAAGGTAGAATCTCAAAGGGTTTTGATCCAAGAGCAGCTTTTCCTTCAACCATGATGGTAAATTTAGCATTGGCATGAGTTCTTTACCTTTTATCAAAAGAGTGACCGTATTTCTTCATTACTGGACTGCAGTAATTCAGTAAATGTGCATTAAAGGATTAATTCAAGCAACATAACTCAATATTCCATTTACATTAAGGTAAACAACACCTTTCACAAAAGTTGGCACATCAGCAGTACCCCCCCCCCCCCCCCCCCCCAAAAAAAAAAACCCAAAACAAAAAACAAAACAAAATAAAACAAAACAAAAAAAGGATCTCATTGTTGCCTGATGGTGGATTTCAGCTCTCCTTTGTCATATCATTTTTCTTTTTTTTACATCTGATCTGGACTGTAAGCAGGTCAGTTCAACACCTGGACTCTCTCACTGTAGAGTTGAGTTTCCAAACACAAAGCCACTTTCTGTGGTTCCGAACTGAAATAAAAGCTATTATTGACACTCATTCCTCACGTGACCACTTTTCCATGAAACTCGAACCAGTTGGGGTTGTGGGGAAAGAACCAAGGCACCGACGCAGAATCAGAAACATTGAGAAATTCCAAAACAGGGAGTTTTAAATGGCTACAAAAAAAAAAACTGCTTCCAAATGAAGCAAACAAAAACTGAGAGAGAAAAGTATATAGGGAACATTGAGGCATGTGGAGTTTAAAATTTAGAATTTAGAAGTAGCAGGACCAAATAAACAAAACAAGGGAAGGACGAGATACATAGACCACATTTACAAAGCATTTTCAAGTGAAAACGGAAAACTTTTCTATCTTTATGGGCGTCCGTTTACATGACAGCTGTACTCGGTTATACTTTAAAGGCAACTTGGACGCCGTTTTCAAAAAGTTACATTTTGAGTGACTCTGAACACCGTTGTCGAGGAAACAAACATCCAGAATGCGATATCATTACTGATTATCTTTACTATGATTTAAGTGAACGAACACTGAAGATGTTGCCGATTTAAACCTCCTTTTTGAAACAGGCAAAATTATAAAGCACTCAAGCCTAATTCATATGTAAACCATACAAAATGCTATGTGTTGCACGAACCACCTCTGCAGAGGCTGAGGTCAAATTAAACAGGTTCACTGCCAATCTTTGCGCCAAATTGCTCATTGTGGCCGGAAAATAAACACTACTAACAAGTTTACTGCGGTTCTGAGACCAATCCTTCTACGTCCCCAGAATTATGATGGCAAAGGCGAGGCTACAAAATGCTCTATGTACTGTAGATACTGTAGTATGTATCAGTTTTCATATATTTAGTAGATTGGCTTCCACACATATCTCTATCCTGTTTAGGGTTGCTGAGACCAATCCTTAACTAACTATGGGTGAAGGCACAGGTCACCAGCTGCATTCACATTATATTAAACCTTATATCACAACCTTATATGACCTTCAGTACATCAGACATATGGCCCTTATAACTGCCTCCAATTTCCCCCCTTGGATAGAATCCTAAACCACATTTCTTTTAATTATTACAATATTTGGAAAAATGGCATCTATCTTCAATATAATTCATTCATTTCTCTCAGTTAATATCACATTGATAGCTAATTTGTTCTAATCAGACTGAGAATTTAATCACATTGAACGTGAATAGTTAAGCGTTCAGCTTGCTTGATCTTGCTTGATTGAGTGGATGAAGGATGGAGGGGTAAGTTTGAACGGGAGTGAAGTGAAGTGATGAGAAGGCTCAGGTAGGGGGGCATCGAGCCGCTCCCACACCAGCTGAGCGACTTATCTGTGGGATCCAGCTGCTGTGGCCCTGATGCCCTCCAGCACCCGGCCCACACAAGCAGCACTCCTGAGGAAAAATACAATGTGTACTATATTTCTCTGTTCTGGTGTATTTGTTCTCTCACAGACAATATAACCTTCCCCTCGCTGAGGCAATGACCCAGTTTCCCCGGAGGGATCATTAAAGTTTCATCTCTTCTTAACTGTAGGAAAAAGTTGCTTTGAAAGCATAATATATTGCTCATTAATTTTGAAAGAAAACACTTGCGATTACACTATCTTTTTCCGCGGAGAACAGTGGATGAAAGCAGTTTTCTCACTGAGTTATGTGCAGCCTGCAGAATGTTAGCCAAGATGCATGTTGGTCATTTATTGTTCTGGTTCCTCCGTTAAACTCTGACATCACGGACAAGCCATGTGGAGAAAACACATGAAGTGGTTTACCAACTTCATAAAATCTTGCAAAAACATCACTCAAAGTACAAAAGAAAAAAAGAAAGCCCCAGTTAGTTAAACGTTCTGTGTTTTGTGTTGCCATTCTGAATTTCATTGCTTGTCTGTTTTCTCATGTGTGTGTCGAGTCGTTGTGGTGTCGGTGCAACAAACGAAGCCTGGCTGACAGATGACAGGATGGGGTGGAAGACACACACACACACACACACACACACACACACACACACACACAGACACACACACACACACACACGCACACCATTTGCAGTCTTCATTTGACTCTGTGTCTTCAGTCAGCAAAGCATGCAAATGCAGGAGATATTGCATGAAACATGAGTTCCCCCATCGTTTGGTCTGTGCAGGACACGTTGCTCTAAATATGCAGCGATAAGCTGCAGTGAAGCAGAGAACCTCTTAGTGCTTTTGCTGTTTGTTTGGGATTTTTTTTGCTTTTTAAATGTGAAAAAAAAAAAAATCCTCCAATTGGTCAAAACTTGAGAGTCAGATTGAAATACTTTAAGTTTTTTAGAAATACTATAAAAGCCAAACACAATGACATGTACGTTTTTTTTTAAACTTCATTTTAGTCCCATATCTATTCAATTTTATGTCTTCATATTTAATACAAAGTTTCTAATAATTATGCTGCACATTGAGATAGGTGGAAATTTATTTAACACGTGACAACTGATTGCATCAAAATTCTCATAATCACACAAACACGGCTTAGTTTTCCCCCTTTCCTTGACTAAGTATCTCTTGCTTTGAAATATTTGCAAAATAGGTTACACCATCACACCTGAACTACCCTACAAAAAAAGCATATGGCTAAACAAGTCACGATCGGTTAACTTTTCCCAAAACACCTGATATCATCAATCTGGGTGTGTCAATCAATAATTCTGATCTTCAAGCAATACATTCTTAAATAAGTGTGTTTTATGTTAGTTTTGCACTGTTTTATTGAATGTTAATGGTCTAAAAACCCATTTTACTAACTTCAAAAAGTCATAAAGGTGAAAAAACATCTAAATCATTTTCAAAGGGAACCATTTCAGTAAGATATTTCCATAAGAGCCCTGTAAAGGATTGATATATGATTGTATGGTTGTATGTATGCAAACTCAAGGCAAAACGTTGGGATGTTTAACACGGTGACGTAACAGCTGGATTATTTTTAATGATACTCTGTAAGCATGTGGGAACTGTGGGAACCAACACATGTTGCACAAGACTACAAAGTGCAATTGTTTCCAATTTATTCTTGATATTTGAAGTCAGCTGCTGCACAGATTCAGTTTTCTGCTGGATGATAAAGTCAGTGGGTGACAGGTGATGACTGTTAGAAGGTCTGTGAAACATGCACAGTGTGTTGCTTCACATGGATATGCACAAAACCTTCCCTTGTGTGAATGGTGCTGTCCTGGTTTTTATTTTCTGTAACGCTCCATTATGATTGAGAACGTCCTCCAATCGACATGTTTGAGTTTCAGAGCTGCACCCAGTCACTGCATGGTGAATACTGAAACAATGTGGGAATGTTTCTAACAGATTGTTCTTGTGCAAACAGAGAATAAAACATGCAAAAGCCACATTTGAATGCTGGTGATAGTGCGTGATGTCACTCACAGGGATATTCTCAGTTGATCATTTGCAAACCGAAAGGTTTGTGCGAGCGTGCAATCTGCCACGCCTTAAAGAAGATTTCAGTAAATCAGGCCCGAAAGGTTTGTGGATGAGGGAAGTTTGGAGAACCTTGTATAGGTTGCCCTCATGTCACAGAGTTTGGGCTTGTTTGGTTGTATACATTTAATTGTTTTGGCTCCATTCTTCCCTCCACCACAATATTGTGAACTAATGCAGTGACTATCAAGTTGTTTTACAGAGTCTTATTAAAAAAGATAATAATAATAATTCAAGTAACTATGCCAGGGAGGTGATTAAGCCCAAGATGGGAATCAGGTGTGCTGCCTCACCTCCGCCCATAAAGGAGGAGCCAACAGAGGCAGGACTGCAGAGTCTGCATGGGAGACTTTGTGGTTTTTGTTTGGGAGGGACTCTGTGGGGGAACCTGGCGGTGGCGTGCTCTACTGCCACAGTCATGTGATAAAAGTCTACTCATGATCTAATTTCAATGGCTGATCAATGTGGATTAAATATTTTTACTCCATATAGATGTGGGCCAATTTAGTTGCTGTTGGTCACAGCAGCAACATCACCGTTAACCAAAATATCTGATACTGTCTGAATTTTATTGCTGGTCGTCTTTGGTCACAAGACCATGACAACGGCAGTCCTTGAACTGGTCTCACAGTGCGGCGTAAGATCTTTCAACTGGAACAGCTGAAAATTGCAAAGTGGCCAAAATAAGACTATAACTTTGAGAGACCAAGTCAAAACAAAACGAGAGCGTCTCAAGACCAAGACTGGCCTCGACCACTACAACACTAATTTCTGTAATTTTGAACAAGTTACCCCAAAACTAGAGATTCCTTCAACAAAAACTGAGGTCTGGTTGTTGACAATCCATGACCACTCTGCTTTATTTGACATTATTTGAAGTGTTTGGTCTCGTATGCTGTCGAGGTTGTTCAAATTACATCATCTAAATTAGAGGCAGGTTCTTTCCTTCCCCTGTCACCTCCAGGAAATTCCATCCTCATTATAATTGCTGCACTCCTGTATCTCCCCGGGCTTCAGCGTGACCCTAACCCCATCGTGAACCTCAAGATCAGCCTTTCTGAAGTTCCTTTACACCAAATTTAAGTGCATTCCCATCTTACTATCTTTGTTAATACAGTAACACTTCTCCATATTTAGTATTTCTAGCTTTCTTGGTTGAATTTGCATGACATTGCATTCTGTTTTTGACCAAAGTCCAGACTTTTATTTATTTTTTTAAATCTTGGTTTGTTGTGTAGTTGTAGAGTTTTGGGGTAACAATAATCACACTCAGGACGTCCGTTGTCCATGGTTTCTCAGTTGGATCGCTCTTTCTCCATCTGTTTCCCTTCATTACAGTATTGAAGTACCAGGAAATGGTTTTTCTGGACTGGTTTTCGAGCTGCTATGAAAACAGTAAAGACTTTCAGAGTTTATTCTTTACCTTTAAAAAAAACTGCAGCTGGCAAAATACTTTCGCCTCCAGGTACATTTACTAAAATCGTTCCATCATTTAAGACGATCTTCATTGACAGATGGACATTAAGTCCTTTGCCCTTTAGTGGGCTCACGGCCAAATTTGGTAACTTCAGTATTTCTTTCTTTCATACTGACTGTGGTGAATTGATGACTGAATATGCCATTAAAACCTTTAAAATAAGTGCTACTTTTCTGATTTGTACAATTTGACAAACACCTAGCACAACCTTTTTGTGTTTTTTAAAAATAATATATTATATGGCAATCATACAAAAATGTGTTTTTACTGGAATTCTATGAGAAATTTTACCTGACAAAGAAATTCCGAGGGAATAAATTGCAAAATAAGTGTAGTTTTGGTTTATATTAATATATATTTATTGCGTACGGATTTGTGTGTTAATGTTGTTTAATCTTTTTGAGTTTTGTGGGATCTATCTTGTCATGTGCTAAAGACTCGAAGGCCCATTTTCAAGACATTTGAAAACAATACATTTTCTTTGGGGTTTTGCAGTTTATTTACACAACAGCAATCACTGAAAATGACACTTTTTCGGTTACGGCTTCCAGATTGCTAAGTTTCAGGAATGCACCATTCACCATTTTCCATGAAAACGTGAAAAACTTTTCTGACACCCCCACGGCTGCACCTCAGTTATCATAAATATTTCTGCAAATGTGCAGTGGATGAACAGCAACAATGAATGCGTGCCTGCTTGGTTGTATTGCAAAAAAACCTATACCATAGCGCCTGACACAAGAACAACATTTTCAGCATTTCTGGCATTTCCATACGTTCAAAACACCACTATCTGAATGTTTAACTGTTCTGAAACGAAAACCTTAAAGCGATGTTGTAAAACTACTGTGAAATAGTGAAAATAAAGAGTTTGGAAGTAGCCTTTCAAGAAGCCTTTCAATGAGGGTTAAAGAGTTGACGGAGGCATTGAAATTTGATTGCACGATTACAGTAAACCTCAGAAGTTCACATGGACCTTTAAGTAAAATTGTCTTGTCAACCGAATCGGGCAGTACATTTTTTTTCCACACTCAGACCAGTTACACAAATGTTTTACATAAATAAACCGTCCAATAGAGGAAGAGATTATTTTCTCACTGTAGTATCTACAAAGTTTTAATTCCCTCCATCCATCATTGGGTGTTGACATTTTCAGCAAAGCACTGGAAGCATTTACAAGGTGTATAAGGTCTCCGGCACATTGAGCTTCTTATGAGGCATGAACCCGCGAGCCCATTCTCAAATCAACCTTTGTTTTTGTAAAAAAAAAAAAAAAAAAAAGTGGCCGGGAAGGAGAGCAGATGCTTCGCTCATTCAATCATGCGTGTCACGGTGCGGATCGCAACCTTGTGCACTGCCACCACTCCAGTGTGTGTGTGTGTGTCTGTGTGTGTGTGTGTGTGTGTGTGTGTGTGTGTGTGTGTGTGTGTGTGTGTGTGTGTGTGTTGGAGAGAGAAAAAAAATACATCTGGCATCAGGTGTTAATCTAAGCCAGGTGGTGGAAGACCCCATCACTGGTGTCATGAATGTGACAACAAACTGCCAGGAAACTTCACACACACACACACACACTCGCACTGACCCCACAATGAGGAGGAAGTGGATGTTTGTGTGTGTGTGTGTGTGTGTGTGGCATTGGGATATTGTGTGTGTTTCTGTGTGCGTGTCACTGTCTTTCCATCTTTCACTGTGTGTGTGTGAGTTTTCTTTTGTATACGTTTTGTGTATGGTGCAGGCTTGAATGTGTGTGAATCACAGCATCATTGGGATGTGTTACTTTGCATGTGTGGAAAAATACCAGTGACCAAAGTTAAAAAAGAAACATGTTTGCGCTGCTTTTCCCTTTGAATCTGTGAAAATAAATTTCTTGTGTGTGTGTGTGTCCTTGATTTCTCTATCCACAGAAGCCCACCCGTAACGTGGCACATCGGGTCTGAGGGGGTCTTGGTGGAGTGTCAGCGGGTGTCAGAGGGCTGTTTACCTACCATGACGGATGGGAGTGGGGTCAGCAGAGAGGCAGGCATTTCATCTCGCGCCACCTCTGACCAATACAATACACACACACACACACACACACACACACACACACACACACACACACACACACACACACACACACACACACACACACACACACACACACACACACACACACACACACACACACACACACACACACACACACACACACACGACCACATGCACATAGTGAGTCATTCAGTTCAACTCCATATTTATCGCCACTCAGGCATCTTTGTAAATATTAGAAACAGGCTTGAATGAGCTTCTCGCACAGAAAAGTTGCTCTGCATGGTGTGATAAGAGAATATCCGTTTATTATAAACAAATAAAAATAAAAATGTAACACTGAATTTCACCTTATTCTGTTTCATTGTAGTGTATTTATGTAAATAATAAATTTTCTCTTTTATCTACTGTTATTTAGTTAGACGAGTAGATTGAATATGGCAACCTCCAGAGTGTCATTCCTCAGAGTTTAGTGCATTATTTTACGTGTTTTGCGTCCTTTTCCTACCCTTTCATCCATTTGTGGTCATTTTCCACTGTTTATTTATCATATCTCTTCATCGTCTCCTGTGAAAAACTTTCAACTGAAAGATGCAAATGATTGACGGCTGTACAGGGACACATCCACGAGTGTTCCTTTTCCATTATTTCCACTTGGTCTTGCAAAAAATGATTATTTATAGTTGAAAGAGAACTTGGTGGATCAGTGTTTAAATCAGGGCTGTGCATTTGGAGTTTGCATGTTCTTCCTCCGGCTTTGTGGGTTTTCCTGTTGGCGCTGAAGGTAAATTGGACATTTCATTTCAGGCCAAACTGTCTCCAACCTAAACAACCTTCACTTAAATAGAAAATATTTACAACCTTCAAGGTATAGGAGATCAATGTCGATGGTTGCTTTACACGCTCTATAATGGAAACAAATTTCACGTGTGAAGCAGTATACGTCACGTGGTAGAAAGTAAAGGGTGACAGCTTAACTGTCAGTATATTAGAAAATTAAGTGATCTTCTAATAGTTTCCAGTGATTTAACGCAAGGTGCTGGAACACTTAACATGCAGCATTTGCAAATCCTCTGCTACGGCTAAATGCGCTTCATGGATGGGGACAAACAAAGCTTTCAGGCAACATGAAAAGACTGAAAACACAAGGCGCTTTCGGTCTCCACAACAATCCCCAATGGCAGCACAGCCGAAGGTTAACACACATGGGGTGGCTCTAATTTGGTGCAGTCCTCATCCCGTTCACCGGCCCAGCTGGGTCCTGGGGAGGCAGCGCGGAGAGGTGAAAGGACTCTCTGGACATCTGGCCTTTGAGACAAAAGAGTAATTAAAAGGGGTCCTGGAGCCAGAAGGACCCTCTAAACCCGGTCAGCTGTAGACGCACGTTCACAAACAGCACCCCACCCACCCACCCACCCACCACCACATAACCACTGCAGCACAGTACACACAGTGCAGTTGCCCACTCCAAGCACACAGTAGATGGAACAATTAAAATAGCAAGATTTTTCTTCTATTTTGAATATAAAAAAGTATTTTTTTCAGAGAAAATGAAAGAACGAACATGTAACAGGCAAAAAAACTGGATGGATTTGGACACTTGAGCAGCACCAGTTTAGTGGGTCAGGTGCAGGTATGTGAAAGATGATCCATTTTTGAATAAACAAAGAACGAGTTCATGTCATTTTATATCCCATAAAACCATTTTAAAGGTAATTATGGAAAGGAAATGTAGGAATTGGGAAGTATGGGTCATCCCCACATTATATTAAACCAATAGCAGTTTAAGTAATGTATAAGCTTCCAAAACCTCCATTACCTTTTTTCACTCCGATCTGAAAGAGCTTGAAAAGAACTCTTAAGTCTTCAGCTTCCTTTCAGGAATCAATGACTTTGCTTTCTACTGAATTCCTGCTGTGTAATGTTCCACTTCAGATGTGACTGTCAACGCAGCCTCGCACAAAAGGAAAATGATTCATAATTTTCCACTACCGACAATTTGTGGAGCGCTTATCATATAGGAAATAGTGAATGAATGGTGGAGGAGGGGGCGTCGGGTTACATAAACCGGCTGCCCCCTTCCTGTTGGCAGAGGCTGCTGCTTTATCTCCGAAGAAAGCGGTTTCAATTTCTGAGGCTGACGCTTCGCAGCGCCGGGCGTCAGTGGCGGCATCCAAGAAAAACTTAGCGGAGCGCAGTGAAACTCCCTGCAGAGCAGTGACTCAGTTTGGGTTGGCATGCAGGGCTGTGAAAAGCACAAACACTCCAGTCTGTAACATCCTGGCTACCAGAGCTGCCGCCGCGGCCACTGGCCACGCAGCTGCACCCCCGGCCCCAGGATGAGAGTCTCATGAGCTGCTGCTTTGACTAAGAAGTTCAGAAAATGCAGAAGATTGTTTAGCCTCCAATTCCTATTGGATATACTGGAAATGTAGGTTTGAGCTGTGCTGCCAGGAGGAACTGCCTCCAGGTTAATGGTGTCTGAGTCAAACGGCTCTTTAAAATAAAGTCAACTGCACTGTCGCAAACTAGTTAGGAAAAAAGTAAAAACCAGAACAAACATGATTCTGAGGAGAAAGAAGAGTTAGAGCCTGATTACAGTGAAAAAAAATCCCCCCCCAAAGAAAAACCAGATAATAGTCTCAAAAACACAAGAAAATGTCACCCAAATACCAGAAATACTGACGAGATTTGTCAGATTGGCGAAGTCAGCAGATTTAATAAGAAAGCTGCTAAGTTGGCATCACTACAGAAGCAAAGGTTTCACACCGTTCATGGTTTGCTTGGTCTGAGATTTTATTAGAGTCTATAAAATTCCTTATTATCATTTTATTGAATATGTGCAAATCTAGTTTTGCCGACCCGAGCCGAGGCAAAGACTTTATGGTCTTTGGTGCCACCCTGAGAGTCGAGACTGAAAGCTTAACAACCACTGACCATGTTCCTGCATTTTAATAATTGAATAATTAGCACAAATTCTAAATGATTTATTGACAAGAACGCAAGAAAAAAAGATTATGAAGTCATCTTTAGCTCTTCTCTAATGTATTCATGCATAAAGAAATAATCACTTAATTTGCCGCAGGACTGTCACGTCTCTCATCTGCTAATAAGAGCTTGAGTGCTGATGGGCAAACACCGATGACAGCCTCTTTGTGTCTCCAAACTGCCTCCCAAACAAATCCCACAAACTCCCTATGAAATCTATTCATGGAGCCATTAACGACAATTGTGTCGTATGACATGTATGAAATCAACAACAATGGCGTGTCGCCTCAGCCCATTCGCAAAAAGTGACGGACTGACAAACCGTTCGGGGGAACGGGACAGAGAGATGGGAGGAGGGACGAGAAGACAGCTGCCATGACAGAGGTTTGTGTGTGATGAAGACCGGTGGGTTTAGAAGAAGATAAAGGAAAGGTCCGCTACAGCTTCTTTGATGGGAGACAGGAGTTCTGCAACAAAGCAAAAATTTACTTGAGACGTTTAACCCTCAAGCATCAGTATGGACTGTTGAGCTGGGAGAAAATTAGGAGTTTATACGGGCAGTAATAATCCCAAATAACCAGCTACATTTGAGAATACGAGCCCCCAAAACCTCAGAACTGGCCTATTTTGCAAGAAAATTCACAAGTTAAACAAGCGCAGGTTGATAATTATGAGCAACACTGTACTGCAGTCTGTTCAGGATGAGACAAAACGACTATTGCTGCCAATACATATTAACAATAAACCCGACAAGAAATGTCAGTAAATCCATTAAATATGCCTGAATTGATTGATATTTACAAACAGGCCATCTACCTTGTATCCCGGCCGACCCTTATTGATAATGTTAGTGATTATTTGCTGCATTTTGATATTTCTAATATTATAATTCATGGTAACATAGAGTTAGACAGGGATGTTGTACCTCATATTTCAGCAAAAAATTAAGCTTTTTTTTTTTTTTTTTTAACATGTACGCTTTGACAGATGTCCACAGAACCAGCTCTGGATATGACTTTGACAGCATTTCATGAAGGATTGCTTGCTATAACAAAAAAAACAAAAAAATCCCAAAACAAGATCAACTCAAAGTGCACGAAAGCTGACAAACACGTGTGTTTGTGTGCCGGCGAGTTATTCCTGCCCTCGCAGTCACAGACTTCAGGAAACTCATCGCCACGTTCGACGCATAAATATTGGGGTGGGGGGGGGGGAGAAAAAAAGGAGGAAAACAAGAAAAGCAGCCAAGCAAACAGCTGAGCTGCCAAAGCCAGCCTCTTTTGAAATGACACAAGGTCAAAACTGGAGCACGGCGTCTCATGTCCTTGTCACGTCCGTGTCGCGGGTTAGAGCCCTGACAGCCGCGCGACGCTGTTGCGCCTCTGTTAATGATAACCCAGCTCCCTCCCAGGGTTAAAGTCATTTACTAGGCCTGTTCTTCCGCCTCATTCCTCAGTAAGAAAACACAGCCTCCATCCTTCACTGGCACATAACCCAGAGTAGCAGAGGCAGGTCATATTTATCACACTAAGCCAATGGTAAATGACTCAGACCAGAACTTGGAGTGCACACACACGCACACACACACACACACACACACACACACACACACACACACACACACACACACACACACACACACACACACACACACACACACACACACTTTCCCAGTGTAATCAGTGCTTGTAACATGCAAACCAGGAAGTCTGGGTGTAACCTATTTAGTACAGATTTGGTCTTGAGTGCTATTACAGTAAATTAGGAATATAAATATTGAGCTTCAATAACTGTTTACCATTAGAACATGCCAGTGTAATGTTAGATGGTCAGATATATGCCAAACCACAAAATGCATTGAAATAGATTTCTCTTACTTCACGACTGCTTTAGTAGTTTCAAAGCACTTTATATTATTAGGCCTTGTTTCCATGACGATGTTTCAAGTTAAAACGCATCGTTGTTTTACATTTTCATTTCACGGCAACGTTTTTGTAAATGATTTACATGGAAACGGCAGGAATGCTGCTTTGTAATAAACGATACACTATAAACGTTACCAATGGCAAGTACACGGACACTCTGGAGGCCGCCGTTGTTGTTGTTGTCCATCGACTCGCACATGCTCGGAAGAACTGTTCAGAGAGCTGTTTTCAAAAAGTTGCTTCAGTGAATCGAAGCAAGGTTGTTTTGTAAACGGACCTCCAAAACACAACGGAAGTTTTCACTTGAAACAGTTGCCATTTGAACAGGGCCTATTCACCTTTTCAATCCATCCATTGGGAGATATTTTTATAACGTTTTTAACAACTTTTACAAATTCCACAAGTACAACAAACTATAGAAAGAACCAACTTTTGTTCTTATCATTCTTGTTGTTCATTAATTTTTCATCACTGTATTTTGTTCTATTGTCTACCCTGAACATCATATAAGTGCTCCAGAAGATGATTCTTTATTTTATTTTATTGAATTGTTACATTTTTGTGTATTCTCAGTACTATTTCTAAATTGGAAATGTCATTCCCATACTGCTTTAAACAGGATTGTTTAATTTTGATATCCTATCTGCATCCAGTTCAGGTTGCTGTGTTCTTAGTCTGGCTGAGGACAAAGGACTGGACGACGGGAGGAAGTAATGACTCTCCCTCTGTCAAAAGTGAGACGACTCTATAACATTAATAATGGCCCTGCTCCAATTTTATGTGTCATTACCTCATGTCAGGGGGTTAGCACAGTACTCACACTCCTGAAATGACTGAAGCCAACATGAATGTTAAGGATCATTTCACCTCGTCGGCCCCGAGGCTGGTCTGGTTCAGGACCAGGTTCCATATTCACTGGGAGTCGGTCATTAATATGGTGTACAAAAACACCAGAACGGTTCTTTTTCACTATCCATTGGTTCTTTCAACTGCATATAAAACTTTTCGGAATGTTACTGTGCAAACGCAAACTTTATTTTAAGGAAAAATTTAAAAAAAAAAAGTTTAACCCTTGACACATTGTTGTGAAAAAGTGGTCTAAATAGCTCTGTGGTGAACTCACGCAAACAAACACAAAAGCAATACTCTTGCCAGCAGATAGTTGTTGTGTAAACAGGGACTAAAACACACAAAATCCTCATTTAGATACTCTTATTCACAATTTAAATGTAATTCTTAGTTGATCACCAACAGAATTACCCTCAAACTGAAAGCACAATCTATTTGTGCACACGTGCAAACTCGATAGTGGATTAGAACAAAAGCTAGTGATTTTTAACATTTCTTTCATACATTTTATTTATTTGAGAAGCGACAGGATGAAATTCTGAGTGAGCTGCATCTCTCACTGTTTCACATTCTAAATGTCTTACGTGTGAGTCTCCCCTACAAACCCTCAACATATACGGGCGTTCCCTTGAGTCCCAAACCCTCCAGCTGCACTGAAATTTCATATTAATGTAAGTTAAATCCACACCGGACTCACTCTCATCTCATCTCTTGAAGACGATCTTTCAATATGTCCAATTCACGACAGTGAATCTTGGAGAGCGGCGGTCCCGCGAGGCAGTGATACAGTCGTCTGTGCCACCACTGACTGTAGCCATATGGCACTGCTTCCAATCCGGCTGTCAGTCCTGAAATCAGCCGTTGGGGCCACTGACAGATGACAATTACACGCATTAAGAAGGCCATTGACAGAGGCAGACATGGAGGTGGTAACAGAATGAATGTTTAATGTTTGAGGGGAGGAAGCAGAGAAATGGACATGTTTTTTTTTCTTCCTCCAGAATCAGAATCTGAATTCAGATTTTTTTTTTTTTCTTCCTCCTAGGACGATTTGAGTGGCGCTAAGGGAATCTTTGGGGACAGTGTATAAATAGGACCTCGTTGTCAAGCCTCGGCACACCGGGGACCAAAACTGATGATACCAGATGATTCTCACTTCAATGTCCCCCCCCACTTAAGTCGTATCTATGAGCCGTTGTTACCATGAAGGCTTAAATTCGTATACCTTTAAGTCTGGCGAGTCCTTCTCACCAAAACACTTAATCACGTTTTGGGATGTCGTAGCCTCTCCTCCTAGATCACTAATCCTCCCCGAGCTGCAGGGCTTTTGTCTCCGGCTAAGACCGAGACTGAAGAGGGGATGTTGAGGGGCTTTAGAGGTCTGGTGTGTCGGAGTCATACCGAGTCCCTCAGGGTGAATTATACTGTCAGGGCCCTCTTAATTATTATGAGAGAATTTACCAAAGTAGAGGAATGACTCTGTGTGTGTGTGTGTGTGTGTGTGTGTGTGTGTGTGTGTGTGTGTGTGTGTGTGTGTGTGTGTGTGTGTGTGTGTGTGTGTGTGTGTGTGTGTGTGTGTGTGTGTGTGTGTGTGTGTGTGTGTGTGTGTGGCACCTAACGTCATACAGAAAGTAATCAGTCTAAATTGGCTCCCTCTGATTATTATTTATTATTATTTCCTCTAAAGCCTTTATTCAGCCTCTGGATACACACTCAGGAAACAGCTCCTAATTACTAATGGATGATGATTAAACACTGGGGTCAGACAGGGTGTGTGTGTGTGTGTGTGTGTGTGTGTGTGTGTGTGTGTGTGTGTGTGTGTGTGTGTGTGTGTGTGTGTGTGTGTGTGTGTGTGTGTGTGTGTGTGTGTGTGTGTGTGTGTGTGTGTGTGTGTGTGTGTGTGTGTGTGTGTGGAGGAGCCTGTAGGAAAAGAAACAAAGAAAGAGAAGGAAAAGAAAGTCTGTTCCTACTGAACGACTCTTCTCTAAACTAAAATAAGACTGCAGCCTTCCAAACTGGCGAGAATGTAGATCTACAGGTGAAAAAAAGCCTGTCAAAAATGCTTCCACTCTCTCCATGGATACTGGGGGAAAGCACAACTTATGTGAAATGTTGCTACTGCATGTAGATGGACAATAATAACAATGGTGGCATGACTCCTCGTCCATGTGCGTCCATTTATAAGTTCATTACAAAAATACAAAAAACAAAGCATTTTTTTCTTGACGTTAGTAAGTGGGGCTTAAAATAAAAGTATTTTCAAGGGTTTTGGTGCAGAAATATTACAATATATTAACACTTCCAGTATTTCTGCCCCAAGCCTTAGTTAACTGAACCAAATTTCAAACCTCATTCAGAGGGTGGTGATGGGGGGGGGGTCTGTTCATTCAGGTACACCCACGCATTGCTTAGGTAGACCCTGCTGTTCCACCATTAAACACACACCCCCTCCACCACAGAACACACACTAGCCACCATAAAGGGGGTTGCAAACAGTTGGGCGGACAGCCATAGCAAGGCGCTGTAGTGGGTAGGAGGAAGGGGGATGTTGATTGAGGACTTGCTTGGGTGTATGTGTAAAACCACCCCCCCCGCAGTTAAAAGTACATCAAGCTCACCCGTAACACACACACACGCTGGTGTCCTCCCCTAAAGGTATACTTATGCTCCTGGGAAGACAGGTGTTAAACCGCTCATTGATTTGTTCTTGCTTCTCCTCCAGTGCACATCTTAATTTAGGTGTGTGTGTGTGTGTGTGTGTGTGTGTGTGTGTGTGTGTGTGTGTGTGTGTGTGTGTGTGTGTGTGTGTGTGTGTGTGTGTGTGTGTGTGTGTGTGTGTGTGTGTGTGTGTGCGCACATTCCTGTCACTGAAAGAGATAAGAGTGGCCTCCAGACATTCCTGATGCCCCCCTGCCTCGCTCTTCTTTAACCCGACTTTAAAATCCATCTATCCCTTTATTTCTGCTTCACATTCGACCCTTCTTTGTTCCCTGAAGGGACTCTCATGGTGACGCCATCTAGCTTGTTTTTTTTTAATTCCTCTGTCAGTCTTTATTCTTGTTGGTCTCTTTGTTTCCTCATCAATTTACACTACATCACATTGCCTTGATCCCTCGGCCCTGGATAAACACCATTTATCAGAGACGGCTGATGTTTGCACCTCTAATTCAAACAGGAAAGTCGGTCTTGGCCTGAAAAATGGCATTCCTCATGGCAGGGAGAGTGTGTGTCTGTGTGTTTGTTGGAGGTGGATATGTTGTGGTAGTTATGACACAATCCCATCAACCTTCCAGTTCTCCCATTCTGACCTGTGACAGAAAAACAAATCACAAACTCAGGAAGTCACATGAAGTCTCCACACACACACACACACACACACACACACACACACACACACACACACACACACACACACACACACACACACACACACACACACACACACACACACACACGATAGGCTCTGACAATCATCCAGGTGTGGAGTCTCCCACAGATAAGGCAGCAGCAGGTCAGGAAGAGGCGAGATGGACTGAGTCTAATGGCGTTGCGCGTTAACACGGGAAGTAACACGGCTGTACATCTAAACATTTACACTCAGGATGGCGAGGGGAGGAGATGGATCGCTGTTATTCTGTCTGCGCTCTGCGCTTCTTATCGGGGAGCGTTAATTAAGAGGCTGACAAGTCGAATGTGAAAGGTGACATTACAGCTCAGGTTACGATAAATCACTAAAACGGTATTGAGACGCACCGCATGCAGAAGACGGATGGCACTGTGGTCAATCTGTTAAAACAGCAGCCACATGGATAGGAAATTACAGCAAATGATAAATTCAGGTAACTTATGCAGTTGTTTAATTGGATTAAATTTGCAGATTAATTAAGATTTCTTCTGGTCGAAGCCTCAACATAGACTGGCTTCAGATGGAGTGTCTCTTCATCTGAGGAATAAAACTCAAACCTCAGCATCATAATGACAAGTATAGTGATGCTTGTCTTTTGGCTTAGCTGATTATCCAATTTGTACTCTATTGATGAATGAAGTCCTTACCGGATTAAAACAATCGTGTCTTAATCAATTTACTAGATAACTTAAATTTACAACAGAGATACTGTGTTAAATCTGTCAGTTGACAACAGATGGTATAAATGTTGATAAAACACATAATTCAACATACATTATCATAATTAGATATGTAGAGCTCATGATATGTTACATGGTGCATATTTCAGAGAATTAAATGAAAGAAATTTCAAGTTATGCCACATTAACTTTTGAAGTCGTGTAAATCTAATCAAAGACAACAGGAGCAATGAGTTTGCTTTCTTGGTATTTTCACCTCTGAAAGTAAATTTATTGAAAGAGTTCCATAATACATATATTTAACCTGACCCAGTGAAGCAGTACATTTTAACCTTGACAAAGGAGAATACTTTGTTTGGCTTTAATTACCAAGATGGAACCAGTGAGAGTTACAGTCCTGCCGGCCATCTAATAGATACGAGTTTGAATACACGTTATATCTGAATACAATTATGTCTGATTGAGACGGGTTCTCTCTGTCATGCCCAATATGACTAATACATAGTGTATGACACACTATTGAATTCTGGGTGTATCGACCATATGCAGATAAGTCATGTTAATCTGCAAAGTGATAACAGAAAATCTTGTGAATTTGTACCAAATAGTTCCTTCTTAATGTGTTCAAGGTCTAAATCAGTGATTTCCAACCAGGAGGGACCGACCCCAATGCAGAGGTGGGGGTGTGCCCAAGATTCATGGTTTCTTGATTTAAAGCAGTATGATATATATATATATATATATATATATATATATATATATATTTATCTTAAAAGATTGGCGAGCATACATTGAATTAATTTATGTTGCAAAACTACAAAGTATAATTAACATCAAAAGTGTTTTTTATATATTTTAAAATATATTTCAAAAACATTTAAAGATTGAAAGCACATGGGCACGTTGAATGAGAACTTCCTATCTACAGGATACACAATTAGCACAAGCTAGCAAAGTATGGAGCAGGCGGAAATGATGGTACCTCAGCGCAAAGAGAGGGATGACGCCAACAAAAGGTTAAAATAAAAATAAAAATAAAATAAAATCATTCACCAAGTCACATAAAATGTTTCTCTGGGAAGACAGAGATGACCCTCATCGAGGAATCGTGCAAAGACACCTCAAGCTTCGGGTAATCATGACTTCACAGGTTTCTTTGTGAACGTAAAGCAGAAGGCTCAATTATTCTTTTCTTAAGAGTTTCATGAGTCTGATTATCTGGTTTGTTGTGGCACTGTGATTTACTGTGATTTGCTGTGATTTGCTAGTGTAGCTCCCACAAAAGAGAAATTTTTTGACTTCCTATCACTTTGATTTTGTCACTTGTACAAGTGAATTTACAAAGCACTCCAAAGAAAACGTGCCTTTCCTTGGTTGCATGTACAATTTTGCTATCCGCAATGATTCAGGAATCTTTTCAGACGATTCACTCTCATGCTACTAAGTTGACATGCACACACTGAGCCCCGTGTCCTTTCACAGACAGATTACAGAAGCTTTTCCTTTTCAAAGAAAGTGGCCCAGGTGATAAATATCCTTTCTTTAGACTTGCAGGGTTACCAGGTCAGATCTGAGTCCGCGAGTGGCCGTACATCGTCTCAACACCAGCATTCGTATCAGTCAACCAGCAACACTGTTCCATTGAGATATCACCTGACGACACTGAGGGGTCGGGGGTCACGAAGGCAGAAAGGGGATACCTGCAGGACCGGGTCATGTTGGGTGAAGAAGTGAGAGGTGTCTGATATAGTGTACAGAGATGGGGGAGGCGTTGTTTGGCTACTAGTTGATTTCATCAACTGCTTTTTGGAAGTGCTTTTGCCTTTAATCATATTTATTGTATCACAAGTGTTGGTGTGTGCTGCTGTTTAGTTCCTTTATTTTCACCAGACCACCAGAATTCTTAGTTGAAACCCCAACTTAAATATTTCCCTACAAATAAGCAAATAAGGAAGCAGCTGTTCAATTTTTTAACATGTTGTTTAACCACTTGGTTGAGCATATTTTAATTGATGTTTTCATTAAAAAACCTTTGAGAAATGTCATCTACATTGTAAAGATCACCTGGTCACAGTAAAGAGTCTATTTGTTCCTTATATATTTTGGGTACAGCACAAAGACTCTGGGTGTAGTATAAACATGTAAAAGTAATTCAGGAAAAAGGTTCTTGTTTAAGGAGTCTGGTTCAGTTCCGAGCACCCATATCCTTTTTTTTTTTTTTAAATGAGTTAAGTAATTAACATTTTCCTTCAAGGCAAGACATTTTGTACATATCTTATTCACACACAAAAGAAGGTGAATCGAAGCAATAACCTTGCTGTCCATTTCTCTCGGTTGGAGACTTTCCCTTGTGATCCTGCACCTCTGAGCTGACTGACACGAAATCTTTTCTGCGTCTTGCTAAGAAAAGGCCAACTGAATTTAGCAACGCCTTGAGGGGCCCTAAATCCCTGGAAGTGTCAACCTTTCACCCCTGCTCTCCCAAGGGATCTCCAGATAGGTCTTACCAAGTGGACAGCTCAAGTCTGGGTCCGAGACTGTTTTAATGGACCTCTGTGTCAATAAGTATAGGAGCAAAGGGAAGCTGAGTCATCAATAGTAAGGGAGGCCTCTGTATTATCAGCCATTGATTATGTGCGAGGCATCATCTGAGCCTGGAGTCCAACCTTACATTCGTTCGCTGCTGAGTTACAGATCAATAGAAACAGTTGGACAACCCGATCTGCCACTGCAACGGTAATGTGGGTTATTATTTCCTAATTCTTCTTGATGTAGTGATAAATCTTAAGTTTTTATATGCTGCTCGGATTTTTCCTCAAGTCTTGGCAAGGCCGGCTATGAATCGTTGTTAAAAGGCACAAAAACTGTAAAACATGCCTCGAGCTGACCTGTTGCTAAATAAATAATTAGCACAAGCACAGAAAGTGGGTGGGAAAAAAATTACTGTGATATTTACGACACTGGTAAAAAAATGTGTGAAATATCACCATGACGACACGTGAGCAGCCTGTTCATTTGGCTAAGTGAGTGTTGAAGATGAATTAGTGCAGCAGGACTCAAGACTTTGCCCTGCTCATGCTCTGCCCACTGGTTTACCCGGCGCTCCAGGCGTTGATTAAGATGCCCCTTCGTTACACGGGCTCACGAACTAGAGACCCAATTAGAAAGATTAAAACCATAAAGGCGCTCGCAACAACCCTTCTTCGTAAGGTTTCAGCTAAATCACGTTGACTTGTGATGGCAAGAGTCCTCATTAAAGGCTGATAACATCAAGCACCTGGATTCTCCTGGAGAATCCGTTTGGCACTGTCGTTCTCTCCTCAAGGAGAAGGTAACCTTTAGCATTGGCGTAATCATGATAAGGGGAGAACCATTTGAACGATTTTGTTTTTCAGACCTGGTTCAAGCTTCATCCGAAGCATCCATCCCCAGCAGGCACGAATGTAAACACATTTCCAATCCTTCCTCCTACGGGAACGCTCCGAAGAGAGTAATTTCAATCTTTTATTCATGCTCTTTAATGTAACCCTTTAATCTGGGTGTGAGCCCAGTGGGGGGGCTTTAATCCAGGAGTGCCAGCCGCCCGGTGTGCCGCTCTGCACCGCTTTCTGAGTACATCGGCTCCCATTGTAGTCCCAATCAATCACACACTCATTACACCGCCACCATGAATGCCAGAGCATGCCAGCAGTCATGCCCGAGGCCCCCAGTCGGCAACACTTCCACATCGCGCCCGTGCCAGGACCACCAATGGCGTGGGCACGACTGCAACCTCGCCAACCTGCCCGCAATGCTGTGTCAACATGCCTCTGATGCACGGCCGCTGTCTCCTGCTGCAAGGCAGTGTCACACAACAGTGCTTTCAGGCTGGAGGAGCCATCTGGGGACGATAGTGGCTCTTCCAACCACTCCTGATTATTCATTCTCATTCGCCTGCCAGCCCCATTGAGGAGAAATACACAATGGAATGATGGGATATTGTCGGATTTACATGATTGGCATTTTTATTGACATGCCGGTTGTGTTCTTTCATATTTCATGCTGAATAAAATCCTCTTCAGGATTACTGGCATCTGTAATCTTCCAGTACAAGTTTCAGCATACCTTTCACGATGGTGTATCAATGATGTTTGTATTTTCTTGTTTCTTACATGAGAAAATCTGTGGGTTTTAATCATTTAATTAAAAAAATTCCAAACATAAATGTTACCTTTTTGATAATTACTTGAGTCATTCAGAAATAGAATACAAGAAGAAACACATTAATAAAAGTAACCTAAAAATGGACACCACCTGGTACTGATGGTATTTACTGACTAGATTGCGCTAACCACTTTGAAACAGTCCTTTTCCTTTTTTTTTTATGTGCTCATATTATTGATAAGTGTGATAATAAACAACACAATCAAACAATTTGTACTTGATAATATTGTGGTGGAATGTTTCGAAAATGTAACTTTTCTGATGAAATGCTAATAATGGGCATGTGCACAATAAATGGATCTTCTGCACACGCACATTTAGATGGACAATAACATGGTGGCCTGTCTGGCATGACTCCCAGTTCATATCTCCTGGAACTTGATAGTTTTTCAGTTGCGAGTCATTGGTCATAACAATAATAATCCAACTTTGCCATCTATTCTTGTGAATGTTCGTGTACATTGTGAATGTTTGTAGCGTGTTATTCTCTGAGTGTATGTGTGTATGTTTTCGACTTCAGGTAGTTGTAAGGCATAGGCTACTGTTTCCTATAGAATTAATCCATTCATGTGCTCACAGTATAAAGAAAAAACAATGGAGTTCACACTGAGATGGAAAAGAACATTAACATTACTTTCTCAACTAAAAAAGAAGTAATGAAATTAAGTAATGAAAGTAAAGTAATGAAGTTAAAGAAAAAAAGAAAAGAAAAAAAAGGCAGTGATTGAAAGACACATTGATTGGAGCCAGGTTGTTGTTCTTGCTGTTGGTCCAAAGGTCATTACATGCACACCTTTCATGTAGTGATGGAGCCCAGCAATAAATCAGAAACGGCCAGATGTTATTATTCTGAATGCGAGTTAACATTGAGATGAATTGAACTTAACCTGTAGTCTCTCAAAGTGATTAATGCTACCTCACATGCAGACTGAAGAACGCATTAAATAAATTTATTTTAAAAACTTTTTTATTTAAAAAAAGTAAAGGAGCGCTTGTATTAGGAGTGAAATCCATGGTTTTCAAAATTAATCAAATTATCTTGCAAAAAGTACGATTGCTAGAATAGAATAGAATCCTTTATTGTCATTAGCTCTGCTCTGCTGTACTGTAGGCTGGCAGTTGGGCAAGGCAGGATTTAAAACAATAAAAGAAATGAAAAAGCTGCCAAAACCTGAGGAGCTGTGAGCTGTAGTGTCTATGGGCGCCGCCATCTTTGTTATTAAAAGGCTTGTTGGGATTGAATTGAGCAGCTGCAAAAAGACTCGGCATAAGAAACATAAACACTTCCTTTTAAAGTGAGTCATGTGCATCTATACTAGTGGAGCTCCAGAGAGTAGAAACATCACCACAAGTTCCCTCTGAAGGGAATAAATTTCAGCAGCAGCAGCAGCGTTCCTCTCTTATAACGTTGGTCAGGGTTGCACAATTTTCACAGCTGCCGCTTTCAAAGCTACTTTTAACCTCACAAGCAAACTTGAAAACACTCAAACGTCTTTAGCCGCCTCCTGTGTCGGTTGCCAGTGTTTTCACAATTGCGAAGATGTGCGAGGCACACATCACACACTGCTCCTCCTCCTCTTCCTCCTTGACTCCTAACTACAGTACCTGAGAGGAAGCGGAGAACAGAAGGCCAACTCAGCCTCCTACAGGTTTGTGCATGAAGCACACTCTGCATGGTGACCTTTAATCCCTCTCCCTATTGGAAAACACTTGGTATTCTAAGTATTGTATTACAATTACATAAATTAAAAAAAAAAAAAAAAAAAACTACACATGCTTTATTATCCATCACTTGGAACATGAAAGCAAACAAAAATGTGAAAAGTCACAGATTTGAAAGTGATTAAAGTTAAAGTTAAAAGTGATCTGAGTACCTTAAACTTAAGAATATTAAATTGGAGTGACACTGGACTGCTACAAACAAACATTTAAAGCTATGCTTTCTTCTAATTTGGATGGAATTACACTTTTTCTACACAAATATAGGTTGTTTTTTTTTAGTTGAACTCATGGGAGGTCGTTTGTAAGGATTGAGATTCTGACCCGAGACAACGGTGCTTGAAGCCACCGAATATGCAACTTTTTGAAAATGGCTCAATATGCTAACCTGGCATGCAAACACTTTCACTTTAAATGTTGAAAAAAAAATCAGTATGTAAAATTTCATGTAAGCCTTTGATTGGCAGACTGGAATGTCACGATTGCGACTACAGTTTTTATCCTAGCCTCTTAATTGGCTTAAAGTGCATTGCTATTGTATCCACTGGAATAACTTCTCTCACTAAAGACAGTGAAGTCATTGATGCTGACATTGGAATGCAAAATATCCTTGTAAATTAAAATTGAAGGATGCTACATTTAACAACTTTCATGATCTATAGAGAAGCAGCTACTATAGGTTTATCTTTTTCATCTTTTTCATCATGATTTATCCTCTGATGGTTGACCTTCAATGAATGCGAGTAGATATGACTAAAATTAGAAGAACAAAAACGTAGACTTCGCCTATATTTTGTATTTTCTCTGCTTCAGCAGTGAATAGCAAGAGTCTTTGTCCAATGTGAAAAAACCTAACAAAAGCTGACAGAATGCCTCCTTAAAGGTCTAACCACCACAATCAATACATAGCGATGCATTGATATTTGGACTTTAATCGCAGTTTTCTCTTTCACAGTGTTGGACTGGTCTGATTTCAGCCTCCGGCTCTGGGATGAGGACTCAGCTCTCACTGATCTTCATCTCCCTGCACAGCAGCTGCTGTCCTATTATTCAGCATTTCCTGCTGCACTGTGGTCACCTGTAGCCTGTCCCCCCCTGGAGGCCATTTTAGCCACCTCACATGTCGGTCGGTCAACTGTAAATCTCCCCCTTAGGAGAGAAACACAATAAGCTTAAGAGGATTATTGTGACGCTTTTGTCTCGGACTGAAAGTAATCACAACTCCTCGCAGCGACTAATAATCCGGAGGCCTGCTTAAAAAGTAATATCTCCCTTTAATGGTAGCTTTAAAAAAAAAAAAGAAGAAGAAGAAAAAAAAACAATCCACCGGGAGCATCAGCTTCTTTGCTCTGTCCTAAAGAGATACCGAGACTGTGGAAACAAATGTGTGGATCATGGGTGTCAGGCATAAGGCCAAACCAGAAAGCAAATTGTAAAGTCCGCATTGAGTCAATTTAAGTCAAAGTACCTTCGTAAAGAACATATAATAAACAATTCTAGTCAATACTGTGCATGTCATTCAAACATAACAGAAATAAAATTATAAGATTGATTAAAGTCAGTAGACAAGAAAAAGAAAACAGATAAAAATTTGCTGTGAAAATTTAAAAAAAGTTTAATTCAACTGATCAACTTCAAAGGTTTGGTTTTTTTAAATTGCTCTATACTCTGCTCCTTTTGATAGGGGGAGCTCTTCCAAAGTTTCACAACAGAAAATGGTTGATTTTGTCTCGGTTCAGTTGGTCAATCTCTTGATCAGGGACCAAAGCCATATAAAAAAAAAAAATAAATAAAATCATGTTGGAGTATCTTTACATGAAATCAAATGTGTCGTCTTGTTAAAGACTCACCATTTCCCAATCCCTGATCTAATAGAAGTGTTTCATTGGATTGATATCAGCTTTGGCATATGATCTGGCACACATATATCCTCAGTGACTGATTCATGAAAATGTCAATCACTCTCATTTTACTCAGTGTTGAGTTTTTTTTTTTTTTTTACAAACAAATATGCAGAAATCAATCATATGGCTTTATGGTTACTCTAATATTTAGTATTTATCCTCATTCAGATGATCCATATGAGTCTTATTGAGTGTTATTTGCATCTCTGATGTAAAGAATTTGGAGTTATCTTTAGACAGTAAGTTGTTTTCATGCCATCATCTGTGTGACAAGCAGATCATTGTACCTGTGGATGGTGGCTGAGTTTGGACCTCTGATGCCGATTGTTTCTTCTGCTTCTGGCTCATGTTATTCCTCATGTTGGGCACTATACAGAGTTACACTGTGTGCTTCTCTTATAGAAAGCTGCTGGCTGTTGAAAATCACTCACAATGTGGTCTAACTTAGGGTCGATGAGAATTGCTGAGCAGTAAGTCGAAAATAAGTACCGCACAGCGTTATGAAGCTGTTGTGGTATAACTGTGGGAAAGTTTCTTTCAGGAATCAGGGACTGAGCATAAGGGAGTCTGAAACTCCAGGTAGTATTTCTCTACCTAAGCAAAGAAGATTTACAAGCTCACTTTGATATCTCATGCAGTTGTATGAATAATTTCACAATAACAATGAGTTTCTCACTACTTCCTTAAACATTACAGAATAGCCTTTTATTCATCATACTGGTGATATACAGACATGTCTCTTCCTATTTTAATTCATGACTTCTACTGCAGTGAGCCAAATATGAAACCAGGAAAGCATTAGCAGACCATTAGCCTGGCTGATGTTGGACCACAGGCACCATTGATTAGTGGATTTATGTTGGTGACCAGCCAAGCATGGACTTAAATGAAGTGCAGCACATACATGTGGGTTGGAAATACCACTATCGACATCAGCCACGGAGGAGATGACTCAGTTAACCATTTAAAAATGACAAGAATAGCTGCTAATTTAGTGCTATTACACCACAACACAGAGAGCTTATGTTTCTGGGCCAGTCCAAAAAAACCAGAGGCCAACATGATCCTCCCCTGAAGTGTTTGTCATATTGACCTTCCAAGAGTGGCAGATCATTAGGATAAGCATGGCTGCAGCACTAAAATGGATGCCGTTAAGCTGCTGGCATGGAGGGATGCTGCTTTTTGCTCATTCCCATCTTTCGGACTCATTCTGATTGCAACTATTGTCTCTCCAAATGCCTGCCAAAGCTGCTCCATCATTTCAGTTTGCCCGTTTCACCTCTCATATTGTGTTTAACAGCAGCTGGAAAAGTGTCCCGGCTTAGTCGGATGAGGTGTGGGGAGGGGGGTCACTTGAATTCCAATATTCCTGCCATTCAGCGTGAGACTGAAACAGTCGACGCATCAAGGGTACAGACAATGTCAGTGGAGTTGTATTGGCAGCATCCCGCGAGCTTGCCAAGTCTTAGCCCAGCTTTAATGGGTTTTCGTTCAATAACAATGAAGACACAGAGAGCAGCACAAAGACGGAATCAGCCAATCCGTTCTGAATCCTAATAAGGACTGATGCATTTTAATACTGCGCGGAAGCCCGTTTTCCCGTGACAAGCTCTCATGCGCCGCCAATCAAACAAGTTGCAAGTCATTTACAGTCTGGAAAGAGTTTGGAAGGAGGGGGGCGGGAGGCAAACCCGGAGGAGCTCCAGTTACATTCACCGTACGAGTGAGGCAACAGAAAGCCTTTTTCTAATTACGGTCACCAGAGAGGGAAAATCCATCGCAAACAAGCTGTAATCGAACCCAGAGCGGCCCCGCCCGAGAAAGGACCTCGGACACCAACCATCAAAACATTCATGCGATTCCCTTTTTTTTTTTTTTTTTTCCTGCAACGGATGACGAATCAATCAGTCAGTGAAAGTTTACAGAGAGGAGGCTGCGTGAAGCTGCTGACAAGTTTGTTCAATTATTAACGTCATTGCAGCTCGTGTGTGCAAAACTTGTGCAAAGCGCTTACGACATGTGGTATGCAAGATGCATATGTAGGATGTGAGGTGTTCAAATTTAACCAAGCAGGTGGTGCGAGCCGAGCAAGCAGACGCGGCGCAGCATTGCCTGGTCCATCCATGGATCGATGGTGACACGTTAACTGGGCTAGTGGGTCGGAGGCCCGCGAAGATAGGAACCATATACTTTTTTGCGCACGGCGGTCGTCCGTATGGATTTATTTATATCTGCAGACCTCGGTTGTTGAGTCAGTGTACAACATCCGAGGGGTAATAAAACATGGCCACACAACGATGGGACAACGTTCAAGTCTTCCAACCATATTCCAACTCTGAGCACATACTTTTTGGGGGGAATTTCGCTGGGTAAAATACGAGGGTATAATAAAGGCGAATCAAAGGGGAGGCATGATTTAATTGCCGCATATCATCCTCGTGGTAAAATGACTCATGTTATTGGGCCTGTTTTGTGGGTTTGAATGTGTACGGCTCTGGCTAGACTTACAGGCACCCTGAGTACAGAATGAGGAACATCTTCACAAATATTAAATCAATTTATTAGATCATTCTTGCAATGTAATGAAGAGAGAGAAAAAAACAGGAGAAGTACTGTGGATAGAAATACTGCAGCACATTTGATTAATTTAGAAACAAAAATTCAAAACAAACCAGATTCACCTTTAACTTTCAGCAATCAAGTGACACGAATAAACACATTTGAATGTGTTAAAAACAGCTGGTGGGAAGTAAGATATCATTTATAATTTATCCGTTATCATCAACTCCAAGGCAGGTTTGTCAATCTGTACCAAACCAAAACAAAAAACAAAAAAATAATCATGACTCCATGCGCCAAATATAACAGATGTACTGAAAGAAAGACACAAAAAGAAAAGTGTCAAAGATGCATCAGAACAGAGAGAAGCCCTGAAAAAAAAGTCCAGCATACTTTCTGTCCAACATGTTCGGTACTATTATCATATGGGTCTGGATCACTGTCCCCAATACCAGAGTGATTAAATATATGAAAGGGATCACATAAATCTAAAGATTACTCAGACATCATAAGAAGAAACGTGTTGAACAGTGTCAGAAAACTAGTCGATATTTTTGTCATGTGACTTTATAAAAAAACAAACTGTTATTGTCAAGTCTTCATCAAAGTGGGACGCTTGATGGGACGTTCGCATGCCTCCTGTCCGAAAAGTTAGCCATTAACCACTGAGAGACATGTCCCAAATCCTTCAGAAATCCTTCTTCATTAGATTTTGTCGTTTGCAGCATTGTGGAAATTCACTTTTGGATTCTTTATCCTCCTCCAGTAGCCGAAAGACCCGGTTGTCAGATTGCAGCCACACCTCCTATTTACAGGACCACATGTCTCTGGCGGCGTTGCAGTCGGCTTTATTGAGGTTCTCTTGGAAAAATTGATCCCTCCACTCCCTCCGCAATAGTTTTTTTTTTTTTAACCCTATGTGACCAAACATTCATACAAAAGGCTAAAGTTGGAAAGTTATGTTGAAGTTGGAAAATAATTATCGTGTTGACGTTTGAAATGCTTTGCAGTCAGACTGCAATGATGGAAAGAGTATTTATACTTCATGTTTGAAAGATACACAAAGGATGTGCATTGAAGCAAACCACCTCTGCACGCCATCCGATCCGATGCGTACCTCCAAACGTTTCTAAACGCCTAAATCTAAAACCCTGCATGTGATGGTGTTGTAAGTGTATACTTTATAGGAGAAGCTGTTCAAATCAAGAGGCTGGCTGCGGGCTTGCACCTGAAGCTACAATCTGACACTGCCATGATGACCAGAAAATATACTTTAAAACACTTTTAGTTTCACGACTCATCCTTCCACGGCCCCTAGTGTTATGGCGGTGAACTACTTTGTGATACATATGACTTTGACGGAGACGTTACAGGGTTTACGTCATCGTCTGTCCATACGAATGTCTCTGTAGTCGCCATTGTTTATGTTTAGAGTGTGTGTGTGTGTGTGTGTGTGTGTGTGTGTGTGTGTGTGTGTGTGTGTGTGTGTGTGTGTGTGTGTGTGTGTGTGTGTGTGTGTGTGTGTGTGTGTGTGTGTGTGTGTGTGTGTGTGTGTGTGTGTGTCTTTACTACAAAAACAAGAGCAATCAGGGATTTTTGACCTCAGCCAAGGGCAGACATGGACACAGGGAACTGACACATATTCCACATCTGGATCAACGCCAAACTGTATGGTTCTTCCTTTGATCAAAATGCACCTGTGTACCAATTTTCACGAAGATCTGCTCATTTGTTTTTGAGATATCTTGTAAACAGACAAACAAACAAGTGATTTTATAACCTCCTTGATGATGGTAACAAACAAACAGCACCTCTAGTGACCCAACAAGAAAACTACATAATTGTCAGTGTTATTGCCATTTCCATGTACACAGACATTGTTTTCAACACATTGCCTTGCAAACCTGAAACTTTTGTAAAATGAAAAAAAAATCCCCAAAAAACCGATGACTTGGAAATGGAAATCAATTTAACAACCCATTTAATGACCCACCTCACTTTTGCTATCAGGCAGGTGAGAACCAGGATATAAACTAAACTCTTTCCTCACTGTGCTCTCTGATTCAAACTCCTCCTCCAGCCTGTGTGACGAGTGCAACAAATTGTGGCGAGCCCCATTTCGCCCCTGTGTTTGTGTTTCTGCAGCGAGCCGCCTCATCTGGTAAAAATGGGTAGGTGATGCATGGAGGGATGAAACATTTATCGAAGGACAGTTTTTCATTACGGCAAGGGGAGCGCTTCCATCAATATTTCAATGGGCCTGCCACAGTGTGTCAGCGTGTGCAAGCCTCGGCTGTGCACTCCTGCACGTCTCCTAATGACCTTACATCATCCAGGACGCCGCAAAGTTTTGACATAATCAAGACAACTCAGATTTAAAGGTTGTGGCTGTTCAATGAACTGTCCATTTTGTCGGGACCCATTTTAAATCTTGACCCATCATTTGGTTGTACTTTTTTTTATGATGATAGGACAGTCTGCGTGTAGGTGAGCTGGTTTCCAGCATCACGCCCTTGCCATGCTTCTGCAGACTCACATGCCACCCCCCCCCCCCCCACCCCCCACACTCCTTCATTTTGCTCCTACATGGCTGTTGTAAGCCGCTCTCCTCCGAGCATTTTCAGCTGTCACACTTTTTCAGAGTTCACGGCGCTGGTTTTAGCCCTTTGCATCAAATATTCATGGGAAGAGGGAGAGAGAGAGACAGGAGAGGCAGGTTTGTCACGTGTGACTCCGTCCTCCAACCAATCTGAATTACATCCCTCTCTTCTGATGCCCCTTAAATCCCCCCTGCCCGCCTCTCGAGCGTCCTTGTCATCCGACGTTATTATCCGCAGGTAGATTTGAATTTTCTGTCATCAGCTGGAGTCTCCCACAGGCAGAAATATGGAAAAGAGACAAACACGGAAAGAAAGAGCCAGGAATACCAGGAAGGAACATTTCACTAATTCCTTCATTTTAACACTGATTTGTTTTGTAATAACTTACTTACCAAATCTACTAAGGATCCCTATGACAAGGTAGCTCTCTGACAGACAATTTATTATTTTGTTGATAACAATAAATTATTGTAAATTAGCATGAAACTGCTGCGATATAATTTATGTTTTTTTACTATTTGATTTGATAACATCGTTAGCAAACTGTAAGGCACATCAGTCTCGGCTATTGTACAATCCACAGGCTACATTTGACCCTTTGTTAGTTCATGTTTTGTCTTTAATAAAAGATATATGACACACTATGTCATGTTCGGTGGAACTCTCCCTTCATAGCCAGAATTCTCTGGTTCAAGTCAAGATTAATTAACGCAGTGTTTGCGTATGCTGCGCTGTTTTTAAAAGGAAATCAAAGTTCTCTCTATCACTCCAAAAACACAAGTATGAAGTGAATTATGACTCTAACATCGTCTGTCGGTGTGAGTGTGTGTGTAAATGCCCGTCACATTAAGAATGAGTTCTGAGTCTCCTCTTGTTTGCAGTGTTGATGGACAGGATGACCGATGATGTCGGGTCTGAGGCTTCGTGGATCGTGATGTTTGCAGATGGCATTTTAATCTGTAAAGACGTGAGACAGTGTAAAAGATTCTGGACAGGTGGTAGGATGAAGCATTTGGGATGGGAAGCTCACAAGTTTGAATCCCACAGTGTACAGGTCACCACTGTGGTTCCCTGAGCAACACCCTTGACCTCCATCAGCTACCCAGAGCACCGTCATGGGGCTTCCCGCCGCATCCGAGAAAATCCTAAAAATAAAATGTAATATCCCCATTGGATTAACATAATATCTTTAGCAATTGGTTTGTTTTATGAGGGGCCTGGAACCAGGTAGCAAAAATACATGAACTGCCCAAGTATAAAAGTAAAAATGCGTCTGTTTTTACACTTATTTAAGGAAACAAGGTGCATGAACACCATTACCGGAGTGTTGTTTTCACACCATCATGTATTCTACTTATGTTAGATAATTGACAACACTAAACTACTTTATACCTCTGGACTAGTCTTTTTTTTAATAATTTTTTTTTTATACTACCTTTAATCATATTCAAACTTAACTTTAACTTCCTGTGTGTTCCCTGACATTGGACGGACATCTGGCTTCAGGAGCATTGTTAGTTTGTAGTAGTACAGTCAATAGAGGAGATATAGAGTTGCAGTATCTTTCTTTCCACCCTTTGGTACCCTGTCAAGTGACTTGTGCTTTGTGCACTCAAACCTATTACAGAAAAGAAAAAGAGTGGGACACTCAGCATGGTCCTCTCCCACATTATTACTCTCCTCCTTCAGCTTCCATTAACACACATCTGTATGTTTTTTTTATTTTTTCTTTCTCCAGGTAAATGTGGCAATGTTCCTTTTCTGTGTTGTCGGCTGAAATACACGAGAGACGCGTATCGCTGCCACTGATGTGTTAACTCCACGCGAAGTGCTCTGTGTGGGGGGCTGCCACACCACGTGGACACACTGGATGGGATATTACAGGAGGTGAAGTATGGAAGATGTGAAATGTGAGGTGGAAAAAAAAAAAAAAGAAAAAAGCGGGGGAGTGACAGGAGCAGAGATGACATGATGTGGGGGTTAAACTCACCGGGTAATGGAGAGATGAGGAGTGACTGTGTGAGTATGAATATTTGAACTGGTTAGAAAGGTGGTTAGAAGCTCGGGTTGGGGGTGGAGTGGGGTGGGGGGGGGGGGGGGGGGGGTGTCGTCCCAGAAGTCCTTGTGATGAGTGGAGCTGTAAAAATATTTACCTTAAACACGGCACCATGGGACATGAGCAGAGAGGAAGAGGAGGAGAGACGCTAGGTGCTCCCATGCTCCCGTCTCTCGCCTCCTTTCCTCGTCCTCGGCCGTCAGTTTAAGTGGGTCAGCATTACACATCAGTGCTGTGGCGCATGGTTGGGGGGGGGGGGAGACAGAGAAAGGTGGATAGGAACGATGTAAGACTGAGTGCAGAAAAAAAAGAGGGAGATGCAGCAGTTGAGAGAAATGTAATGCTGTCACAGAGAAGTATCTGCAGGAGCAGTGAGGAGGGAGGAGGAGGAAGTCGATGATTAATTTATCTCTATGTTTCGGCGGGCCGTTGGCAGCCTGGCGAGGCCCGGCGGCTGCGAGGGCCCCGGGACGCTAGGCATGATGGAGAGGCTGCCATTACGGCGTTTAAAAGCGTTGCCTCCCGACTCTCCTCTCATCCGCCGCCCGTCTCTGTCCTCACATTTCTGTGCAGTTTTGTTTTTCGACAGAGGGAAGATGACGAATGTATGGAGGAGGAGGAGGAGGAGGAGAGCAGGCAGGGGGGAGAAAAGAGAGAGGTAGATGAAGAGATTGCAAAGCAGGATTAGCTCAGCCATGTGTCAGCCCCACCGCACCCTGTGGATGTATTTACCCTCATCCGGTGTGGAGACACATGTTTACCCACCTCCTCTGTACCTGCCACGAGGGCCAGACGCACAGACAAGAAATAATAAAACTGAAAGGAAACATAAACTCAAGGGATTCGGCTTTTGATTAGGGGGTGGGGGGGGTATTTGTATCAGTTTCGTGGAGTCAGTTCTACCCTCTCCTGATGAAATCATCACCAAGGAAATGGAGAGCTGGGCGTCCTATGAATTATCCACACTAACAAGGACGGTGTGTCTTGAAGGAAGACAAGGGTGCTGCTGAATTTTTCAGGTGTAAATTTTCACTGTGCTGAGCACCGCAAACACAATTCCATTCACCTTCAATGCAGTCTGACAGCCCACCGGAATGCATCAACAGTACCGAGCTGCAGTCGTGTGAAGGCAGCTCACCAATGGGAATGAAAGACTCACTCGACTCGACTCGACTCGACTCACATTAAAGGCTTTTATGTCGAAGTTGGAATAAAAGAAGAAAAGACTGCCCCTAAAAAGTAAAAGACTCCCAGCATATGTATGTATGTATGTATGTGTATTGATGCTTGTTAGAGCCCAATATGTAACAATGACCCAAAGTGTAACAATGGCCCCAATTGTTATATATATAATGTAATAAAACCTGAAATGTATTAACGGATCAATACTGTAACAAAAGTGTTGAGCCTGAAATGTCGTTAAAAAAAAAAGAATTAATAAAACCAAAAATGTAATAACTGGTCAATAATGTCACAAGATGCTGAGGCCAAAACAAACAATCAGCTGTGAATGAATGTGATTTACAACGCAAAGTGCTTTGGTTTGTTTTGCTCAAGTGTTCTGGAACAATCCTTAAGCGATGTGACTTACCTGAATATAAATCCAGAAAACTAGGTATGATTCAACTTTCTTTCTTTCGCTTCAAAGACATTTTTCTGAGTAATACTGAGTAATACCTATAGGTACAGGAAACATGTTGTGATCAAATATGCTGATTTTGGCAAATGTGTCCATGTTTGACTTTGCAGACGTGCCCAGTAAGAGGAAGACATTTAGTACATTCTGTGTGCTTCTCCTCCACCCTGTTTTCCACCGTCTCACCTCTTCCCGTTTCTGTTTAAGCACCTGCCAAGACGAAACCAGCACCACTCGACCTGCTCACACTGTGCAGAAAAAAAACCCTCGGTGAAGCACCTTCACCCGGTGCCATCCTCACACGCCTCGGTCCCCAGTCTGGATGAAAACATCAGGACTTGTCAATAAGAAATAAACACTACAAAGTCTTAAAAAAATGAAGGGGAATAAAAAGGGCTTGGGGGTTTTTTGCTTTGTAGTTTGTCGGTTGGACATCATCACGAGCGCCTCGCTGACATCAAACGGTTGGCAGCGGCTTTGCCAACCAGCTGGTGCAGATGGTGGCACTCAAACGGGACTTTCTAATGAGGAGCAGGTCGGCCATTAGTAGTCTGGGTAGGGTGGCGGGGCCCCGGAGACCACGCACATGCAGCTCTAACCAGCTCTCTGTAGAGATGAGGTGCAAGTGTGTGTGCTGGCTTTAAGGAGGAGAAGAGGGGGAGGAGGAAGAGGAGGGGGAGGAAGAAACTCTCTCTAACTTGCTTCGTTTCTACAGACACGAACTCACATGCAGCCGCGTCCCCCGGGCCAGTCTGGCAGCTCGCCTCGTCAGAGTTGAAACAGCATAAGATGGGCTCATGTCTGTGTTGCAGAGCAGGGAGGCCGAGGATTCTCCCACTCTGGGCTGGAAAGTGGGGGTTAATGGGTTCACGAGCAGGAGTCAACAGCTGGTGATCGCTGCCACCTAGTGGGAGTCACTGGAGTGGACTTCAGTGGGAAGACTGCAGATGCATGAGGAGACTGATACGCTACCTGGTGGACAGGGTTCACGTCACGTCACGTTACGTGAGCAAAACTCCGAAAACTGTCATTTTTAGATCAATAGATGCGGTTGGTATCCTTGACTCAGAGCAAGAAGTAAGTTGGAACTCTAACATGATAAGCTCCAAGCTTTTATTTGGGGTGTCCATTTTTTCATAATTTTGCAAATTCATGTACATAATCAAAATGATTGTTGTTTTTGGGAAATTGTGCAAAATAAATAAATGAAATGAAGACATTTAGCTCAATCAAGTTGTAGATGAAGCAACCGTCAGTGTAATAGAATCATTTTGGCCATTTCAAATGTAACAAATTCCTTCACGAGCATATTTATGAGAGGCCACATCACATAATAAATATGCTTATTTATGATGACCAAAAAACAAATACTGTGGAAAATATTTGGTTTGCCAAGTAATGAATTCTATTTGTGTATTATTACATTATTATCTGTGGTTATTACATTTTGAAAAATATAAATTTTATCGCTACTTCATTCATATAAAAAACTAAAGCCTATAATGTTACAAATTATATTGCAAAGCTTGGCTCAGATATTTCATTGCACCACAGATATATTATTCCATTTACAATAGGCAAAATTATAACATTTACAGGCAGGTATTATTATATTATTGGCTGTGACTGGGATCATGTGGAGCTTCCATGTTCTCCCTCTGAGTGTGCATTATCCTCTATATAATGCTGAATAAATCGCGGTGTGATTGTGTGATTTACTTTTCACTTCTTCAGATGGTCCCTGCTTTTCTCTGGAATTAGCTCCATTTCCTAAACACCCAAACCAGCAGCTTCCAGCTCTACTGAAGCAGGGGAGCCTGCTGGCATCATTCCCTCATTGCAGTGCCACTTCAGTGTCCGAGTTGCATAATCGTTCCTCAAAATGTCATATTTATTTTCCAGTTGTTGCATAATAAATAAACCTGCATACAGTACAAGCAGATTTGTTTTAGCATTCTTAAATCCTAAATAATTCATTCAATGAACTGCAGAAAAGCTACCAAATTGCATTATAGTGACACGCAAAACATTTAGACTGCATTAAATGTTTTTGCATTCCGTGTTGATAGAGTTATGTGCAACTCATAATGTAGTTTAGAATGTCAGAAAACAGTTGTTTATGACTGTGTGTGTTCTAAACATGTTTGCAAAGGAGGTGTCGCTTAAGTCAGCCTTTAGTAGAGATGCTTTCATTGTGGTGAGAGGCATTTCCTCAGCTGTGACTTTTATTTGCAGACATCAAACTTCTTTGGTGAAAATCAAATCAAAACAAAATAAAATCCAGACTTTTCTCCGTTGCTCTTGTTTTCCCCTCAGTTTTGACCTTATGACAGGTCCTCTTCCATGTTGAGTTTTTTCCTTCGTTCTTATTTATGTTCCGAACAAATTCAAATGTATTTACTGTAATCCTCTCACATGCCTCATAACTTCCTTCACCAGTGTGTCCAACTCCATTTCATCCCATTTCTTCATGTGCTTGTGGGGCTGCAGCGCTGCGTCCAATCACTGGAAGGTGAACTTAAACAAACAGAAATGATTCCGCTTCCAGCAAATCATTCTCATGTAAGCAGACCTGATACATGCTGAACCCTCATTTTAAAACTCTTGTGTCTTAATTATGTCATGCTTTGATTGAGAAATGCAAATTAATCATGAGACAACTGGCTGACTTAGGTTAACTCTTTATTGGTGCATCTCTTTATGTTTTCCTCAAAATTTACAAACATAGCATGAATCAAATACCATAAAACAGGAAGAGATTGTGGTTTTCATTGTTGAGATGAATGTATTTTTTTTTTCATATTTGACACTATTTTTGGATTGTCTTTTCTTTTATAATTCTGTACATGAAATATATTTTCCAGGTTTTAGCTGCTGGAATACAGGTAGGAGGTTTTATTCTTTGGCCATTGATGAATAACAGGGTTTGACCCTTTTGTCTTTAACAAAAGTGTCTTCTATTCCCAGTTTGCGCAGCTGATGGACACAGTTATAATTAAGGAAAAATGTAGGACTGAAGTACACAATAATGCAGTAATATAATATTTCAGTAGAAATTGTGAAATATGACTGATTTTGATGTATAATTAGCATTAAATTGTGTGTATTTGCAATGATTTCAAAATATCTAAATGTAATAATGTCCAACAACATCTTACAGTTGAATTTGGCACATTAAATTACATGTAATTCGTCAAATCTCTATAAAGTTTAGAGAGAGTTGAAGCAGTTTCCATTGAAACCAGCAGAGGTCAGTGTTGAGCAGTGGAATTCCTTCAGACATACACTGACTGTGCAGCAGGACAGTCTGACACAATTAGAGGCTTGATTTAAAACCATAGAAATTGATTATTATCGCGGCGGTTTTTCTTAATACGCTAATTTTGTCAAAGTCCCTGTTGGATTTCATGCTGCGAGTGGCCAGCCAGAGATAAGATAAGGAATCCTACTGAAGAAACCTTTCATTCAGTGTCTCTGTATAGCAGAGCAGCATGAATGCTGAGATGAATGGAGGAAACATTTGTTAAAAGACAATAAAACATTTAATGGGTTCAACTTTCAGACTCTAAAGATATCTTAGTGCTTCACTGATTCATTGCAGGCTGTTGGTTTTGTCTTTGGGATGTGATTGTGATGGACTGCTGACCTATTTTACATTCAATACCCCTAACGTGTAGCTTTGGAACCACACACAGCTCTCCAACCTGCTTTAAGAAAATTATCTTTAAAAAAATGTCCCGTGTTTATTAGTTAAAACTGCCAAAACTGCTAAAAGGCGGTGAAAACAAAAACCGTAATAAAATCTGTTCAAAAGTCTAAAGGAAATAAACAGCTAAAACAACTAAAATGCTGAAACAGCTGAAGTTACTACAAGAAAAACAATTAAATACAAAAGATCAAAACTTTAAAAAAAAAAAAAAAAACTAAACGTTAATGTGATTAAAACAGCTTACCTGAAAAGAAAAAAAAGTTGAAACAGGATGAAACTTGAAAAAATGCTAAAATTGTGGAAAAAAAGATTGTAATTGCTTACACAGATTAAAAGATAGAAAAGGCATTTTTTTAAAAGAGGAAAAATAGGTTCAGTGGCAAAAATATCTAATAATGCTAGAAAAAGTTCTTCAGGTAAAACAAACCCCCAAAAATATAATAAAAAGACCAAAAATAAGAGGAGAAAAAAGCGGGAAAAATTGCTTTTAAAAAGTTAACAAAGGTGAAAATTTTAAAACTACTGGAAAGAGCTAAAATGGCTAAAATAGTGAACAATACTAAACAATTTCAGCTAAACACACAGACAGACAGACAGACAGACAGACAGACAGACAGACAGACAGACAGACAGACAGACAGACAGACAGACAGACACACACACAGACTGCTATAATAGGTAAAATAACTCAAATGAACCAGAATCCATTAAAAAAAAGGTAAAACAACTAAAAAAGAAAAAAAAATGCCACCATTCTCAACTGTACTTATGAAACAAATGTATGTGCAGCAAGATGTGTGAATCTCAGTTAACTAAAAGGGAAGTGGTGAAAAATGTTCTTTTAGGTCATAAATTTGCAGATTCCTCACATAAATGGATGGTTTAAACACAACGATGGAGTTTCTTCAGTCTTTTAGATGTATAGAAATCATGGATCTTGAGGTTATATAGGCAAACTTAACTTGTGCCTCCATTCTTTTTTTTATTTTTTATAAAAAAGCAGAAAAGAGACGAAGAGGAAACTTCCCACTGTGACGTCTCTGAGCTCTCAAATAAAGCCTGAAGCCTGACAATGAATCTCAGCAAGCTGCCATGAGCCAACTCAGCCCAAACGCTCCGATTCCGCTCCGAGTCTTCCACTTTCACCCGTGTTAAAGGTCTTTGCTCTGCTTTCATGGACTGGATTCATTGGCTACGTGACACCACAAAAAAGTCCGATCCTGCCGTGGTAATCTGACCTATGTCGGCGTGCAATTGGTAGTGGCTTGGTACGAGGCGTTCAGAGGCGATGAGGAAAAGTCTTGGGATGTGAACGGGGGCCGCAAATGTTTATCGAGAGATTGTTGTCTGGTGCACAGAGAGAGAGCAGTCAACACGGACCCTCGGAGACGGAACATGACCTGATACCCACAATCACAAGTCGGTGAACCTCAATGAACCGTAGGTTTACAAGTCAACAAACCGCAGCTTCCTTTGGTTTTATATGGACACAAAACGACAGCGGAACTCGTATATCGAGGATGGTTATGGATCGATTCCATGTAATGACATCAGGTGGTTTCTATTTGCATTAAAATCAGTTACAGTGTGATTTCAGGTCTATAAAAGAACAGAAATCTGAAGAGTTATAGATTTTGAAGCTCAATGAGATACCTTTGTCCCCAAAACAATAGTTGCTTAAAACAGCTTAAAAGCCAGAAAACTTCAGTAAAAGCAGCGAAAATCACCATAAAAGATTAACTCGCCACAAAAGGTAAAAAGTTGTTGTTGTTTTTTTAAATCAAGCAAAGTGGCTAAAACAATAAAACAGGAGAGATTACACACAAAAAAACATTTCCAAAAAAAAAGGTAAAACATCTGGATAGACAGTTTTTAAAGATGGCAAACAGCTGTTTTTAACCAGCATAGCCGGCAGTAACATAATAATGACCATTAACATAATAATTTTTTTATTTGGGTTTTTTTGGTTTTTTTTTACCATTTCAGATATAATAAAGTCAATAATTTAATAAAACATTCAATCTAATATAACATTTAGTCAATAATTGAATACATTATTTTAATATTGGCTGATTGTTAAATTATTGAGGCAGCATTAAAAAAATCCATTGGAAATATAAGTGCAGCTAATAATCTGATAATACATAAACAGATCGTGTTCATTAAAGATACATACTGGTGGATGGATACTCTGGCACATGGCGCCACGAGAGGAAGTACTTCCTCCTCTTCCCAAGATGGGCATGTGTGGGCGGAGCTAGTCCAGCTCACACAGACATAGCAGATTCTGAATGCAGCTCCTGTGAGCCAATATTCAAATGGAGGAAAATCAAGAAAGAGAGCATGTGAAAGTGTTGAAAAGATGAATAATAGGAAAAAAACATTTATCCCAACATTTAAAACGAGGATTATGAGGATAATAACAGAAGTCTGCCAGTTGTTTGGCTTTTTTTTTTTTTAAGTAAAGCTACCATGCTAGTCGCATCCTGGACATATCATAAGAAACAGTTAAAAATACAACTCTTCATTGAATAACAGAAAATGTTTGGCCTTTATGAAAGAACTAATTAAATGACTTCAATTTATTGAACAACAATGTTAAAGTAAAACACAAAAGTTATGTTTTCTTTATTTATCCAGCATACATATGGTTAAAAAAAAGAGAAAGCATTTATCTTTTTGACTGGATTCAAATGGCAAAAATAAATGACAGTTTGTAAACATTAGGTATGTATTTATCACATAGTTTAAGAGTTTATTTCTGCGTGGTTTGGTGTTTTATGATATATGGTATTGATTTATTTGCTGTGTACACAAGACCATGTTTGTTCCCACCCAGTGTGTGTGTGTGTGTGTGTGTGTGTGTGTGTGTGTGTGTGTGTGTGTGTGTGTGTGTGTGTGTGTGTGTGTGCGTGCGTGCGTGCGTGCGTGCGTGCGTGCGTGCGTGCGTGAGTATGTGTGTCAGTACATCGAGTGTGGATCCAAGGGCCCATCTGGCTCCTGTGAGGGTCGCAGCTTCACGGTGCTTCAGCCTGATTCATGGGCGATGGACAGCTTCAGCTGCTTTCCCACTCCCAGCGTTTTACATCACATACCTCTACATTCAAGAGAAAAAAAACAAAAACCTCTGCATACCTCCCAGCTTTCGCCAGTCTCCGTCCAACAGAGCTGCTGTATTTCTCAGAGTAAGTGGGATCCTTCCAGAAATCCATCACTTACATCTGCCTCGGTCCATCTGCTTCACCAAATCCCCGCTTGTTCTTCACATGGAAGTCGCAAAGCCGTCTTTGGTTTTCTCTCAGAGATTTCCAATTTAACCTCAATCGCCGTAAACCCCATGTACCACGCCCTTGTAGGAGGATATATGTGCTAATTACAACCAACTTTTCCTCTGTGTCCTTTTTGGTTTTTTGGTTTTTTTAAACTCCTTCTTTCTCTTCCTCTTAATTCGGTCTGCATTTTAATCTCTTTGCTTTCTTCCACTTGTCTTTTTGGTTTTCACACTTGTTGGCGTGACGCGACTGCGAGGTTCTGCCAGTTTGTCCTTGTTCTCCGGGCCAAACCCGGCCACCTTGGCTTGGCCACCCGGGGGCGATTGTGTTGCACAAGGCAAATTGCGGAAGTCTCGCATATGCACCCTGAGGAACTCCTCTGTCAATCATAGAGCAGCACTCCAGAGGGAGTGAATGGAGATATAAAGTAAAATAAATAGCATGAATTATGAATGGATATCACCAGTGTGATTGGGCTCATATCTTTTGCAGTTGTGGCAATCTTTCTTTTTACCTCTAATGAACCATTTGGAAATACCATATTTTCATTCATATAAGTTACACCTGAGTATCATAAGACACATCATATGCATGAAAAAGGGAATAAGAAATATAGGTTGCACTGGCGTATGAGTCGCATTCAATTTTTCATGTATTCAAAAGGTGCAGCAAATTATTTATAGAAATCCATTATGAGTCTAAGGTAAAAATTGTGATTGTTTTGTGGGTTGAATGCTGCTCTGTGTGTATGTATATCTATATATCTATATATATATAGTCTTGATACATCCTCTAATAAGCTGGTGGGGTTGACATTCGCCCCATCAAGGGTTAACCAATGAGGGACCACAATGTGAACCACTACAGGACAACAGCAACAAGTGACTTCTATTTTAAAGTAACATCATAAAACCATAAAGATTTATTAACTTAGTGGAGGAATGTCAGAATTCCCTCCATGTTCATGTTTTATATTTAACTGCTAAAAAAATTGACAAAATTTGTGGTCCTTTTATCTTGAATTCAGTCTAATTAGATCAGTTGTTCGTTTCATTCCGAGTCATATAGCGGCTGAAGTCATGAGTCTCTTTGTGCAATGCGAAGTTGGCTTGGTTCCTCATTAACTGGATCATTTTTAATGGTTTCATTTAGTTTACAATCGTCCGAACAACCTCGTTTTGATTAACGTAGCAGAGGTTTGTCAAGCCTCACATAAGTCACAAGGACTTGTACAATGACCCAAGTGTACTGGTGTCTATGTCAAACTCACTGAGCACTGAAGCCAGGATGTCACGTCCATCTTTGGATTTTAGCACCAACGCAGTTTTAACAAAAGTGGTTCAAATCCTTGTACTGGCACCAAATCTCGGTCTGAAACATCAACATAATTCTCCATCCCTGTTTCCACCACAGATACCCGCAAAAGCCCTCATGGGGAAGCAGAGTGGCTCCACATGACTGCTTTAGGATTGGTTAAAAGCAAAAGACAGAATTCCCTTGCACTATTTTGTGCAGATGACAAATAAATGAATGTGTCAATCTTTATTTCTTCAGCGCTTTCCATACAAAAAGTTATGGGGTAGCCAGTGAGGCATTGGATAGAGATTAAAAACAAAGGTAAGACAATTAATCATAGAGTTAATACATATATAAAATATGGTACGATTATATAGGGGAAAGTATTGAAAGTGAGTCAGATTAAGAGTTAAAGTCATTGGTAAAAAAAAAAAAAGAAAATCAAATAAATAATCAAATAAATAACTAAACTGTTGTAAAGGTAGGTCTTTAGTTCAGGAGTTTATTTTAGTTTAAAATAACTATCATTTGCTGTTACAACTCTCTAAAATGATGTTTAGTAGTGATTTATATTTACATTACAAAAAATTCATATATATTATCAGATTTGGTGCAACAAATTGTAACATGTCAATTAAGATTAAATGACAAATGCTAATATTAAAAGCAACACGTTAAACGATTGGTATATTGGTACTGTATGTTACTGTGTGTAACAGAGATTTCTTGCTTTTGGTTAAAAAAAACTTTTGGATGGAGGCGAAGACATTTGCTAAAAAAAAAAAACCTTGAAAGAATTTACACTGAAGCAATTCAAGGTTTTGGTATCACCTCAGTGCTAATCGTGTAGCTCTGCGCATGGACATATGAGGTAACATTAGGTCTCTTGTGGTGTTAAAATTAAACAACAAAGAATAGCTTTTGCAAGAAAATACAAAAATAAATGGATTATTTTGTTATGTCAACACTTGCAAGTCTATTATTGACAAATGTTTGGTAATGTTAATAAACAGAGTATTCAAGAAAATTATCATTTTGGACATGAATGGAGAAGAAAAAGCTTTTGTTGAACCAGAAGTCAAGTTATTATTTTAAATGCATTTCTCCTATAGCTGTATAAACTCAATAAATAGTACAACACATGAAGGCCACCATTCCATTAATACATTTATCAAAAGACAATACAGCAAATCAAGATGCATTCCTGATGCAACAATTGGGAGGAAAAATTGGAAAGATTAAGGTAACCAGTGTTCAATAGATCATCTATTTTGATCGGAAAAAGGAGGTTCACTTGATTCGATGGCTTTAACTTCAATAGTAATCAGGATCGATCAAAACCACTTGCTGACTCATGTCGTTTTCTGGAAATTTAGGCTCAAATAGACCTTAAAACCTGGTTTTGTCTCACCTCAAAACCTCAGATGGGACGGTGGAGAGATTTTTCTTTGAAATGTATCAAAATGTAGCTTTACCTCTTTTGCCTCTGCGTCATATACTTGGACATATAGTACATTTTGGTTGGAATAAAAAATACATTTCACATCAAACCCCAAAGTTGGTTTGACAACAAACTCCATCGTTGGACAAATGCTTGATTTGTGATGGAAATCAATATCGTTGAAACTCACATGTGGGTTGACGACACGTCCCACTGATAGACACACAGTAAACTTTGGTTAAGGAATTTAAGCTCAGATAGGCAAAGCCCAACGTTGACTTGACATCAAACCCACAAGTGGGACAATTGTTGGTTTTTGGTTGGAAATTGAAAGTAAGAATGCATCGAAATGAAACGTAGGCTTACTCCTGCCTTCATCATTGAACAGATTTGGAGATGATATTAGGAAATCAAAATTATTATTACATTTTTACTTCCAAGTCTCCCTGAAATATCCATCAGAAAGGGCCCACAGAAGTTGGAATCTCCTTTCACTTTGAACTTCAATGTGGCATAAAGTTTCCCCAGCTAAACACTGTAATTACTGTCGTCTTTGGAATAAGTTGGTAACGGCGGTCCAACGGTCAGGTCAAGCTGAAGTTAGAACAATAACAATGGGATTTTGCTTCTAAAAGACAACTCTGCTATTGACTTGATGGGGGGATTGTTTTATTATAACACAACAAGTGATTTGGGATGAGTTTGTCATGTCGTTCAATCGTGGTTCTCCATTGAGTTTTAATCTGAGCCGATTCTTTGTTTGTGTATGTATTTTATGTATTTATTCATTTATTTTGTCAAGATAGATATAAAGCTAGAAGCTACAGAGTTATTTTCATTCTCTTTACATTCATGGAAAGAATGAGAAGAAAAATTGTGAATATAAAACAAGGACTTTTATGGCCTTAACATTTTAACATAATACAAGTTAAGGGACACACAATAATTTAATGCATATATTAAATGTACGGTTGTTGCACAGTGGTTCTTGTAGTAACTTTTACTCCTTTTCCCCGAGAATAAAAAGTAGTTGTTGAAAGTTTAGAGTATTTTTTTCCTTCTTCTCAGCCTACTGAGGAAAAAAGGCAGGATTCAACCTTGACGGATGATAAGCATATCAGAGGGAGAAGATCACACCTTCTTGAGTCTGAAGCATGCCATGGAGAAACCTGCAGTACTTGGACAAAACCCATGCATGGCACAGGTAGAAAATCCAAACTCCACAAGTTGAAACCAGGAACACATTGTTGTGATGGAACAGAGATAACCACTCAATAGTGATTGTTTGCATGGATTAATGAAGGAAGTACAAATTATGATTCCTGCTTTTTAACCAAATATGTTAAGGGAAAAAAAGTTCTTCTTCAAGTTCTAATATCTGCCCACACCGACTGAATGGGTGACCTGTTGGCTTAACTTGGCAAAGGGTGTGGATGCAGTATGATTGACCTCATGAAGGAATATTTAGGGAGTAGTAACATGTCCCAGGAGGTTTTACAGCATGTTATGCTTCTTTCTGCTCACAAGCAACATCGAAATGCTGATTTACTTTTTCCAGCAGGATTTTCCACTTCTCCAGTGCCAAAACTCTTCAGAACTGCAGTGCTGAACATTGTATTTTGATTTATTAAACACATTAAGAGAGCAGAGACAGTTTGGTGACAATCCAGTGAAAGCAGTTGGAAAAGCAATTAACCCAACTATGAAAAACCCACAAAAGCCTCCTAGTTTATGTACTTAACACCCTGGAAATAGAACCGTCTTTTTCAATTGTCTGACATGGAGTGAAGCACACGCAGTCTCAATAACAACTCAGAAATCGAAGTCTGAAAAGCAAATGAAAGCAGCATCAGAAGCAAAGTCGGTGATGATAATTTGATTCAAAAGATGCACAGGAAAAGTCTTAATGAACATATCAGTAATCATACAATCATATCAGCAGGCTGGATGGGATTATGGTGTTGAACGCTGAACTGAAGTTCAAGAACAGCATTCGCACATACGTCTCTTCCCTCCAGATGAGCCAGGGCTGCGTGTAGCAGGTTATTGATGTCAAACCAACAAAAGACTTCAGTTGTGAGAGAACACCTTCAGGGAAGGCATTTGTCTTCAGAAACTCCCCGAGACTCTCTGGTCTGAAAACACAGTTTCTCACCAACAGAGGCACGCTAGCTTTCTTACTGTGTGCAGTATTTCTTCATTCCACTGAAATTATTATTTTGGGGGAAAAAAGAAAGAAAGAAAGAAAAAAGGTTTCTTTGATAAAAATTTTATTCTTTCAGAGTTTGCTCCTGAGAAACTCAAAATCAAGGAATCAGGCAAAATTATGTTAGAATACTGTATATAAGTTTGAATTCTTCAGTTCGTGTGAAGCAAATTCATAAATTCATGATATAAACAAAACTACAGTGGCCTGGAAGTGCAAAACACTTCAACTTCAGAAGATGCTACCAAATACAGCAAACATTACCAAATACAGAAAAACACGACCCAATACAGAAAAAACCCATCAAATACAATTAATTTAAAAACAAAAAATAACACCTTCTGCTTTAAACTTCTCATAAACATTTTTGCCTCATTGCTATAGCCACAATATTGCTAACTTGCTTCAAAATGTGCAAGAAATGTAAAACAATTTTACAGTGTTTGATTAAAACAAATTTCATTGTTATGGTTGGTTAATGGTTATTGGTTAATCTTGGCTCCCAATGTTTTTCTGTCTCCGCCCATCGTCGTGTAAATGGACACCGAAAACACAACAAAAGTGTGGACTTAAACTACAAATTCAGATGTACTTTCAGCTCTTGTCATTGAATTAGTAGCTCTAATGCTCAGATTGTTGTGGGATTTTTCTGTAATAAATATCTTCTTTTTTGTGGCTTTTACAATAATGAAAGTTGCTCATGGCTCGTTACTGGTGGTGATTTGTTATTGCTGTGATACACAGAGGAGGTCTCTCTCTCTCTCTCTCTCACACACACACACACACACACACACACACACACTGGTATTGACGTTCTTGTTTCACTCGCCATCATTTCCTAAAAATTCCTGTCTGACTTCATTCCTCCAGCCCCCCCCTCTCTCTCGCTCTCTCTCTCTTTCTCTCTCTCTCTCTCTCCCTCTCTCTCTGATGTGCGTCAGTGTCTGGCGATCGTCTTCCGCCTCGGCCGAGAAACACATGCTAGCCGCAGATCGCAGACACGCTGAGCGTAGCTTCCGCTAACAGACGTCTTAAACACTGTACATATTGTCTGCTTCCTCCCCTCATGTCATCCCCCCCCCCATCATGTGATTCTGAGCAAAATTGATGGGAGTCTGTCCAGTCAGAACAGAACGGGCTCCAGGTTCGCCGTAGTTTAGCCTCAAAGTGATGCTCCTTGACAAATCAGTCAGTGGAGCATCAACCACTCACCATCTGGTGGTGGAGATCTTCCTGCAGTTCACATTCAGGCTGTCATGATGCCCTTCTTTCTTTGGGTGACTTTTTCATAGGCCTGTGGTGGCCAAGTGTTCATGACATCATGAAGCAGATTTCACCACTCTCTGCTAAAGAGCCATTATATATAGAGCCACATTTGGCTCCACAGTGACACCTCAGGTAGCAGACTTCTGGTCTGGACCTTTGTGAGACAGGCTGGCTGTTTAAAAAAAAAAAAAAAAAAAAAAAAGTAACAGACATCTTGAGGAAATTGTTTAAATGTGACTAAACATTCCAGTTTGTTCCGAAAGGAGGCCGACACTGTAACAGGAAAGAAGTAAGTTTGAATCGGCTATTTTTACAACTATCTGAGTCACATGACTGCATCTGTATGAAAGAAGGTACTCACAGAAAGAAATAACATGACTCTGCAGTTGTGTTCACTTTCACTCATTTGTATAAAATTTCACAGTGTTGTTATAAGTGGCTGTGTTGTTTGATTAGAACTTTTACAAGCTCCATTATGTCGTCAGCCCAGCATCAAACAGGACACTTAAAATATAAATACTATTGCACAGTGCATCGATGTGTGATGACAAAAGGCCCGATTTACCAATTTAAGACATTGGAAAAAGTGTGCATGTATTGCAGCTCAAGATTTTGGCAGTTTCTTTTTTCTTTTTATATTTTCTATTGATTATACAACTTTTAGCCAATTCGACAATGTTAGCCATGAGGTAAACCTGTTGAAAGGCTGTCAAAATAGAATAAAAACAAAATAGTTGATTTATATATGATTCTGTGTACGCTACAGGCAGCCTTGAGACAGAAAATTATATATCTGATAAATCTCTGTGAAAATGTGAGTTCTTGTTGTCTCTCTGTGACATCCATCCCTCCATCCCTCCTCCCTCCTCCCTCCTCCTCCCGTCCAATGTGTTCCTTCTCTGTCGATGTGTTTTTCCGTGTGGAGGTGCAGAGGTTAAGTTGTCCCCAGCATGTGTTCGAGCTCAGGTCAGCAGCAGCCGAGACCTGTGATGACAGAGTGTGTGAATGCAAGGGAGTGTCAGGGGTTAAGTGTGTGTACAGGGGTTGTATGACAGAGCCGTGTTGTAGAGGAGACGGACCCAGAGACTTCCTTCCACCTGGTGTGCAGACAGGATCAATTATGTTTTGTGGGTGGACAAGGTGGCAACGTGTGATGATGATGATGATGATAATAGGTGCAAATTGACAAGTTTCTTTAGAAAGCTCTCACTGATGAATGCTGTCATGCAAGACTTTCACAAACCATCCAGGACATTCTCTGGTTCACTGTCTATCCCAAGAACACCTCGACTGATGGTCAGGGCAAATATGAAAGGCCTGTTCTACTACAACTGCCCCATGTACTGGGCCTGTCCATGAAGGATGAGTTTCTGAGGTTGACCCGAGACCATCTGGAAAGAAGATTTCTATGTACATTTGTAAACCCTTCTAAATGAGCTGAATGCAAAGAAGTCGGGATGCCTGGGCTTCTCTGCTACCCACATTTCCAAAGTAATTCCATTCAATCTTTCATGTTGTGTACTGCTTTATCCAGTAGGAGTCAATACCAACTAACTAATGGCAAAGGCAGCAGTCCATCACAAGGCAAACAAAGACAAACACCTTCATTTTAATTTTTTTAGGTTTTTGGGAGGAAACCAAACTACCCAGAGAAATAGGGAGAACATGCAAACTCCACACAGATTTAAAATCCACACCCACTTTGAGGGAAGACTTACTGGACCATCGTGCTTCTGCAGTGGCGTAAGTGGCCACGGCTGGTTCAAAGCCAATAAATGAGAAAATACCTGCTGCGTTTTACCGTGAGACATAAACACAAAAGACGTTGTGTGGACAGACGAATTCATTCATATGTGGGCGGACTTAAAGGTTTGCCCTCTCCAAAGTGCAACATCTGGGCTGAACCGGCACAGAAGGATGGGAGAAACACACTAACACCAGCCAGCTGCTCGTCGGACTCAAACCCAAAACCCTCCTCAGTCCAACGTTAACAACCGCTCACTCTTTTACTGCCAGATTATTTCAAAGTCACTTCAAAAATGTCCCAAAGAGCTGCAAGACACATGGTAGGCACACACACACACACACACACACACACACACACACACACACACACACACACACACACACACACACACACACACACACACACACACACACACACACACACACACACACACACACACACACACACACACACACACACACACACACACACACACACAAAGTCAGAATGACAGAAGCAGCTGCTGGCGTGATCTGGAGGTCATGTTGGATCACAATGCCGAGGAAAAAAACAAATTCTTTGACCCAGGGGGCTGTCTAAGATGTGAGTTACTGGATCACATGCTTGTAGATGGCTAGGAGTGTTTCCTACAGTGTCTGTGTGTGTGTGAGAACAAGAGAGAGGTCTCCTCTGTGAGAAAGCAGGTTTGACACCAGAAATGTTTTTCTTCCTAACACAAGACGTGTGAAGATGCACAGAAGGCATTCATTTATACAGAGAGTTGTGATTATTCAGCTTTGAAGCCAAAAAGGGATCCTTTTAAGTTTAGATGAAATAACTTTAAAAAGGCTTCTTGATGACATCCACATTTATAAATGTATTACTTTGATGAGCATGAGGAGGTGTGTGTGTGTGTGTGTGTGTGTGTGTGTGTGTGTGTGTGTGTGTGTGTGTGTGTGTGTGTGTGTGTGTGTGTGTGTGTGTGTGTGTGTGTGTGTGTGTGTGTGTGTGTGTGTGTGTGTGTGTGTGTGTGTGTGAGCTGTTACATTTAAAGTAGTAATGAAAGGTAAAAAAAAGAAAGTGATAGGATTATTTTCCAAACTGCATATTTAATGTAAATATGCTAATAATAAAGTCATAATAAATTATCACATACATTCTGAAACTTTATCACATGCTCACGTACAACATGGAGAACAACAAAAGGTTTCATTCAGCTTCATTTAGTTTGGTTTGCTTTCACACTGCACTTCACCTCTTCTGTCCAGACCATGAGCCCATATGAGCCGTCACACCTGCCCAAACAGAGCAGACTGTCCCTGTAACGAACTCTGGCCTGGAACAAACTGTGCTGGTGTGAAAGCAACCAACGCCATAATGCTGCTTTTTACTGCAAAGTGTTACCCGAACCCTTGAGTTATGACTTGTTAATATTATGTAGTAAGATCACAAACAAACCAACTGGTAACATCAAGTGGTAAACTAGTCACAAAACGTATTGTAACGTAAAAGACCTTGTATGTTATTGTGGTGGAAGTTTGTTTTGTTTAACTATCACACAAAAATAAAACAAAAACAGCCTAGTAGTCAAAGTTTTATAATGAAACTTAACAAGAATATTCTTAGTAATGTATTACTATATATATAAACTTTATTGATATGTACTGTACATTTTTACCTTTTAATGTAGAAAAACTACTAACTTTCATTAATCTATTTTCTTTTCCTCTTACTCTAGAAATATGACCTTTATCAAACAAGCAGTCAGAATTAAAACCAGTGCGTTTTATGTTGTTGTTGTTTTTAAAGAAAAAAAGGGTTTATTTTATTTGGAATTCCTTTAAATATGTTATTGTACGGCTGTATGACATGTCATTAAAATTTGTGTGTGTGTGTGTGTGTGTGTGTGTGTGTGTGTGTGTTGAGGCAATAATAGCCTTTTCACTGGAGGGGGGTGTTCATTAATAAAAGTAATGTCTACAGGTGTGATTTGTCTTAATCTTTAATGGAATGGACTGATTAAGAAAGCAAACAGTGTGTGTTTGCATGTGTGAGTGTGTGTGTGTTGCTGCGCATACCTCTCTATCCTCTGATTGGCCAAATTATCGGTGGCTGAGCAAACTGAGCTGACACAACTGTGAGTGATCCTGGGACGTTGTTATTGACTCAGGCTGTATTTAGAGAGCACTGTGCATCGTGGTGTGTGTGTGTGTGTGCGTGTGTGTGTGTGTGTGTGTGTGTGTGTGTGTGTGTGTGTGTGTGTGTGTGTGTGTGTGTGTGTGTGTGACACACACACACACTCTGCTACTCTGCTACTCTGCTACACACACACACACACTCCACCCCTCTGAGGCCTGCACGCAGACACGATTAATCAGAAGAATGTTATAATTAGGCATGATGCCCCCGGGCTGCATGAACACACGCATACACACAGAAACAACACTATAAGCCAATATAATATATGAATGCATGTGGTGCACACACACACAGAATGGGTTCAGTGTGTGTGTGTGTCTGTGTGTGTGTGTGTGTGTGTGTGTGTGTGTGTGTGTGTGTGTGTGTGTGTGTGTGTGTGTGTGTGTGTGTGTGTGTGTGTGTGTGTGTGTGTGTGTGTGTGTGTGTGTGTGTGTGTGTGTGTCTGTGTGTGGCAGTGGATGGGTTTTGGAGGTTTTGGGGCGTCACTGTTTGCCCAATGGAGCTGTATGGCCTGTTTAAGTTGGTTTAACAAAAGTCAGTTTGTTACAGCAGCATTGATAGTGTGTATGTTTGTGTAATAATACACAACGGTCTCAAGTATTTTACAGCCATCCATGAGAACGCTTGTTGTTGTTGTTGTTGTTGATTCTCTAACATCTGGTGATTCCTCTTCTCCAATTGACCTATTTTAGTCCATTGGCTCACATGAGTCCCCCCCCCCCCGTTCAACAAAAAGTACACATTTGTCTCTCTTTCTGCCAAAAATATACACAAAGCCTCCATTCAAACAGAATTGACCCGCCCTCCACACCAAAATAATCCAACAAGACAGTGGCTATTTTCAGAAAAGTTTAATTTTTTTATTATAAATAGTAGTAATAATGCGCTCGTACACATGACATTATGTCATATCGCTTTGTCAAATAATACACAAAAAAAATTTATATATCAAAAGGGAATGAAAAGACTGCTTCATTCTGACAACTGGGGTGCTTTTACAGTTTTGCCGGAAGAAAAAAAGTTTTTTTTTTTTTTTAAGTGATTTCTGGTCCTTATAAATACGACTGGAATGCTACGGACACTTCGACTGTGCTTCCTGCTTTCGTAAAATGTAAGACAACACAACAACGTTTTTTATTTATAGTTAAGAAGTAAAAGACAAACTATATTCCAGAAAAGTTGGGATTTTGAGGAAAATGTGAATGTGAAACTGAAGGCATAGGCGCATTCTTAATGTCGTGTCCATATGGAAGTTAGACTTTTTAAACCAAACTATGCTTACACAAATATGTGTAAACTCTTAAATCTTTGAATGATCATATTTGCTTCTTTTTTTTTGCATTTCTGCCCATTTCCTCCAAACAACTAATGACGAATTCACAGGAAAACATTGAAATTGTTGCTACTTAGATATTCAGAATTTGAATAAATCAAAACAAAAAGACTCGATTTTCTCATGTTTCAAAACTTTTTTTATCTTTTAATATGAAAAAGCTCTTCTAACTATAAATTGGTGCATGAAACCACCTGATTGTATCTTTATTATCAAAAATCTGTCAAAATATCTTAAATAAGTGACACATTAAAGATGTGTTTTGCAAAAAATATGAGAAATATACCCATTTTTAAGCTATAAATCATGAAATTTATGTGATGTCGGTAAATTTTCCCTCCAAAATCACAAATACATGACAAATAATGATGCTCTTGTATAACATTTTGAGGCGCTGTCATGTTTTGGACACTAATGTACCCTGATACATAAAATTTAGTGCTGCAGGTTTCAGTTTTGTCCTGTTCACGATTACTCAGGTTCATGAAACTACAGCAGTTGTTTTGAAGTGTGTGTTTCATGACCCAAAAGAGGGTCGTTTATACAAACCCACCCTGATGACGTGGTTTTGCGGCTCATGCTACTTTGCATAGAATGAGCAAAGTAGGCTGAAGTTACTTAGGTGAAAAGTTTTGGTTTTAATTGAGTTGGTTACTCTCATTAAACTTGCGTTGGTGCAATTTAATACTAATATTGTTCTTGATTTTGCATGCGATGCGTCATCAACGGACACTTTTCCACTTCAGTCTGTTTCATTACAACTTTAGCTCAAACTGTGTTCACGGTGGATGGTTTTTCAGAAGCAGCACTTTCTGCTACAGACTCTTTTAAAGCACAACTACTTAGATGTCTTATTAAAATATATAAATAAATGTTTTTTGATGGCCAAAAAACATTATTAACACCATATTTCTGACTTTTGGGTGAAAAAACGTGAGGCAATCCACTTATCCCTTCCTGTACACTACTATATATACTAGTCTCCTATCAAAAATGTCAATATTTATGTGATGTTTCAACAATATTTAGACAAGATCACTGAATATTGATTTTTCTTTTTTGGGCTCCGTCCTTGATGTTCACTGGATTGTTCTGGATTTTCTTGTCTTGTCTCTCTGGGCCGATCCTTGTTGACTAAATTTAGCCACTGACAAATTGACAGTTTATTTTATTTTTTTCAAAATGTGGCCCAGAATCAGTTCCAAGGTGGTGGAAAAACACAAACTCCAATCAAAACTTTATGATTGAAACTTTGCCACAATTTTTTTGTATTTGTTTTACAAGATGTCCCAACTTTTCTGAAATGAAGGTTTGGAATTTTTTTTTTAAGTCATTTTGGCTTTGACATTCCTCAATTTTCCCTTGATTGGACGTTGCTCCTTCGTGACTTTCGTCCTCGATGAGCTCGCACTGTACGAACAATGTTTCCTATTTGTTTTGGACTCGGAAACCTTCAAAGGCACACATGTTGTTCCTTTACAAAGTCCCAAACTGGATCCAGAGTCTGAATCCAGAGCGTTTCATAAGACTTCAGGAGGTCCCCCCCCCCCCCCCTCTCTCTCTTGCTCTCTCTCTCTCTCTCTCTCTCTCTCTCTCTCTCTCTCTCTCTCTCTCTCTCTCTCTTTCTCTCTCTCTCTCTTTCTCTCTCTTCTTACTGTTTTAATAGCGAGGTTGACTCCACGACATTTGATATTGCACTTCTGGTCAGCTGGGAGGAATGGCTGTCTTTGCTCTTAAACTCTCTCGCTTTCTCGAGTGTCTCTCACTCGTGACTTGTGACCCGGTGGCTATTTTTTATTTTTTTTTGAGAGGATCTTTAAAGGTTTTTTTTTTTTTTTTCCTAAACCCTGCGATCGATCTCACTGGTCCCCTCCCCTCCTCTAAAGCCACCTCGCCGCCGCCGCTCTCTCATCTGTCACTTTCCCTGAAGTCGCCCCTTGACCTCCATCGAGTTGGAAAGACTACAAAAGGCCGAGGGTCTTTTGCCCGGCCGTCCAAAACATCAGCGAGACAGAAAGGGGCAGGGAGGTAAGAGAGGAGGGAGGGGGCAAGTGGGGGGAGGGGGAGGAATGTTTGAATGAACTTTCTCTGCAGTACAGCTGTGGTGTACATTAGAGTTTCGGATACGGTCCGAATACACAGATTCGTTTGGCCGGCGTTTGTTTTTGTTCCCTCTGGAATTTTCTCTACATGTGTGGGATGCGGACATCTCAAATAAATGCAATAAAATCAACAAAGCCCTTTTCAACCCCCCCCCCCCCCCCCCCCACCACCACCACCACCCACCCCACACCCCACCCACCCCACACCCTGACCCCTCCCCTACGATTTCGGGGGATTCATTTGGAGATACTTGGAATTTTACAAGCGCTCACGTGGTGCTCGGACGTGTAAACGCGCTCCTTTCTGCCGGCCGTTAGGAGATAAAGTCTGCAGATTTCTTTTCTTTTTTTTTTTTTTTTTACAACTCAGAGTCACTTTCTTTGCGCTGATATTCCTTCTGCGGTCCCTTTTGCTCCCCCACACAGCTAATATCCTGCAGCAGAAAGAATGCATCCTGGTACAAACAACAACAAAAAAAAAAGATTAAAAAAAAGTACAAAAAATTTGGTCCACATAGGAGGAGTTTCTCGCCCAAATGTCCATCAGGTGATCTCAGGCCTCAGATAAGGAAGGGCACCTGGAGGATTCAAAAGACATAAAACGGGTGGTGAAGATGATTTTCAGTTAAAGGACAGTGGGAAAATAAAACTGTAAACATGTGGCTGGTCTCAGTGGAGCGTGTGATTGGTGTTTGGGGATGTGAGGTGAATGGAGCAGTGTGAGGACAACAAAAAAAATAAAGTAATGTATAATATTTACATTAAAATTTTATTTTATTATATAGCCACAGTTTTAGCAACCTGTAAATTCGGTATTATAGACTTTTGAAAAGGTTGCTATAAATCAAATTGAACAGATTTAACAGAAAAGGAATTTTTGTTTTGTTTTGTTTTGGGTTGGGTTTTTTTGAGTGCGGGGGTGTTTACACTCTCTAAGCTGAATAATTTGGATAGCTGTGGGTGGAGTTATCAAAAGACAGTTCAGACAGTTTAGGAATTTCTTTCAGTAAATACTACAATAAACAAGTAATTTTATTATCATGGCTCCAAACTGCTCGGTAGCCTCTGTAACAAGTGAGAACTGAAGTATTTGCTGTTCAACCTGTTTTAGAAGGATTATCTTCTTTTGACATAGTATTTGTATTTCTGGATTAATAAGTTTTCTGTTTAAAGCTTTTTTGATAATGAAATACAAACAAATAATAATAATAATAATAATTCAATACCAGAATTTTACAATAAAATCCTTGAATTAAGAAGAAAAAAAGACAATGATCAATTGTTCCATTCAAAATACATTGGTCACAGTTTTTAGTCTTTTGTACTGATCTTAAATTTGCTGGTAAAGCCTTCATTTTTGTGAAGACTTAAGCTGCATTCTGAGGTCCATTTCACTCAAGTCATGAGTAAATTTTTCTTTGTCGGAACACATTAAAACAATTGTCATTTAATGAACTGTAATCTACTCTGAAAGCCAATGACTGCACCTTTTCTAAATACTAAAAGCAGGTGGTGAAAGTAAAGCACAGGCGAGACTTTTAAGATATAGAGTACATCAAGCAAAGGAGAAATGTACAGAAGATCAGCTTGTAAAGTAATAAAAAATGAGACTCCATTCTTCATTGTTATGGTCAGTATACATGAATAACCACATCAACAACAAACATTTTATGAGCGCCTCAGCGAAATGAAGAGAAAAACTCCCTGTCATATTTTGAGTGATTTCCTGTTGCAAGAGCAGCTGCAGCAGTGCCGACGGCTCAAGTTGAGTATAAAAGTCAGAGCCCGGCAGACAATCAACACACATCAAATGGAGTGAAACCGATATGACGCTATAAATCTCCTCTGGATTGTGGTTTAAGCCGGCAGAGAAGTCAAGTGTTCAATGCTAACAGGGAAATTTAGAGCCAAGTGACACCCAAACCAGGAGAACAATCAATAATAAATTTCATAATAAACAAATTAAATAGTATATAATGTATGTAGGCTCGCTGAATTTTAGTTCTATAGAGCATGTATTGTGACATAAGGCTTTTAATTCATTTTGCAGGACTTTGAAAGCTTTTTGAATACAGTCAGTGACAATTTTAACCTATTCAGAGTTGTTTTTCCTACATGTAACTGACATTTAGTCGCGGTTTGACGGATTGCTCTTAAAAGACTAAACCTAAAAAAGCAGGTCTTGAAATATTTGTTACCAAACCCGAATACTGAATTTCTCCATTTCCAAATACACCGAGTGCACTACACAGGGTTAATTCACGTAAATGTTCCTGCTATATTTCTGCTTGAGAGCCTGCTTCGTATTGAATTTATTCACATTCAATCATATGTACATAAATGAACAATATAATCCAATCTGTCTTATTCAAAAACATCAATGAAATAGTTTTGGTAAAATATACTACAAACACGTCTCAATATAAGATCTAATCAAAACATCAAAAATCAAGACAAAAAACTTAATAACGTATGTATGTATTTGAATCATTTCAATTAAGTTTCTTATGCCTTTTTTTTTGTTCATCAGGAATGTCAATCATGACGTTTCTGTCATGACAAAATAAAACCATGCCAAAGTGCGTAAAACCTGAAAAGAAAGACAGCCGAATACTCTTTCTGAATAACTGATATCCAAACTCTTAACTGACGTTTCTGGCGGTGACGGAAGAAAAGCAACGGAACGCACCTTTGACACATCACAACTGACGACGATGGTTTACTTCCGTCGTCGTCAGTCGTGACGTTTCGGATGAAGACGGAAGAACGTCGTCAAAACATGTCAAAAGTATGTGTTAGAAGTGACGTGCGAGAAAAAAACAAAGCAAAACACTTTGTTTCTGAATGATCGATACCGAGAAGGATGAAAACTGCAAAAAGAGAAATAAAATCACCATGATGAAGTCTTTTTTTTTTTTTTTTTCAAAAGGAGAACTGATGTTATGAGCTTAAATGAAGGAACTGTCCTGATATTGAAGGATTTCACCGTTATAACCGGGCAGGTGACCCTTCCTACATGTGAAACCTGCCACACCAACCGAGACGTTACCTCAAGAACACCAAACGGCCGTCTGACGAAGCGCCTCTGTGAATTCCCGTGAGGCAACGTGGCTGCAGTGTCGTGAAGGCGCGGAGCGGTTCCTCAAGCTGGAACCCGGCGCGGCACCGATCAACCGCTGCTTCCCCGGCTGACCTCGGTCTGAGCACCTGTTTCCAATCGCCGCCCTGCCAGAGGCTATTAGGATCCGTCCACCCCCAGAAAGGACCTTTCCTCCGCCGCTCCAAACCCAACCGCACACTGGCTATCCAGTCGCACTGATTAATCACATCAAGATGGGTTGCTCGGGCCGTAACGCCGCCAACGTGTGTGCATGTGTCCTGGTTTGCTGCCTCCTAGAGGCCTGTGCATGCTTTCTCCATGTGCGTCGCCCTAATCCCTCCCTCTGTCCACTTGAAGATGTCAGACCAAGATATTTCATTAGACGTTTGCTGCTCTCGGATATTAAGTTAGATATTCATTTGATACCTGCCGCCCCATGGAGCTGCACGGAGGCAGGCCCATTGGCCCGCCGCCACGCTCTTTGAAGGGTCTGGCTTGTCTCAAGGTTACATTGAGGTCAGTGGATGAACCTGATTGGTCAACCCCCCCACCCCCCATCCCCACCCCACCCCAACCCTACAACATGGAACCAAAATTGGAAACGGCGGCCGCTGTAATCACGCTGCGGCAGGAAAATGACGCTGCTCTCCAAACTCAGACGGGCATTTGTTTGAAGTTGATTTTAACCCTTGAGGTAATGGTAATGGTAAGTGAAAAGAGCCTCTCGCCGCGGCCCGGGGAGGCCTATTGGGGCGCTGCGTTAACGTGATGGGAGCCGACTGCAACCACAGAGTTCAGTATCAGTGCTGGGCCAATCACCTCGCAGATGGAATCAGATCTGCACAATTAACCCCAACACTTGAGACCGGACCCCCAAGATGTTAGCCGCCTCGAACAGGCAGGGCTGCAGCTACCTGCATGAGATCCCCCCCCCCCCCGACTTCTTCGAAGAAAGTCATGATTGCCGGATACAGACCAGGTGGACAACAACCAACAAGCCTGATACTCACACAGCTGTTTTCGTCTTGAATGGACCATTGAGATTTAGTAACATTAGTTTTAAAAACATTTTTTTTCAGTTGTGTACACAAGTTGAGGAAATTTTGACTTTCATCGGGAAGTCTACAAGTTCGATTCCCAGCAGACCTTTACCTTTAGTCGATGTTTCATTAACCTCATTTCATCTCATAACTTGATCTATGTAACTGAAAATGTTTAAATCTCAGAAGCAACTCGTTACTCTTCACATCTTCAGAATGACCAAAGTTTTAGAAACGTCGTATTTAAAATGATTGCATGATATATTAACGGTTGCTACTGTATTTTATTTAGGTATTTCTATTTAATGTGATATTATTCAATTACAGCGCAGAGAGAAAGATTATGATTTTAAAGTCACTGCATTTCTATCACAGTTGGTTATATATTTGTATGATTATTGTTGTATAATAAAAGGTGTCTGTAGATTTTACTTTATTTAACTGCATAGTGGCTTTTTAATGTTCATGTGATGAAGGATGTGGAATAGGATCATAATTTTATTCTTAAATGGGGTGAAAATCCAAATTATTGTATTGTAAAATATTTTTTACATTTTCACAAGATCTGATGTTTTTTAATTAAAATTTGAAGATATAAGATGTAAGATGTTAGATGTAATGTGTGAAAACATTGAACGAAACATGCCACAACACATTTTGAGTGCCACATATTTAGGATATTTTTCAATTTAAAAATAAAGAAGGCTATTGACCTTACTTTGTCCGTACTGGCCGTACTGGTAGGACGCCACATGGTCGACGGTGTAGCCCGGCGAGCTGTACGACGGCGTGCAGTAGGACTGGGAGCTGGGCAGAGAGGGCAGAGCCGACATGGAGGGGACGCTGGTGAGACCCTCCAGGCCCTTGATGTGGTCCATGCGCTGGCTGCAGCTGGCCGCCATGCCAGCGGGGGGCTCCAGGCCGCCCGTCAGAGGGGAGATGGCATAGTCACTTTGAGGCTGATGCGGTACGCCACCGGGGTTCAGGAGACCCATCACCTGGTGGGAGGAGGGGGAGAGCAGCACATTTGCATTCAGTTTGAAGCTGTACTTCATCCGTCAATGCAAGGAGGGAAAGGTGTTTTCCTTCGTCACTGATCTCTATGGTAGGTGAAAAGTTCATTTTACTCCAGAAAATGCTCTGATGGATACACATGGGAGTCTTTCTCATATCTTCTGGTATAATCCAATAAGCTTGAAATTAGTCTTGATGGTGGGAAGTCACAAGATGCTTAGGGTCGTTATTACAGAAGTCACAAACTATGTATTATAAGCTGTAAAAAGACACCCAAAAACTCTCTGAACTTAGATAACAATGGATCTCCATCTCTGAAAAGCTGGAATAAGTCAATGAGGACTCCTCAGTGTCTTCACGTGATTTAATTTCCCATTGTAGTTTCTACCAAGCCTTTTAGAATATCTCTCATTTTGAGTGTGCAAGCAACAAGAGTGTGTGTGAGACAAACACACAAGGAACCCCCCCCCCCCCCCCCCCATAAACTCCTCACAGACATCAGAAAGCTCCCGGCCAGTGTGTCGCGGGACGAAGATAGCACCAGAACGGAAGAATTAAGCAATTTGTCTCCGATCTGTGGCTATGCTTATTCTGAAATTCCCTTTCGAACCTACGGCGTGAGATAAGAGCTTATCTCTTAGAGATGCATTGGAGAAGATAACACTAAGGAGAAGCGAGCTCAGCTTTGAGGAGTCTGCTGGCTCTTGACCTGGTCTTTATTAGCAACCAGATAATCAAATTTGGGGGGAAATACTCTTTGGCTGGCAGAGGACGGAAAAGAGCCGTGGGGCAGTGAGTTCCGACGTGCTTCAAAACAGAGCGGCGACCCCCGCCTCGGACGCCGCTCGAATTTACCTGTCGGCCATCAAAGGTGGACGGTAAACTGTAAATAAAGCAGTGAGGTTGGCTTCACCGCAAGCTAACGCTAACTGAACCTGCTACTTCTAAATGTATCATATCCCACCTCCTGTTAGGCAGAGCGAAGGCCTCCAGGCTCTTCCAGTTGTCCTAATAGGAAGCAGGTACCGCGCTCTTTGTGTCCTGAAGGCCTTCTAAGTGACATATTATTCTACATCCACACACACATGGTCCTGTTTAAATCATTTCCCAAGCAGGGGTGGTGAGCAGAGGAGTCCATGTTGATTCTGAGAGGGGAGTTGTGTTTCCTCTTGTGCCTGGTAACATTTTCCTAAAAAATTAACCGGCGTTCGGAGGGTTCCATTGAAACAGAAGGAGACCGGGGGAAACAACGAAGTCAAAAAGAGAAACACCAAGCCGACGGATTGAAGTCGGCTAACTTTTTGTATGTTTTTTTTTGTCTATTTCCCTCTTTGCTCAACCGCCACCGATCATTCCTCTGGTTATGGAGCCTCGCTCAGCCTCGTGAAATCGCCGCTAGTCATCCCAGCACTGCAGCGTTTTTTTAGTATATTGACGGCGCTGCACATCGCCGGCGGCCTGAATCAGTGCGTCCGCGGGAGTTGGCGGAAGGAAAGAATGTCGGAATGGGAGGTGGCAGCGGCGGGTTTGGGAGGGAACATGTGAGACGGGACATTCTTTCCCCCCGCCGTATGAAATATATACAGATAAATTAGAACCTTTGCTTTCACGTGGAAGAATGTGGAGGCAAACATTTTAAGAATGCAATCACGAGAAGCTTCCCCTTGGGGGCTAGAGTGTAGCTTTGTGTGTGTCGGGGGTGGGGGGTGCTCATACACATGACTGTGATCATCCTGCATCTGGCTTCTGCAATACTGTTATGATATTTGTTCGAGAGCATCTCTGTATGTCTGAAAGAATTTTGGAACTTTGGAGAAGATAAGGGTTATTTTTATGATTTACTTTGTAATTCTCTTTGGGGGAGTCTTGACTTGTTGATATATACAATGTTTTCATTTGCATAGGGTATCTCTCATACATTTTGTGGAATTGAATTCACTCTCTTTTTCCATGTCTGGTCTTTCTTTCCCCAAAAAGCTACAGCCATCTACTCGACACTATCAATATAACCATGTAATTCCACAACTCGACGGACAAAAGCGAAATGAAAAATTACCCCTGTTGTTTGCGTTGTGGTTGAATTTTGAGGTCGAAGAAACTGCTGTAATCAATCCTCCAATCTAAACTGGAGGTTGAGAAGTTGACTTTGGCACGCTGCTCAAGCATGTCGTGTAATATTTGTCTTAAAGACGTTGCGAAATCCTTAACTGATCCCCTGAATGTGGTGGAGTTGATCAATTATCTACACCATGCGGGCGTGTGTGCAATTATGCGAACCTGCGAGCAATGCGAGCGTGTCTCCCGTCTCCACGCTGCACTGTTAGCAGTCGGGCCGCGCCAAGCTGAAATCTCATTTTCTGCCTGTTAGGGGTCTCCGACTCATCCGTCTCCTCCGCGCCCGCTCTGTCGGGGTTTGGGGGACCTTGGGGACGTCCTGGCCGGATAATTGACTGTAATTGTCTTTTCACTTCTAATTCGTCATACGATCCATCGCCCTCTGTCTGTCTAAAGTCATCTTGCTCCTCCCGCCCAACAAGCGAAGAGCCATCTTCAGCTTGCCGGGCCATATATGAGTCAGAGAGGTGAACGTCTGTGTATTCATATTCTCCACAACTGTGTGACACAATCTCTGAAAAGGTGAAACTGAAGCATCTTCAAGCTCTGATAAACTGAGTGAATCTGTGTTTGTTACACGTGTTCACGACTTCTGATTGGCTGTGTTCTGGTCAATACTCCTGCAAGAAAAACAATCTATATCTCTTTAAACAGAACTGATACAATATTCAAGAAAGAAGTTTGTGAAGGACACTGCGTTCCTTTGGCCTGACCTAACTTTGAATTTTTATCTGATGGTAAATTAAGCTAAAATCACAAGTCAATATGAAAAGTTGTGAAAGGACAACAAATGTTGATTTAAAAGTGTTTCTGCCATTATAGTTTAAGTGGACATCGTTTTCCCAAAAAATGCCATGGAAACACGAAACTTTTCTGAAACAAGAATGTTAAAATGGTGAGTTTTCACTTGAAACGTTGTTGCGTTAATGGGCTCTCAGTGTTAATTTTGTCATAACTAGATTTACAACTTACTTACAAAGATGAAGTATCCATAAAGTAATGCCTCTACTAAACGTGAAACAATCCATTTCAATCATCTTTTATATTCTGTTTTCATATCATTAATTAAGTCTTTAAAATGTTTATCGAAATCGAAGAAATCTAATAAAAGTGTCACATGATTTTAAAAAAAAATAGGTTTGTTATTAAATAGATGAAATAGTCAATACTTAAAATGTGACATTCATTTATACGGGTGTTTATTTCGAACAAAATTTTTGTGGTTTGGGTAAAATATTTCATACGCGGTACAAAGACACTAATGAAATGAATACAAGTAATGCCAGCAGTGTGATTTAGTGTTTCTGTTACCGTAGTCTTTCAGTCATAATTTGATCCAAAACAAACTCCTCACCTGCGGCGAGAGCCCGTTCCCGAGGGCGGGGTTCATGGGATTGCTCGGCCCTCCGGGGCCCACGAAGCCGTCCGAGTAGCCCGAGAAGGAGTGTCGTCCGGAGGCGAGGCAGTAGGCGGAGCCACCATCACCCTGCCCTCCACCTCCAGAGGACTGGTGACCCGAGGAGGGGGGCAGAGGCTGAGGGCGGTGCACTGTGCTGGGCGGCTCCGATACTGCAGGACGAACAGCACGGAGGAAGTTAAGTCAATAATTGTCAAAAAAACGTTTTTCTTCACACAGATGCTTGTACTGAACTTTCAACTGAGGCAAAGCAAAACTATATAAAAACTAAAGTGTGTCAATTTGAAGTACTACAGTCAGAGTTTGGTATTACATCGGGCTGATTATGTCATTAGTGGGTCAATAGAAAATCTTTTTTTATTTTTTGATGGTCAACAATCCTGTTTAATATGATTCTTTTCTAGTCTTATCAGTGAGTTAGAATCATAAATTTTATGTATTTTGTGGATAATTAATAATTTTGTACATTTTCTTATATCTGTATAAATTAATTGAGAGAATGGCCAACAAATTTATTGATAATAAAACCTATATTTGGAGGAAAAGTCTGAGTGACTGTAAAATAAGTAAAAATGTGGTTGAAATTTCTGAATCCTGACATAAAACTGTATCATTATACAACTGTATTGCAATTATAGATTATTCTCAGGATACATTGTATTGTATATTGCACATTTATGATTTTTTAATTTCTATATTTAATTCACTTTGCACTTTTTTCATCATCTGTAATTTGTATTTTCATATTTTGTGTGCTTTATATCTACACCATAGGACAGCAAATGAAGATGTCTTTTCAATCCTTCTATGTTGTATGTACATCAGAGTTCACAAAAAAGTTCCCTTTGACTTTTTCACTTTTCTGTATGTTTATTTAAATATAAATAGAGAGAATTATCAACAAATGAATTGATAATACAAAAATAAGACCAAAATGCAGCTATATTTGAAACAAGTCCGGCATGGATGTGAAGTAAAAACAAATGTTTTTACCAACCTGTTTGTCAACCTGTTGAATTACATAAAAGTTAATAATGGGTGTTTGGAGGGCTGTAGAACTAATAAATCATGTTATTTTGTTGTATTTTGTCTGTTTTAATTCTGTGTTTCTGGATTTAAGTACATTTTGTCAAATTCTGTGGTATTTCAATAGAATTTCACCAAAAATAAATTTCTTCAATAAAACATTTATGGAAAATAAATAATATTTAGCTCCGCTTCATTGAATTGTTTTGTTTCATTTTATTGTTGCTCTTACTGCGGCAGTGAAATTCTTCAGGTTTGTGGAGAATTCAGCTCCAATCAGAAAGAGATATTTGAATATCTTGAATAATTTTTATGTGTCCTCCAGAAATTCCACCTTTTCCCGGATAAACCCCGCGCAAGTAGACCTGCCTGTTTAATTTGAATTGTGGTAAAACACTCAAGTTGACGATGAAGTAAAATTTGTTTGACACTCGTGGATTTAAGGTAATGAGGAAAAGTTCTTCCTGTGTTTCAATCACCTGGTGTTTATATACCCTGAAGCGCCTCTTTCATTCATTTTCATTTATTTGTTTATCTGGACCGGACAGTCCATATTAATGAACAAGCCATCTCTTAATGAGGTTACTTACTGTAAATATGCCGGATTTTGCACAATGCTAATTTCCATCCATTTGATTGAAATTCATACCATGTTATTGTGGTGTGATGTCAATAGCCTAATAAGTTGGAATACTGCCACCATCAAAATATAAGATGTAAAATGTATATCTGTTTGTAATATATAATATACAGGCATATTCTGGTATTAGTAAGAAAATGACAAAGTGGCACACACAAATGTAACAAAAAAACCCAAAAAACAAACAATCTAAGTCCTGGAACATCGATGTTCATCACATGAACTTGCCCCTACCTTGCGCTATGGAAGAGGGGGGGTAGGTGCTGTCAGAGAGCTGGTAGGGTTGGATGCTAGACATGGCTGAAGGTGGGAATCCCCCTGGTATCAGATGATTGAACGCCATCAGCTGATTTGCTCCAGCTTGTTTCCTCCACCGAGCTCTCCTGTTACTGAACCATACCTGGAAAAACCAAACAAAAGAAGACCGTGATCAGAAGTGTGTGTGTGTGTGTGTGTGTGTGTGTGTGTGTGTGTGTGTGTGTGTGTGTGTGTGTGTGTGTGTGTGTGTGTGGCTGGCTGGCTGCACTGAGTGACACGCTGAGCCCATATGGACGGTGCTCATGCTGAGCCTGTTTACACTTCCCAGATGGAGCCTGTGGAGGAGAATTTACTGGATTCCAAATCACAATGGGAAAAGTCTGGATTGGGCCCCCGGGAGCAGGAGAGGACGAGACGTGCATTGCTCAGATATGGACATGTTGCCTTTAAAGGTACAATGCAGGCCGTTTCAACAGTCCAACATTTGTCTCTTGGGGTGGCAGTGATGAGTTACTGTGGCAGTCAGTCTATCCTCCTTCTAACTGAGGGTTTGTTTGTAAAAAAAAAAAAAAAAAAAAAAAGTTACACACCCATACCATATTCTCCTGGGGCTTGGCAGTTTTATAAATGAGAATCACAATATCAATGTTGTTCATGTTTATAGAGTTGTCTTCTCTGGGTGAATGTGTGTTTGATTTCCTTACAAAAGCCACCAATAGCGCCAACCCGTGGCCTGGCATGCTAACCAACATCATTTTTCGCATGTCTGATGTTTCAATAGAAACAGAAATTATCTTGAAAACATTGCTACGTGAAGGCTAAACTTTCCAGAAGCAAAAAAAATGATGCGTTTTAACTTCACAAGCAGTTGCTGATTCTTTCATTGGCCTGTGACCTCCTCCACTCTCCCGTGTGGTTAAGAGCAGTATTACAATTTAGGACACTTGCTGATGATGATTGAAGTTCTTCTGCTAATATCTTGACCGTGTTTTCACGTTCTGTTCACTGTCTTAGGTTCTATTTGAATATCGAAAAGTATAATTACTAGATATTACGTCACAAAATTCAGTGAGGGAGTGAGGGGAGGTGATTTGGTTTGGTTCTTAGTTGTTTTGATGACGTGTCTCTGTACCTGCACCCGAGCCTCGGTGAGCTTGGCCCTCTGAGCGAGCTCCTCCCGGGTGTAGATGTCGGGATAGTGTGTCCTCTCAAAAGCCCTCTCCAGCTCCTCCAGCTGCTCTGCGGTGAAGGTGGTCCGGCTGCGGCGCTGCTTCCTCTTCAGCGGCAGGTCAGGCTCCGACTCCACGTCCGAACCCTCGTCTGAATGGCTCGCTGTTCATGAACCGGAAAAGAAACAAGAACGGGTTGAGATTTTTTTTTTCCCCCCTTCGGTTTAAAATGATGCATGTTTTGATTCCTCAACAACTGAATTCACTGAGGAACTACTTGGCTTTTTCCCCACTTTTTCCCCACTGTTTTCACACACACACACACACACACACACACACACACACACACACACACACACACACACACACAATCAACCAAACAGAGCTCCATTCAGAAGGAATATTCCAAGCTGTAGGAATAATCCCATCGGACATGATTCCCCAGGCACCACGGGGGGGCTGCAGGACTAAAAGCTTCACAAAAGGCTAATTTGGATCCAGGGCTTATTTGCTGAGCGTGTGTGTGTGTGTTTATGTGTGTGTGGATTGTCGTCTCTACGCCCAGGGGCAGTTGGCTCGATGAAGGACAAACTGCTTCTCGAGCCAGGTGAATGCTGGTTTACGATCTGAAGGGACTTTTCAGGGGAGCAGTGCTGAAAAATGGATCTCCTTGCGTGCAAATCTGTAACAAGACCATTGTGGTCAAAGTCTCGAAGGATTGAGTTTTTGGATGAGTTTCCTCAAATGCCAAGTTTTAACTATACTGAACCAAAATATATATATATTTACTTCTGACTTGTACTTTATGTCTAGTCCTACTGATTTTCAGAATTACTTTAGTTGTCTTTCTGTTTCATATTAAAGCCAAAAACAAAAAATTCCAAAGTCCAAAATAAAACAAGAACAAAAAAGTGATGCAGATTTTAGCACAGAAAATAAGCTTCACAAAAGGATTCAGAGCACTGACACGGCCTTTAATGACATTATTTACGAGAAAGGTTTAAAGTTGATATCCTCAGAAAATCACAATAATGAGTAAACATTAACAAAATTCACACATTGCCAGTGATGCACTGCATTAATTGACTTATAAGTAATATAATATCAGTTATGAATTATAGCAGACTGGATGTTGGTAAATTACAAAATTTCCCTCTTGGATTAATTAAGTATTTTTATTCTATTCTATTCTATTCTATTGTATTATATTATATTATATTATATTATATTATATTATATTATATTATATTATATTATATTATATTATATTATATTATATTATATTATATTATATTATATTATATTATATTATATTCTCATTTGAAACAACATCACACTAACTGTACAAAACACCTCAATAAATGCATAATATATAATATTGTTTGGAATAAACCAAAAAATAATGCTAATAATCTGCTGCAGTTAACAAACTGACTGGCAGTTTTTGTTTTTTACCCTCCATTTAGACTGAGTTTTTGAAAAGTTTCACCATGGGAGCTGTTTTCCATGTCTCTGAGCACCGCGTTGTGTAAACGGACAACCAAAGACGCTACAGAAGTTTTCACGTGAAAAGAGTAAAGATCCTCTCACTGCTTCATGGCGAACTGTCGATTGCATTGATGCTGACTGAGGCCTTGAATTTAAAAACCTTTCGCTCTCGCCTCCCACTTGTTATTTAGCGAGACCTTCACGCTGACTAAACCTCGGTGATATTCCACGCCCTGACAGCTTTTGTGGGTTTTTTTTTCCACTCTTCATCCTTTCAGGTTAGTATTAATACCATTGTGAGCAATATTTTACATAAGCCAGCAGATTGGTTTTTTCCAACTTCAAACACCCCACTGGCTCCCTTCTAAGTTCACTGAGGCCAATGTGCCCACTTTTTGTGCCACACTTAATTAATTCCCCCTCAGCACCAGGGAAGTTTTGTGTGCAACACTGTATTAGTTCCCCCCTCAGAAGCAACAATAAAATACAAGAGAATCCAAATAGCTCAGGGCCCCTCATGTGAAACTGATCCCCTCTCCCCCCCTTTGGCCATTTCTCCTCCTCACAACACCAATAGCAGTGGGAGTCAACTTAACATGCATTAGCAGCAAATTGGTAAAGAAACATTCAAGCATGAGGGAGCCAATAAGTAAAATATTTTCAAAGGGGGCGCGAGAGAGAAATGAAGACATTGCCTTAATCCTCGGCTGAATATCTTTGCAATTTTGGGGAGATCGGTATTTCGTCGTTGGCTTTCGATGAGCATTTTGAGAAAATACACAGGGAAGAGTTCCTTTAAGATGTCGATTTTATTACCTGGCATCATTTCTTGGAGAGAAAAAAACACCTCGAGATTAGTGTCACATCATGGACGTGGAGGCGAGACGTTACCCTATCAATGCTGTAGAAGGAATTCGGGGCGTGGAGTTTCAGGACTTTGGAGTTTTTTTGGATGGGATGGTTGAAAAACAAGAGACGAGGCCTTTTTTTTTTTCGCGGCCTCCCCCACCAGTTCCTGCCACAGAGGAGGGCTGCGAGGAATGCCCTCCCCAGCCGTCCCCTCACCCAACTCCTTGCGTGCAACGTTCCTCAGCATTTCACAGGGATTTGGGCCTTTGGGAAAGCCTAGGCGACCTGGGAAAATCCTTAATCACTTTGGAATTACCTATCGGTTATGAGTGCTACCAGGGTTTCCAGAGGTTTACTTTAAATAGCGACAACGTGGCACCTCTTTAGTCTGGGGGAGTCTGAAGTCTCAAGCGTCTTTGTCAGATTGATGCATTCGTCGATCTCCAGATGAAACTTAAGTTGATGGATTGAAGTGGAAGCGAAATGTCTGATTGTGATACTGAGACATAAATGTCGCACGATTTCACTTCAAGAGACGGCTTGAAATTCCAAATTTGCCCAAAAAAGCTTTTTACTTTTTACTTTTTCCTGTTTTGGCACACCAGTACTTCTTAAACAAGCACCACCTTCTACTCCCTCGTCTCACCCACGCTTGTTCCCCCTCTTCGTCACCCTCCTTTTGTCCCCCATCTCTCTCTCTCTCTCTCTCTCTCTCTCTCTCTCTCTCTCCTCTCTCTCTCTCTCCCTCTCTCTCTCTCTCTCTCGCCCTCCCTCCATGACTCTTGTGGGCTCTTTGTTGCTTCCACAGAGCTGAGGTCTTTGCCGGCGATTTCCACGCTCCATCTGTGGAATCCGTCATGGCTCCCTCAGCCCTTCACAGTGGAGGCCTGTCACCTGCCCCACGGGGGAGCTTGGGAGGGGTAGGGGAAGGGTGGAGGGAAAAAAAAAAAAGGATCCAAAGAGGGCTTGGGGGGGATGGGAGAGGGGGTACATGGGGGGCATAGCCCAGGGGCATTCTACCCCCACCCCTCTGTTAAAAAAAAAAAAAAAAAACAATACTCCCCTTCCCCTTCTTCCAGAGGGAACTGTAAGAGCACCTGAGGGGCCGGACAGGGAAGTGGGGGCAATGGAGGCTGTTGTTGTGGTTGTAAATGTACCCATGGGGATAGTGTGTCTGGGCATCTGTGTTGGGTCATAGTTGTTGGGGGCAAAGGAACATCCACAGTCTGACGGGCTCACTGAGTGAGTGGACACGAGTTGAAAGGAGGGAAAGGAATGTCTCCTGCTCATTGCCTGTCAGTGATTTCCTCAAATGTTCTTCCAGCTTCTCGAAGGCAATTCTCGTCCTTGCTACACACATCCTCACAACATATTTGGAAATAGTTTGTCAGATACAGCGGTTTGGAAAATGATTGGGAATCTTCCAGAAGTTTAAAACAACCAGTCTGGGAATAGAACAATATAAAAATATGCTTTAATGAACTCAAATTAAAATGGTAAGATATCAACTCTGCTTAACATTGAAGTGGTTATTGTTTCATATATAACTATAACAGAGATTTTGCTTGTTTGTAGCTTTGAAGCTCTTCAACGCATTGGGCCTAAATGAAAAGGTTTTTATTTTACAACACACTATTTAAAATGCCTTTGAATTAATTGTTTTACCATTGGCTGTTGTTAAAAATTGGTTGTTGTTCAAAATTGTAAAATATTACAAATATATTTGAAAGTGGGAAACTCTTAAAAAAAGTAAATTACAATTCATAGTGTCAAAAAGTCCTGAAATCCATGCAATTTCAACTGGTTTTCATAATAAAAACTGTCCTCGTTGGCATAAGACGTTAGCTAGTTTTACAGAATCCAAAAAATGTGGAAATTACGGACACTCATCCTAACCCTAACCCTATGGAGTAGTGACTTTTATCTCTCTCTGCTAAACTTATTGTTTCCAGACTATCACAGTCACTGTATGTCATCACTGACTAAAAAAAGCACATCATGTCAAGATAGAAAATAAAAATGCAAAACTGTTAACATAATGTAAATACATTTATAGACCATAACATAAGGTGGAGGTGTGAATGATCGATGGAATGTTAAAGGGTTTTTATAGCGACCGGCCAGATCTGATGTTTTGTACCATCTACTACCAACCGTAAAAATGTCTGGTGGAGCAAACGCTGTGTAAACCCAATCGGTGAGCAGAGGTCATCTCTAAAAACATGTTAAACAGCTTTGAGGACTAAAAAAGAACCCCAACTCCTCGCTCTTTTCTAGCTCAAACTGACTCCTATGCTCTGTAGTAAAATCCCTAATACCACTAGAATCCAGAACATTTCCAGATCTCAACATATGAAGGCAAGCAATTGAACACTTCTGAGCATTTTCATTTCTAATTTCCTAAGATCCTCCATAAAGTTTGCTAAAATGCATATGAATGCAGGTTATCACCATGAGGAGTATTCAAAGAGTCTGTGCAATAGTTCTGTTGGAAACTGAATCACTTCCTTATCAATTTGCCTGCTATGGAGTGCATTGGAATGGAGCACTGAACCGCCAGAACAAAGCATCAATTCTGAGATCATGCATCTGGACGTGTTAGAAGCTATCAAACAGATAATACATTTGAGTTTGACAAAGAAAGGAAGAAAGCAAAGAGTAGTATGACAGATGATCCATCTCAAAGTCAAAACTGTGGGGGAAAAAGTAGAACAGAAGACATTTGGAACCGATTTCAAGAATAAATAAATAAATAAATAAATAAATAAGAGTCTCCAAATAGAAGTCCTGGTAGGACAGGTTAGGAAACTACTACACCTCTCACTACAATAACAACAGCTTCTCTGCCAAAGGCTGAGCAGATTTAAACATTTTCAAATACATTGCCTATTGTAAATTATTCTGTTATTGTAATAAACTGCTTCTAGTGTTATATTCTATCTAACAGTGTTATTTAGCATGTCTGTAAGACAGAATCAACAGTGCATCCCATTTGTAGATCAATAGTAATAATATCATAGTGGAACTTTACCCTCATTTTTATATATGCAAAGATTTAGTACAGAACTGGGCATCATAAGGCCCGGGGGCCACATGTGGCCATCTGATGATCCTGAATAAAATACCATTTTTGTTATCATCGGCTTTATTACATCTCAAATGGTCAATTTTGTTTTACATAATTGGTCAATATTACATTATTGTTTGGGTCTAGCACCTTTGCTCAGCAATTGTTTCCTTATAAATTGCTTCTACACAGTGAGAAAAATGTAGTTTTAATTAATTATTTAGTTATTTGCTGAACTCGAACATTTAGGAAAATCGAATTGTGATTTTCATAGAAAGACTGGGAAAGAAAAAAGGTTGCAGAGCAACAGCAGTTCATAAAAAATCCTGCTTTTTTTCATCAAGAAATAATTTCTTATTGAGCAAAACTCAAGTCAACTAATGTCCCATATTGCCAATCTTTCATGTAGCCCTTTGGGAAAAAAAAATACTTGTCCACCGGTGCTTTAGTAGATCAAGCTCAATTTTCGGTTGAGTAAATATTTGACACTGAGTTCCACCTATTTTGTTGAGATTAAATTGTCTTTCCTGCTCTGGTACAGAGGAGTTTTGTTGCCTTCTGAGTCTCATAGTTCACATTACCCAGGTTGGAAGGAGTTTCTTTCAAGTGAGATTCACATAACATAAGAAGTGACATGGGCACTGACATTCAAAGATGCAGTGGGGAGAGGATATTTTAAAAAGGCTGCCGATACAATCTCAAGTAGTTCAAGACTTGTGGAATTAACTCAGAGAAAGAGATAAACTAGAAATACTGAGTGAGTGAGTAAACACACCATTTTGAAATTAAAATGTAATATTTGGATTTACAATTTGAGTTAACACATTTCAGCGAAACATTTTTTTATTTAGTTTTTATAACTTTAGGGTCACTTTTTTTTTTTTTTTTAATAGCTGCCTGTAAGTGTGTTGGATAGATTTAATCACTTTCCATAAAATGGTAAAAAGATAGTGTCATGTCAAATAAATGTGGCTGAGGAGTCATGGAATGCAGGGTGACTTTAAATTGCTGAGTCGTGTCGCGATCAAGGGCAGCCCCACCCACACACACACACACACACACACACACACACAGTGCTGGACTTCCCCTTCGTGTTCGCCGACTTTTAGGCTTTGCTAATCGAGCCTGTCAGCCCCGAGGCGTCCTCGCTTCAGTGTCCATTAATATTCTCCCCTCCTCTCACGTGGCGCCCAAATGCGTGAGCTCCAAAACACCCTACACGCTTTGTCGAGATAGTACACTAACTCGGCGTGGGTGCAGAGCGGCCTTACCTCTCTGAGACAAAGAGGAAGAGGAGGAACATTTAGATGGAGAGATGACAGCGAGACCGCTCTCTCCTGCTCCCCGGATCTTTTCCAACCTCGTAAACCTGTGGTTTCTGAGTGCCTCGTTCGCCGTCATCGCCTCGCTATCCCCAAGATCTGATCCTATCGCCGTGGCCCTGTCGAGCAGCCTCGGCCAATCAAATTATCCACTCTGAGGCCGGTATCACTCCCCGCCTGTAGACATATGCTATATCTTAAAAAAAACCTGTATTTAAAACCCCTGTAAACACTTGACTTCTTTCTATTCGCTCGACTTTCACTCCCACGTCAGATTCATGGAGCAGAGGTGATATAAGGGGGGGGTTTGCAGATGTGGTCCTGGCTCATGTCACTTCATCGAAATATGAGAAAACGTGAGCCTTAAAAGGGTAAAATTACCCGAGCGGGAGCGGGGATGAAGAAAAAGCAACCTCTGCAAGCTCGTCTGGGTGCCCGGGTGAGAGCATTAAATAGGAGAGGTGGAGGGGGGAGGTGGAAGGGGTTAAGGAGAGGAGAAAAGAAAACTGTTTAATTTAACCAAACTGAAGCCCCCCTGAGAGGCACATGGGGCAAAAGGGGACTCCGGGCCAAAACAACCCTCTTCCAGAGCCAAGAAAGTCCCAAAATGGCTCCCACTGTGCAACGCCATCCCAGGGAAGAAGAAGAAGAAGAAGAAGAAGAGGAAGAAAACAGCCTGAAACAGCCTTTCCTGTATGGACGTCTGAGAGGAGGAGGTGGGAACCACAACAGTTGAGACAGGGGACACAAAAGGCCTGTAAGTGTCCGCTGAGACATGTGGCACTGAACTTTATGTGGTGAGAGACGGCGAATAAAACGAGCGAATGGCGTGGATTTCGTGGGGAGGGGGTGTTGAATCAAGTGACCATATGTGGGATTGTTTACGCCCCTTTATTCGAACATCCCTGTAACTCTTCTGGGGGCTTTTGGTTAATAGCGGGGGTAAATCGAGCTCTCTGTGACACATCCACCCCCCCCCCCTCCCCTCCCCTCCCCTATCAATTCTCTCCACCGACCCTTCTCAAAAAAAAAAAAAGAAAGAAAGAAAACACACACTCACAAAACAAAAGGCAGAGGAGACAAACACAGCATTTATTTGGGCGGAGTCGACCGTGCTGCTCCCATTCAGGAGCCGGGGGACTAAGTGACTGGCCGACTGCATTAAACAGTACATAGAAGTCAAGGCGGGCAGATGCTGGGCCGGATAATGGCTTTACTGACAGCTTATGGACCCATCTGCGACTCTAAGAGAAAGGTGGGGAGTGCATGTGTGTGGGAGGGAGGGAGGAGGCCGAACTCACTTGACTGGCTTAAAAAATGTTTTTTTCTTTAAATCCGAGCTGTGACCTTCACAGCTGTCCTGTAAATGAGAGAGGTGAGCAAGCGTTGGTCGGGAGACACAAAAATAAAAGCCATCGGTCTCCCTCTTGTTAAACATCGGAGCGTCTGTCACGAAAGACGGATGGGAGCCGCGCATCAGGAGGTCGTTACCTGTCATCAGTGGCTAAATGTGTTGCTAACCCCGTTTCCTGTGTCGCACCGGGGGAGAGCGACCCCGACTAAACCCTGCAGCTTATCTCTTTGACAGTTAGCTGGGAGTCTTTTTTTTTTTTTTTTTTTTTTAAGTCAGAGGGGAACTTGTCAAAATCCAGCAAGGTGTGTTAGCAGGTCTTTTTTTTCTTCTTCATTTCACTCTGTTCTGATGTGGAGAAAGTTTGACAGCTTCATCTTCACAGACACCCCCCCCCCCCCCCCCCCCCCCCCCTTACTGGCTACAGCCACTGTCTTTAACAAGAATGAATGGTTTTGAAAAGTGAAGCAATAACAGCAATATAGAGCTAAATCTTACAGCCAGCTTACAAAGTGAACAAATTCTATTCATAAAATAAGTTTGGATGCCCAATCACCAATGTAACAAGTGTAATGGTTCCAGTGTGTATATAAAGCAGGAGGCGTCAAACATGAGGTCAAAACTGTCCTGCAACGAGTGTTTGATGTGTCCAGTTTGCTGGTGATGGGTTCAGATATATTCTATCCCTCCAGTAATAAGTAACAGTTGAGCCCAAAGAGGGGTACATAGACCAAAGGGTGGATGTCATTTCCTAATACCTTCAGGCAAAATAAACAAAATGTCAAGTATTTTAGAAAGATTAAGAAGATTCACCAAGATGCTTCCATACGTTCATGTTCGTAAAACTTAAAAAACAGCCACGTCACAACTAAATTATTATATACTTAGAAAACTAATGTCTTAAATCAGCCATGAATCAAATATAAACAAAATTGTAGCGTATAATAGTGTATTGAGTTTAAGTCTGTGAAAGTTGACGTTGGTTTTCATGCTTTTTGCCTAACGTCTCTGATGGTAAATATTTCCAGGGAAACTTTTGGTTTGGCTGGGAATAACTGTTTGAACAAGGAAGCCGCTGTAATCAGCTTCCACAAAGCGGCGTATTCATTCAAAGACTCGAACTATTGATTATTTTCATCAGGGATTCATTTTTTAGGCGGCCTGTGCTGTAGGGACTAATAAACCCAGTTCCACAAATATGCTAGCATCTTTGCACGTGCACTTCCTTCCAAAGGAAGTTTTTTAATGGAGTTTCCATTAGATGCATGAAATTAGGTTAACATGGCCTCAACAGATGCAAAAACAAAACAAAAAAATTGGGGGTAAACTTTTACATGTTGTAAGGAAAGTGGTTGCTAACGTATTGAGAACTTTGCACTTTTGCAAACGTTTCTTGTTTGTACAGTTGAAACTGACCAACTAAAGAGTCAAAGTGATATGAGTACAGTATATAGGCTAAATAGTTTGAGAATGTTCAAATCAAGCAAACGCCATTTAATAAGATTATATAATGAAAAGCACTCAATCACAGCAACACCTCATTCATTTTGTTTTTCAAATTTGTTTTGTTTGTTTATCTTACACTTACAGCCAAATGTGATGGAGACATTCATAATAATCCTTAAATGCAGTTTTTCTACAAAACTACCACAGACTGGGAGTCATGCTACTCTGGCCGCCATTGTTGTTATTGTCCATCTACTCATACATGCAATTTACTATGGCAGTGGTGCACATGACCAGTACCGTGGTTTCAGAAAAGCAACCCCACCCCCCGTTTACATGTAGACTGAGTCAGCCATTTTCAAAAAATTGCACATAGATAGATAGATAGATAGATAGATAGATAGATAGATAGATAGATAGATAGATAGATAGATAGATAGATAGATAGATAGTGCTGAGTTCAGTGTTGACATACAAAACTGACTCGTCTGCTCAGACGCTGAGTACACAGCGTTCACAGTGTGTGTACAAGCCTTCTGGTCCACGGGCTGATTATGACAAGACGATAACCCCGCATGGCATGACGGCAGCACAAACACACGTTCTAAAAGTCTCGGGGGCTAATTGGTTAACAAAGCTGGGAAAAGCGAGTCAGGCTCCATCAGCTGGGTGATTGACGGGTGCCTGTCCCCCCCCCCCCCCCCCCCCCCTCCCCTCCCTTAACCTCCCCATCCCCGTCAGTGGCCCTGATGCTGCGTTTACTGGCCTCTCGCTGGCCTCCACCAACTCTGACATGAGAACGTGACCCCGGTTCCCCGCACATGCGCTCACACACGGGCATTAAAAAAAAACTAAAAAAAACTGCAACGCTCACAAAAGCAGGCGGTACAACACGAAAAGGAGGGAAAACACAGACGCTCACATTCTTGTGTGCTCTCTCCAAAAAAACACACTTGCACAGGTTAAAAAACAAGTCCTCGCCCAGTCTAGCCCCCCTCCCTCTCTCCCTCCCTCCCTCCCTCCCCTCAGCTGTTGTGCCTATAGTGCAGATAAAGAGGGGCCTTATTCTAAGGCGAGCTATTCTACTTGACCTTCGCCGGGCCTTTTCACTCTTTCACTCCCTTCAAACCGTCTTTGGGGGCTCGTTCGTTCGTTCTCGGCTCAATGTGGCTAGTCCATCACAGGGTGAAGGCTGGGGGCGCTACAGCGGGGTATTGAAGGGGGGAATACCCCCAAAATACCCTGATGCGCACGCGCGCACACACATGCACAGACACACACACTCAACTCGCCGAAAGCCCCGCCCTCTCTAGAAATCACCCTGACTTCAAAGTTGGTGTGCATTCATTAATTGCCCTTTGAATTGATATCAGAGGGTCACAATAAGAGTGTGAAAGGAAAAAGAGGCTTTAATGAAGCATAGAGTGGCCATTCATTTGCAGATAACTATGTTTTCATGCTTGGATAGTCGCAGTGCATGGGTTTATTAGGGAAAATGCTCACGAGAGAGGGAGGAGTGCTCGGATGAGGGAGGCTGATAAAGAGAGAGAGAGAGAGACAGAGAGAGAGAGAGAGAGAGAGAGAGAGAGAGCCCGGGGGTAGAGGAGAGTGATTTGGTGTTGGCTACTTGGCCCTCATGCCCCCCCCCCCCCCTGCCCTCGTGCCCAGGGACGCACTGAGTGACACATGGAGTCTTTGAGTGGACACACAGTGTCCCTCTTCAGCAGACCCCCAGACCACTTATAGCCAATAGCGATTATCAGATCCATCAAGCACTTATTGCTCATGTCTTTGCCAGAATTTATGAGTCAGATCGACTAAAAAGTATTGAACGTACAAAGTTGAGATGTGAAGTTAATGAGAGTTCACACAAAAAATTCGCAGGACATCGAATTATTTTTTTTTCCCGTTTGAAAAGCTTCGATTTGTTAAAAAATGTGGTTGTCATTTCATGCTGTTGCAGGCAAATTGAGTTGCTGAGCATTAAAATGTCTTATTGATGTCACCAAAAAATGTTTGTTGGTGAAACTTCGTCTATCACACGCCAACATATTATTCCACATCTGAGGAACTCATCTACATGCCAACAAAAGGATATACATAAGTGGATTTAACAATATCAGTAGGAATATTGAGTCATAGCATGTAACACATCTTGGTGATGCCTTTCAATGGTTTGTCAATTGAATTTAAAGTGAAGCAAACTTTAAATTTTTCAGTTTAGAGTAACTTTAAAGTATGAACTTACATTTCTTTGGTTGGTATCACTGAAAAACATGAAACTGATTTATAGCTGTAAACAACCTGATTGAATTCTTGGTTGCCTTAATTTATTTAAGTTGAAGTAGGTTTTTAGAAGAATTTTTTTGTGTGTGATGTGCTCAGATTAGTCCTTTGAGGCTTCTTGTTAAGTAACTGTAAGTATCACTTTAGCCCTCTGGTGAATCGTTCAGTGTAAGAATAAGTAAATAAAACAGGTGTCATTCATGTCCAGACATAAAGGTTATAGGTCAGCCTGTGCTGAAGTTTCTACCCTGACCTTGCCTCCATTCCTGCCCCCCTCCCACCCCCCCAGGCCCTCTGGTGCCCAGTGTCTGCCCACGCCTGGCGCTGCTTCATCCCCCCCGAGTGGCACCGAGACCCCGGGCCCTCATTCACCGGCGTTATTTACACAAACAGAGTCCTGCTCCATTTCTGTGACAAAGCACGCTAAATCTTTACGACTCTTTCATGTATTGTCTGTTCACGGTTCCCCTTTTGTTCCCCGGCCATTGGCCTGGGCCACAGATACAATGAGGCCAGCCGAATGGAGGCAGATTGAAGGAATGCGCCTCAATAAACCTAATTATGACATGATGACTGCGCTCACCATGGTAGGGCTTTTTCAAAGATCCTGGGCTTATTCAATTAGCCCTTTCCAGGATCCCCTTTCACCAAATAAAGTTATCCTTTTGACTGTTTGCATTGCAGAGTGGAATGTGTGTGTGTGTGTGTGTGTGTGTGTGTGTGTGTGTGTGTGTGTGTGTGTGTGTGTGTGTGTGTGTGTGTGTGTGTGTGTGTGTGTGTGTGTGTGTGTGTGTGTGTGTGTGTGTGTGTGTGTGTGTGTGTGTGTGTGTGTGTGTGTACAGAGCCTAAAATGAAAATGTATCGGTCCTCAACAAGGCTCCTCTGTATTATCTGGCTAATTTCACCTCACTAAGTACAGAGTTGAAAAGATAGACTCTGAAGATGTGAAGACGGAGGAGGAGGGAGGAGGAGGGAGGGAGGAGGAGGGAGGAGGAGGAGGGAGGAGGCAGTCAGACAACACTGAGAGCCTCATTTTAATCATTAACTTTAATTACTGTAACACCCAGAGTTTGTTGGGAGGATTCTGCTTTTTTTCCAAGTGTAAATCTTTAGGAAAATAGTTAAAATCTGGTTTCATTGTCTTCACGTTATTATTTGAGCTTTCCCAATTTGATGAAGCAACAGATGGCATCCACCTGGTGCACTGCCTCTTTAAAATATCTCCATCTTCGACTCATTATTGCAATTATTCAAAAGATTTACAAAGGAACAACAACAATTCTAGCATTAGCACATTTTTTTATCTGTAAAATGCAGTAATCGGTTAATTACTAAATACACCAATAAAATATTACACAGCTTTTAACTAAAAAGCTGTGTAATGTGATTCAGCCAATCGCAATGGCTGCATTAACCTTTGAACTTACAACTTCCTATTGAGCGCATTTTTGCTGGTGACAGCGTAACTTACTTATAGTAATGAAACTTTTTGCAAACAATGGAGGGGGGGGGGATGTCACTGATGCTTTGCAATGAACAACAAAAACTAACATTCTACATCTCATGGTGAGTGGTGACTTTTGCCTATTTGGTGTTTGAGATTCGAACTCTGACTCCTGGTTACTTCTATGCCTTGTTTATTAATATAATTTGATCCATTGAACCTGCTATTTTCCTTTCAGTGGAGGTTTTGGTGACAGGCAGCAGGAGTTAGTGTCTTTGTGTTTGAAGGCCAAAATAAAAACGTGTGTGTTTTGCTTCCTGCTGTTGTTGAGGCTCCATCAGTGACATTCTGGTGTTGAAGTTTACATTCAGTGGTGTGTTTAAGTTGCAGGCTTATAAACCTTTCATCTTCATCACTCTGGCTACATATCTTGCGTTTTGTGTCGCATAATATTGTTTTAAATGGCGGAGCTTTTACTTTATTTGCGTGGCGTGGTGGATGCATATTGTCGGCATTGCGGTGAAAAATAAACTACAGATCCCTAAATTCCCCAGCACCGTCACTAAAAGATTAAGATAGGCGAAGCAGCACGTGGATACATAACCTCTTGGAAAGAAAAGTGAAAAAATGCAAATAATTTGCAAATAGTTTCTGATGAAGGGTTTAAGTAGACTTTCGATATTCAAATTATAATGACTTTTTACTTTACTCAATACATTTGTACACAACATCTGCACTTTTCCCTTAGAACTGGCTTATCATTGGTTTTCACCTCTGTGACGACAAAACACATGTTTCGCAGAGGAAAAGAGCGGTCATTTGCATATTCGTATTTTTTGCTTACCTGGTAAAATGATGATTTTACATTATCACTTCAACCATAACTTTTACTTGCCAATGTAACTTCTGATAGTTTTGATGTTTTACTAATAATATGTGATGTTGGGTTTTTTTTTTTATTATTACGGAAGTTTTCTTGGAATGGAACATGATTAGATATTTTTTGAAATAGTTAAACTGATTTTGATACCTGCACCCAAAGTACAGTTTAGAACCAGTGCTACTTAGGTAAATAAGTTGAAACAGCCTGCGCCATTTTACTCTAATATGTTTACTTCTCCTATGAGAGTGTGCGTATGTTTTTGCCACTTCTCTGCACCGCTGATCACTCACAAACTAAAAATAAAGCCTACCAAATGAATATTTCCAAGAAAAGAGTTGAACTTGCGACTGAACACGCACAATCAAGCCACAAAAGGTTAATACAGAGCGCGCTCCGCAAACTTTCTGGAGCACACTGGCGGCCCTTTGTGAGCAGCGGAGGATGCGTCTGAGAAATGAGACGCTGTGCGCCGCAGGCTGAGACAGAGAGACAGAGAGAGAGAGGGGAGGAAACAGAGGGAGAGGGGCGGTGTGGCTCTCCAGATGAAAGTGCCATGAAATAAAAGAGTCGATTTAATCTGCTTGAAGAGATTTGGGGAGCAAGTGGTGGTGGAGGGGGGGCTGGTGGTGGTGGCGGAGCGGCGGCGGCGCAGGACGGGTGGCCGGGGCCCCCATTGTGAAACTGCGCTCCGGGGCCAAATCGGGGGTTCTCCGGGGAGAACATTGGACCCCATTCAGCGAAAGCACTCTTTAATACACTCCCTCCGTCATTAAATGTGACATAGCACAATATCGACATCGTTTAGAAGACATTATTAATGTCCGCGGGGGCCTAAGGCCGGGGCGCATCAAACAATCCGTGATGGATCATGAGGCTGCGCGCAGCTCCCGGTTATTACCGCCCGTCTTCCCGGGGCAGAGTAGAGCACAGGGCCTCTACTCGCCACAGTCTGAATATTATGACAAACGCGGCAATTAGGCTCTATCAAATGCGCCTTAATAGGACAATATTGTTTTTCCTGGAACATTTGGGAATGTGGCGCGTACTGCTGGGAGGATGCCACAGTTCTTGGGGTTTGATAAACTTTTCGAAATGTTTGCCTCAGAAATTAAACATCTTTTAATACTAATTTAATTCAGCATATTGAAGTGATCAATGGAGGCAGAAACAAATATGATGAGTCTTTTCTTTTTCTCTTTGCAGCAACATATATTTTGCAAAAGTTAGATTATCCTCAATTTTCAACCAGAAAAAGACATGGATCGGGAGTCAAGTCTCCATTCATTATTAAAGGACAGATGTGAGCCTCTTGTCTAATCTGGACTGTGTCACTATACCCTTACTAAAAAGTACAAAACTTTCACTAACATGCACAATTGTTTCAACGCTTATCTTTAAAATAAGAAATTTAAAAAAAACATACTTTAGATGCGTGCTTGATTACCAGTTCAAATAGAGTTGGGATAGATTGAGCAGAAGTGTTAATATGAAGGCCACAACAAACTTACACATATTTTGTTTTGTATATAAAAACGTTCATATACGAACCTGTATTACAATAGCTTATTACTGAATGGACAATAATCAGGTCATTTTAAACAGGTGCTATAGGCGAAATTACAGACACAAATATACAATACATACTTCTTTTTTTGCTTTTTTTTAGCATTTCTTTTAGCAATAAGCATTTTGAAATGTGCTTTTTTTCACTTATAATACTTCATATGCTGATCTATGTCATCCAGAACCAGCATACTTTTAAAGGGTATTTCAATTCTATGCAAAAGTTTCAAAGCCACGAAAGTAACAAATGTATATATTATGTCTCATTAATTTTACTAAACTCTGCGTGAATAATATTACAACTAATAAATAATTATTTAAAGCGTAGAACTATGTCGAGATGGGATATATCACGTATATGACGTATGTCTTGGAGATGTTATAAACTCTTATTAAGTCTTACAATGTAAGACTTCGTTTACTGACAAAGATGCACGATTGTCACTTATCACTCAGCATTATGACTCTATATTTGTGACTACATGTCCAACATGAGAGCATCAATCAGGTGCACTAATTTGAACTAAGAGGGGATTTTTGAGGACAAAGAGGCCAAAAATGCAACAATGGTTACGTGAATATATAAAAGTCTGATCATTATATAGCTTTATGTGTAAATAACCAAAGTTTGATTAAAAAAAACGTGTTTTTCGTGTCTTTTGTGAGCGTCATTCAGTAATTAGAGTTTGGAAGAAACTTGATTGGAGTTGTTTAATTGCGGCGCGAGCCCGCGGGTGTGAGGGCCCGGGAGCGCGCACGCATCCTCAGGCGGGACGTGAGTGAATTTCAGAGGCCTCCGTTGTCCCCGTGAATGAATGGCAGTCGGGACCCCGAATAGGGAACATTTTGTAGGTGAAAACGGCCATTTTCCCTCTAAACCGTGCTGCAGCTCTCGCTGAATAATTCATCCTTCATTGCGGCCTCAGAATAAGTTCTGTCGAGCTTTGCGGAGGAGCTCTCCTCTCCCCTTCTTTTTCCTTTCTTTTTTTTCTTTTTCCCCTCTTGCTTCTTGAATTCTAAGCAGGTTCTCCAAAAGCTGTTTCCAAGCTGGCCCCTTTTGTCCCCGCGCAGCCCGAGCGTGAGCCCCCAAATAGACTCCGCGCGCCTTTGTCTCCTAAGTTCATCCGCGAGCGTCCCGTTGTGCGCGCGAGGCGCGCCTTTGTCCGGAGATGGAAACCGTTCAACAAATGTTTGATCAACTCATCTGGGGGGACATTTTGTCTCCTCAAACTCGAGGCCTTTATCCGTCCTCTGTCGTGCCTTTTAATGCTGCGAATGGAAACTGTTTGGTGCGCCACTTTGTGCCAGAGATGCTCAGATAGTGACAGCTCATTAGAGAACCGAGGATCCAAAGAGTTTAGCAACAATACCCGCCTGTTCTTAAGTTTCACTTTGGATAAATAATACCAGCAGCCACCACTTCCAGTGTTTCCCCTCTGAATTATATGCCCCATTTCAGTTTAACCCTTTACTTGGAAATAGAAAACTGCACCTCTAGTGAGTGGCTGAAGGATCCTCCAAGACTTTGAAACCTTTAACCAATCTCTACGTGCCGTTGAAAAGCATTAAACCGACAAAAATGACACAAAGCCACATTTTATGACGTGTTTTTTCCTCCATCGCATACATTTACATTTTCCAGAAGAGTATCAGTCTGTCCACTTTAGAGTAGTCAATCATGTTCAAATGTTTTTGGATGACTACAATCTGAGCTGTACATATTTTAGATATACTGAGTACCACTGTTCAGATGTGTAACGTATTATTAGAAATCAATAACCTAATATAATTTCCTATTAGCTTGTGTGTGTGTGTGTGTGTGTGTGTGTGTGTGTGTGTGTGTGTGTGTGTGTGTGTGTGTGTGTGTGTGTGTGTGTGTGTGTGTGTGTGTGTGTGTGTGTGTGTGTGTGTGTGTGTGTGTGTGTGTGTGTGTGTGTGTGTGTGAGAGAGAGAGAGAGGGAGAGAGAAACATTTCTTATTTTTCTTTCAAATTCTCAAGTTAAAATAATTGACTTCGGACAAGGATTGTTGTGGACTTCCATTCATTAATTTAGAAAATGTAAAAATGCACAAGTTACCGAACATGGCCACGTGGCCATTAAAGGGTTAATACGGTTGAATCTAATGTGGAAAGTGTGGCTGTTTACCAACGAGACAAACTCATTGGAATGACATATTTAAAGACTTGTAGGCTCGGCATGCTGAGTTATAATATTTTAGAAAGCCCAGAATTCATTAGAATAGTTAACACCTGGGCAAATGACGCTCAACTGATGCAGGTATTAAATAACGCGATGACATCACTACTGTGGTATTGGGCTTTTTATATTAAAAAAAAAAAAACTGCGGGCTTTGAAGCTCAAATCATGTTCCGTTTCTTTATTGGCCCGAGTTTCAGGCTTCAGCAGAAAAAGAAGCATTGACATAAAAGTGACAAACTTTGTGATCCATCAGATCATCTGTGAATCTTTATTTATATTTTGTTTGATTTAAGGTGAGATTTGGCTACTGGTTGTGCAACATTCGCAAGTGGTAAACTTGAAAGTAAAAATAAAAATAAAAAATGAAATAACACACAAGTTGTAGATAAAGTTAATCTTATTATGAAGGCACTGCACTGAAATACTGACTGGATTACCAATGCTGCATCACTTTAGATAATTGTGCTCTTCATGTGCATTCACAGTGAGAGGATTTACTGCAACACACATACACAAGTCTGTAATGTATCTCTCTCTCTCTCTCTCTTTCTCTCTCTCTCTCTCTCTCTCTCTCTCTCTCTCTCTCCCTCTCTCCCTCTCTCCCTCTCTCCCTCCATCACCTGCTGCTGTTTGATTTACGGCACGGCATCATGGGAAAAGCATTAGCCTCACAGATATGGTCGATAAAGAATCCCTAACAAAGGAGGACACACACTCTCCACCCACAGCCAACAATTTTACGGCATGCTAAAACTTCACACACAGCCTGACTGCACCGCTGCACCGCTGCGTAAAAGCACTCGGTCTTTGACACCCCGTGCGTAAAGACACTCCACAGGTTGGAGATGAGGACGCGGATGCTTCAGGGTTGAGCACAATGAACAGGGAACTCTTCTGTAAAGATATCCGCTTGAGCATGACTCCAAGGCTCTAATGTGTCTAATTGGGGTCACACGTGTACAAATAAAAACTTTTTTTTCCTTTTTTTTTTTTTTAACAAGCAGCAACAAAAACCGTTATAGTTCACTCACATCTGTCTCCTAAGATGCCTTCGATGCTGTGTTTGGTCCTCCGGTCATTGTCCTCCAACTCCTTCTTCTCCATTTCCTCATCATCTTCCTCTTCATCGCCTTTCCCCCCGAATTTACTCCGCATGATGCGACTGATGGAGCTCACTGTGAGAGTCCGTTGAAAAACACGAAGGCACCAAATTAAATTCAAATTAACCAAAGACTTTTGCAGAATACATTTTTTTTAAATGTTAAAATAATTATCAAACTTGCAAAAATGTGGAAGACGTTTATTGGTACATTTTAAACTACAAAAACATTTTTCTGGAATTTGCGCTGAATTGTTCAAACTGTTATCAAAACTGCGGATGAAATGTGTTATTAATTATAACTAGCTACAAAAAGTGTATCAAGTCTTTTCTGCCTTTTTTTACCTGAAGGAACGTTGTTGCGGTCACATATCCCATCCTTCAGTAATTTATCCCGAATCTCCCAGCTAAACATACCCGGGTTTTCCCGCTTGTATTCTTCTATTCTCCGCTCTACGTCCGGCGTTGTTCCCTGCTTCAAAAGTAAAACAAAAACAAAAACAAAAAAACCCAGAAAACATTAATTTTTTCACTTTTTGCACACAAGAAATTGTAAAATCAACAAGTTACCAACTGGCACAATAAAGTGAGAAAACATCCGTGCACATGCGTCCTAACCTCCCTCGCAGACTGCGCCTTTCTCTCCCCGCCTCTCCGGTGCGTACCTTAGGTTTGCTGCCTCCGATAGCCCCCGGTCTAATAGAGCCCGTCTCCTGGTACCGGCACAGGATCTTGGACACGCAGCCGTGGGAGACGCGCAGCTGGCGGGAGATGACGCACGGCCTGATGCCGTGGTGCGCCATCTCCACGATCTTATGGCGGATGTGGTTGGGCAAAGGTCTGCCGTTTATGAAAACTCCTCCGAGCTGGTTGACTCGGCCTTGACCCAGCGGGGTGGAAACTACAAGTTGGACACAGGATACGAGAGTCATGGCTCTAACTAGAGAGGGGTGCAAAGGATATCTACAATCTAAATCGCCATTTACTACGTCAACAATAAGTCTCAATCATGACGCAATAAAATACTTTGAGGGAAGATATTGGCAGGGTACATGCAAAGTTTAACAAAATGTAGTAAATAGTAGATGAAGAGAAGTGAAATCACACATTAATGCAAATCAAAAATAAAAGTGAGCTGTGTTTTTTTGGGGGGGGGGTTAAACTTTTTTGTGATGTGTTGTTTACGATCCGGAACACCATTGACCCAGTGACGAATGTCGAACCCAGTCCCGTTACCTTCTAGGGGGAAGCCGCTGCGGGGGTAGTTCTGAGCCAGCGTGGGTCGCATCATCCTGGGTATTGACCCCGCCAACGCAGTCATACCTCCTCCACCGGCCCGGTGATCCCTCCGGACGCGGAGGCTACTCCTCCGCCGTGCGCGCACCGGGGGAGGACGCCGTTCAAACCGCCTCAGCCGCGGCCCGCGCTGCAGCCGAGCATTCGTCCCGGGGCAGCCACGAGATGGGGAAAAGAAATTCAATAAAAGCAGTTAAAATAGTCACTTTTCTCGGTCTTGCTGGTTTTTCCGGGTAGTTTTTGTGGGGTGGAGATGTTGTTGTTATTTGTTGTTGACACCGGTTCAAACTGAGAGGAGTCACTCAAAGACGGCGGAGCTCCTCTCTCGCCCCAGTCTGCGCTCTCGGATCTGATTGGTTAAGCAGCTGCGCCTCAGCAAGCAGACGAGGGCGCTGACTGGCTGAAGTGGAAAACTTTTGACCAATCAGAGAGGTTGTCACATGGCCCACTCGGACCGGACGAGACGGGACAAGAGCGTTAAACTTGCGACCACCAGCAAAAACAAAACAAACAAACAAAAAAAAAAAACAACAAACAAACATCACCCCAAATCCACGTCCAGGTTGCTGCTGGATGGAAAGTTCGAGCATGAAAGGATTAAGGAGGCAGATTTATCTAATCGGTCTCTTTATTTATTTCAAGTTCAAGCTTTTCTGTTCACTTTTATTCATTAACCACCCTCATCAAATATTCAAAACTTCAAACAATTATCTTCTGAAATACAGTCAAACGGTGTAAAACTGATCCCAGCCAAAGTTCCTGACATTCCTGGAGATTATTTGATTAATAATCCCCTAATATCAAGATGAGCAAATTCCTTTGAAGTAAAGATTTCGACTAATGCAAATAATTTTCCACCTGTAAACCATTATAATTTCACTTATAAAATATGTGGCAACATCTTGCTGACCAGATTTGAGTTTTAATATTGCGCACTAACGCGATGGTTTGACACGTATGCTCCATCTTATGGTTCAGGGAAAACAAATACTATATTCCCTATTTTACCGAACCTCTAAACATGTCACTTTCCTTTGTGTTGATGGACTTATCGCAGTCCAAAGTCACCAAACGTGTGTCTGATATCAGATCCGGAGTGTTTTTACGCACGCTATCACACATGACCTCTAATTTGTTGCCACCCCGCCGTCTCATATATGACACAAATGGTGCTAAAGTGTGTGCACCTCCAGGAATTTATTGTTCGTTTTCAGCACTGAGCACCAACCAGCCGCGAGCAGTGTGAAGGGGGACGTGCGCCACAGCGGGAGGCGACGCCAGTGCGGCAGTAAAGCCCGTCTAGCTCCACAGCCGCTATAGACAAGTGGCTTTATTTCCAATCTCTGCCCTCTTCAAAATGTCTAATAATCAATATTGTCACAATAAAGACAATAGATTGGGGGTAAATCGTTGTTTCTTTTTCAGCCTCTGTGTTTGCGCACTGCGTGTCGCGGGTCACAGCTTCCTTTGGAGCCAAAGGTTTCAGCTCCTCAGCTTTGAAATGACACACAAAGGCCCGTTTGACTTTATTGTCCATCATTCTAAGAAAGTCCATCATTTGGATTTAGAGATTTAGAGAGACAAATTTCAGATTATTTTTGGAGAAGTGCGTCACGGACTCTTATTTATTCATTGTTTCCTTTAAAAATATAGATTTCTGTCCTATTGTCTATCTTGAGGATGATATATTTGATGTCATCCCAGATAGACGATTCCCATACACTCCGACCATCACTAAACGCTTTTGTGCTAATGATTGTATAACAAATGATGCGTCTCATAAATGTAAATAAAACAATGAGATCTATTCTGTTTAATGCCCCAGCAAACAATAATTTGTGCTTTTAACTGATTCTGCCTCATAAAGGTGCAAATTTAGGATCAATGTTGTTTTATTTTCAATGTCCATTAAATATCCATTATTCGGGTTTTTCCCCCGTTTCTGTACATTGAACGCAAACGTCGGTGTTCAGTCGTTATCGTTAAATGCTGTCACGGTTTTTATATATTATTGTGACTGTCATTGTTTATTGTCACTCTTCGTCTTTTGCAACTTTTTTGTTATTGTTTACTTGCTGCTGCAACGATCCAGATTTCCTTCATTGTGGGACAAACTCGTGTCGATCACTTTAATCTCCATTCTGTCTCCTTATAACAGCATAACAACATTTTTTTTTTAAAGTGAACTTCTAATAGTTTAGTGCAATGAGGCATGTTCATTTAATTTTTAATTTAATATATTTTCACCAAACCTTAACAAAATGTTGTGGATTTTCTAAAGTGTCTCATATTGGACAGTCCATTCGGCTGCAAAGTGCAGTGAAATATCTAAAAGTCGTGTATAGGCCTATTTTCCTTCTGTAAACCTCGTGGATATTCACACTCAAAGTTTGCTTTTGCGGCTGCTGATACTTAACCGATAGTTTCCATTGATCTGCAGGTCAGGTCACCCTGTTGTGCTCCAAACAAAATCTCTGCTATGTTTAAATACATAGAAAAGAATTCTGGTCACAGTTTTTCCTGCATCATTCATCCAGGCTGGACCTCGACCCCCTTCATATATTATATCATACATATATAGTATACCACACAATTGTAATTGTGTGGATGTACAGGATGTTAAAAAAATGTAATTAAATAAAAACCAGAAAGCTTTGACATGTAGTGGGCAAGGAAAGAAATCCAGATCATTGTTGGATGTTGGGCGCAAAATCAGAAAGTAAATGTCAAGATCCTTTTCTGGGCTGAATGAGCAGCACAAACCTTTTGATTCATAGTTTTATAAATGCTTCATTTTCTGTATAATAATAACTTGTGTTGAGCGATTCCATTATTATTATACAGTTTCATTAGCAGGGGTGTCAAACACATTTTAGTTCAGAAGCCACATGCAGCCTCATTTCATCCTGAGGAAGCCAGAATGGGAAAAACAGTGACTTTAAATGTAAACATTAAAGTTTTTCTTTGTTGTGGTGCAGAGCATACATGATGAAAATATCATTTTTCCACCCACAAAGCTAAACAACTGCAAAATCAAAATGACTACAATCTCAACATAAACAGATTTTAATGAAATGTCCCCCCCAAAGAACTTCTATAGCTGTTGCATTCTACATGTTTTTACAAACTCACCCTGACAGCGTGGCTTTGAGGCTGATAACAGTGAGGCTGATAGCTTTCATGGCAGCATCGGTGATAACTCAGCTCAGGTCTCAGTGTTGTGTCCAAGATGCTAAAGAAATTTGTTTTTTCAAAAAAATTAATCTTTTTTTGCTTTGAAAAATGTTATAATTTACTTGGCCGCCCAGATTAGAGCCTCTTGTCGGGCCGCGTTTTGGCCCACATGCTTTATGCTTGACAAACCAGCATGAGATGACATACTGGAGGGGACAATATGACCCCTCCCACCCCCCCCCCCCCCCCGCCCCGCCCCACCTCTCCCACACTCTCGACAGCAAGGGTCACTGTCAGTCACCTTCATTCAGCTGGAGAGGAGATCTCCCACAGGTTAAGTATAGGTTTCAATTAACTTTGGCCTCTTTTGGTGTCAGAAAACCTGACAAATGAGTTTTAAAAGGAGGATTTCACCTGCAACTCAGGAAAAATGTCTGCTGTCATGCTCCAGAATAACATCTTCTTTTTATATTGTCTTTGATTAAAGTGAGATGAAGATGTTTGTAGATTGCTTTAAGATGAAAAACTGAACATTTGTGCAGCAGGAGTGATTGTGGAAAAATTACAAAAGTGTAATGTTTGTCCTTTTGAGGTGACGCGGACAAACGTGGCAATTTCAGAGAGATCTTATTGAAATTGGATATCACACACACACACACACACACACACACACACACACACACACACACACACACACACACACACACACACACACACAGCAAATGGAAAACAGAGAGAAAGGCATGATGCATACCTCGGCCCCCTTTTTCTTTTAAAGCGACACTGAATCTCCGTGTCCAATCCATTACCGGGGGGATGAAATTCAAAGTCAGAAATCTCTCCTGATGAGAAATAAATGAGTTGCATCACATGCTCAGTGCGGAGGGCCATCACATACATGCATTTGTCAAATCAATTAGTTTCCCACAGGTCTATTAGTGTCATTATCAGCTGATGGAAAATATTGGGAATGAATATGGTTTCACTCAAAACTGAAAATGTCTGATAGGACTCCACTCAGGGTTGCTCAGTTTTTATAGTTTTGACTACCCAACAATGAATACAAGTATTATGGATAGTCCCAACACTCAGGTGTTTATTACATATCTTCAACTTTAAAATACTGTTTTTCTATCTAACATGGACGTTTGATAAAGTAGCTCACCAGCAATGAATTTTAACTATTTTTTAACATTGTAAAAGTAACTTCACCTGAGTAAAAAGCCAAACGCATAAGGCAAGGCAGACATCATTCAAACAAGGACATTCACAGCACTTTACAAGGAAGTACATTAATTAATGTAATAATATAAAATGAGTAAAATTTATTGTTTATTCTAAAGCCTGATTTAATACTCCAGTTTTAAAAACCCGAATTAAAAGAAGTGAGTGCGTCAGCAGGATGTTTGTTCCAGGGACGAGGAGCGTAGGAGCTAAAACCTGCTTTACTTTATTTCTTCCGACTCTAAAACATTTAGTAAATCTCCTTCTGAGGACCTGGTAGGTCTGGATGTTTCTGGTTCGACAAGTAAATTAGATGTATTTGGCCTGAAACCATTTAAAGCATTATAGACCAAAAGTGAGATTGAGAAGTCAATCCTTTGAAACACAGGCAGCCTCAGGTGTAATGACCTCCACCGTCTTTATGTCGGTGACGATTTGGGAATAATCCAGCCTACTGGAAATAAATGCAGACTCTTGTTCAGTCAGAAATCCTTTCATACTTGCAACGTTGTTGTTTTTTTCAGATTCTAGTATTTTATTTCTACATAAGTATGAAATAACATTACAAGTCATGGGTTTATATTTTTCTTACTGCCAGTGTTCAACAGTTCAATGTTTTCAATAAATTCTTAAAATGATCTGGTATAAGTTTAGACATAATTATGCTATATTTTAATATACTATATATACTATATTTATAACATCTAATTCCGGGAATTCAAATTTACAAGGCCGGCCTTCTACATTTGTCTGTTACAGTGGTTAATTTGTGAACTCACACTTGCCTCAAACTATAATTTCACTAATATGTGTGTGAGACTTTGGCTCAGTGGAAGGCACAGCTGTGCTCCGACACAATAAGCTCCAGTGTGATGCTACTCCTCTGAACCATAATCACTCAAAACACTCACATACTGTAGATCTGGAATTACCAGGCAACACAGCTTCCATTTAAAACGTCTTTTTCTTTGTTTGTTTGAATGGTTTTTAATGTATAAGGACACCATGTGGACTTATAGCTGATGTACACTCTCAACGCATGCACACTTAGAAGATCTGTTTCAAGCACAATAATCTCTGATTAGCTTATTTTTACATGTTAGTACAAAGAGGCACAAATAAATGATGAGAAAAATTCAAATTAAGCAGATAAATGTTGTAAACATTGAAACAAACTGACAATTTGAAAGACAAAATGATGCAATTTAAATATATAATTTTAACTAATGCCTTCCAAATGTTGGGAGGGGGGGAAAAAACGTGGTCCTCGCTCAGTTTTTCTTAAAATAAGAGTTAGATTAGATTTATGTATCCCTCTTGTCAAAGAGTTGGTTTTTCTTGCAATAAACTTTCGATCTCGAGTGAATAAATGAGAAACAGCAGTTGGCGTTTCTCAAGAATTACAGCTGAATAATTTCTTCTCTTGTCATATTAGCCATGCTTTGGCCTTTAGGCTGTGTGTGAGATACTGCCGCTGCACACAACCACTGCACTGTACAAAAGGAGTGTCAAACAAGTTTTAGTTCAAGGGGCCACATACAGCACAGTTTCATCTGGAGTGGGCCAGAGCGATGCCTCAATAACCTTTAAATTTACGCTTTAAAGTTTTTCTTTGCATGTGATTAAAATGTCTATTTTTTTCTCAAAACCAAACAAAAAAATGACATAAAGCCAATTTTAATGAGAGCAACTGATTTGAAATACTGCAGTATTTGTATCGTATATATAGTATGTAGTATGGGATGTGCTGATGGAGCTGTCAGGTGTTTCAGTTACCAACCACACCCCTCATGACGTGTTTGAGTTCATGATATTAAAGTCCAAATTGTAAGTTCCGATGCGAGATCTCAGATATCCATTCACTGCAGACCCTGTCGGCACTATAATACAGTGAAGTGCTCAAAAACACGCCTCCTGCAGCTCTTGCATATTTACAAGCTCAACCTGACAGCATGGCTTTGAGCCTCTTTGCAATGAGGTAGACATCGTTCATGGCAGCATCACCAAGATCTCAGCTCTGTTGCCCGCTACTCTTAAGAACTCTGTCTAAAAATACATGAATGTGTTCTTTGACATTTTTACAAATGTCAAAGAACATGCTCAGTGATTTGGCAGGGCATGTTGGAGCCCATGCAGGTCCATTTTTGGCCCACGGACCTAATGTTTGACACCAATGCAATCTGTACACAGAGTCACATTATTAGAGCAAACCCAGTGTGAGACACTGACATGCGACATGACATTTTCTGGAAAGCTATTAAATGTAGATTGATCAGCACAGATTATGTTCAACAGCGCTCTTCTGTTTGTGTGTGAATGGAAATCCTGTTTGTGAGTGAAGCCTTGTCTAAAAGAAGCAAACGCACGTGACGAATGTGAGCGCATGATAGCATCCAGCCCATAAAAAGTATTTACTTTCAATCAAGCTTCAGCCACCAGGAGCTGACAGTTAGTCATGTTGTTATTGCGTGTATCACCCTTCGTTCACCAGTAGGGGGCGTGTTCGGTGCACAGCAGGGAGCTTAGTGTGTCAAGTTGGATTATGCACAGTGTATTACAAACCATTATGTCTGACATTAAACGTCCCATCAGCTGTTTGTCTTCACCCCCCCCCCTCCCCCTCCCCCACCACTGGTTGAACAAATAATGAGTGCAAAGTGTATCCATGTTTCCTTTATTACTGAAATGTGTTTATGTATGTAAAACAACACGTCGAATACCGTTTCCTCTGTGCAAATACAATTTGGTACTTGTAACAACAACCACGGACTCTCATTAAAAACACCATCTAGGTCCTCTGAAATAAATACAACACGCTTACAATTGTTTTGTCAAAAAGTCGACCCCGTTACTTGTGTCAAATAAGAGGGTGAAAGTGCATCGCGTTAGAGGTCAAGAGGAGGAAGTAGGGTTGGAAGGGATGATTGAAGCAAGCATGAGCAGTTGGACTGAGAGGAGGGACGAGGTGTACTATCATGTCAAACTGTTGTTTTCTTCTCCCTGCAAGTGAGGTGAGGATACCGTGCAATAAGTGCTTCCATTACTGGAGTCCTGGTGACCTTCTTTCTTTTCTAAATGCTGTGAGGGTTTCAGGAGTTTACACAGTATTCCAATTCACACTTGTCAAGAACGAGGGTCTTGCACTGCTCCAAAAACGAGGTTTTTAAATAAATAATTATACAGATTACAACAATACCAAAGAGAAAACTCTACCAAAAGTTCACAGTAAGAATCAGAACAAGAAAACTGCCCCCTACAGGCCGCTGAGTGTGAGCTTTTTTTCATAACATTGCATTGTCTGAAGCCAATTTCTCCCCCTGAAAAGGCCCACTGCAGATTTCTCTGTGAGGAAAATGAAATAAATATAAATTAATTCTTTCTGCTCAAGTCCTAATATTGGCATGTTGTCAGTGCATTGATGTCCTTCATCTGAGGCCTCATTTACATGCCAACGTTTCAAGTGAAAACGTATCATTTTTAGAGTTTTTGTCACAGAAAGGTGGCCGGCGTTGTTGGTATTTTCCAACTACTTGCGCATGTGCAGAACAACTATTTAAAATTGCGCAGGCCAGTGGCTCCGATCATCGTTGTCGTGTAAACAGATACCCAAAAAGCAAGAAGGGATTTTGGTTTTTACTTAGAAATGTTGCTGTATAAAAGGGGCTTAAGTTGGCTTTGTATGGATTCATTTACGACCCCTGACGGCCGGATTGGAACCAGAGCAACATCGAATGCATCTTTTTTTTTTCTATTTTCTGTTAAAAGCACATCATTACAGCTCTGAGGGGAGAAGAGAGTTGAAACTTTGAGTTAAACTCTTTTTAAAGGTACAGTATGTTAAAAGATTTGTCCATTTGATGGCAGCCATAAGTTACTGCCCACCATCTGTTAGATACCATCTTGTGGTAGAAAGTGGTATTACATGATTGGGGTAGGTTAGCTTGAGTTGAGATCCCTGCTCACAGGTTAAATAGATGATTAAAACAAAACAAAAAGATTTATCTTCTCACAGTGTTTAAAGTTGTAGATTTTGTTTTGACTAAAAATATTTCATACTGTACCATTAAAATAACCTTTTGTTTATCTCCAAAGTCAAACAAATATTTATATGTATATTTATATATATATATATATATATATATATATATATATATATATATATATATATATATATATATATATATATATATATATATATATATATATATATATATATATATAAAAAGGTGCTATATGTTATAAACCCTGTTTTCAGACTCGAGGAGTGTATAAATCATGTGACCAGAGGACCAATAGGCTCCTTTCTGCTCTCTTTTGACAGTGACATTTTTGCTTTTTTTCTCAGCAACAAGTGAGGCACACAAGTCAGGAGACACATTGGTCCTTTCCATTGCAACCTAAAAAGGAAAAACTGAAAGCCCTGCCCTGTCAGTAGCCAAACATGCAAAAACAAAACAAAACATTGAAAAACGCAACAAATAAAAATATAAAAGCTGTATCTCCTCAACTCTTCGTACCCACTTTTGATTCAAATCTCCCAGCATGCCAACAGAAACAGTGTCATCCTGGGGGGCTAGAAGTTAAAGCATGTGGTTTAGGAAAGTGTCTGAGAAGAAAAAAGGGCTGGTCACATCTACCCAGTATCGCCTGTGGACTATTTACAAGTTTGGATTCTGTTAGAGGCTTCCCACATAAAATTGCACATCAAGCCTCCATAATGAAACAAAGAAAAGGAAAAGAGGTGAACCTTGCCAAACATCTGTACAATACAATTGTGGTTTTTGGAGATATGAGCGAGTCATCGTGGACAGTTATCATACAGTGAGTGGCATAGTGGGATATGCATATTATTGAGCAGGACTGGGGTGGGGGTGGGGGGGTGGGGGTCAGAGCATGGAAATAAGCACTTCACATTCAACCATCAAACCCAGCTAAGTTTAAGACCAGCAGCAGTGAGTCCAGGTCCTAAGTTCACCCATTAGGAGGCCCAGTGGAAGAGGGCCTGCTTCAAAATTCAAGTGCACAACTTTGAGGAGAAAGAATCAAGGATCATGTTGGCCTGTTGCTCCAAACGACATCAAGGCCTTGGGGTGTTTGCTATACTTAGAAAAAGGCCATTTCCGGGCAGGGTTTGTTCCTAGAAAAAAAGTAAAGGGAGCAGGAGTATCAGTTGCCAGCAGTATGTACAACAAGAAGAAGGAGAAGAAGAAGAAGAGGCAGTCAGTAGGAGGCAGCAGCCTGCGCGTCAGGCGTTTCTCCTGGAGTTACTGGTGGCGGACGCGCGGCCCGTCTCGTGGTCCGGTCTGTATTTGAGCCAGCAGATGAGCCACGTGACGACCACCGAGAACATGGCCAGGATGCTGGCTACCGACAGGCAGATGGGTCCGGCGGGCGAGGGAGGGATGCTGTGGCTGTGCACGAAGATGAGGCCCATGAAGAGCAGCACCAGCATGGACAGGAAGGAGAAGATGACGCACACGCAGCCGGTGGTCAGCGCCACCCGCTTGCAGCTCTGACAGCTGTCGTAGCGCACCGAGTCCTGGGAGAGGGTGGTGGCGGTGGACACGGTGGTGGAGGGGGTGGCCTGGCTGGCGGCGGCGCTGGACGCCGCTCCGGATGCCTCCTCCCGGCGGAGCGCGACGAGCGCCGGGTGCAGTGGCGGAGGGTACGGCGGCAGCGCGTCCTGCGGCAGCGGGTCCGAGTCGATGTAGAGGGGGAAATCCTCCGTCACCTTGGTGTTGTTGGGGAGGTTCTGTATCCGGTAGTCCGGCACCGGGGTCCGGTGGCGGCAGACGGGGCAGCTGATGCGCCATGGCCGCTCCTCTCGGAGGTGAAGCGTGTTCAGGCACTCCTCGCAGAACGTGTGCAGGCACTCGAGGATCTTGGGAGCCCGGCGGTCAAGGTCGAAGTAATTGTAGCAGATTTTGCACTCGTACTCCTCGTAGGGGAACGCCGAGGAGGCCTCGCCCGGCGGCTCCGCTCCGCTCGGTGCCAGATCTACCTCTGCCATGTCATCTTTCGCCATTCACATTCTCCGGTGAACACAAAGGGAGCTGGCGGACAGATGCTGATGACGGTGCACGTCTCTCCTCCTCTCCCCCTCCTCCCCCCCTCCTCCTCTCCCTCCTCTCATTGAACCGACATCATCCCAGCAGACGTTGTTGTTGTTGATGTATGTGTAGATGTTCCTTTTCTTCTCCTTTCCCTGTTTTGCTTGTGATCGCGGAAATTTGCGCTTCGGTCCCGCCGGTTAGAAAAAGACGCGCTCTCACGTCGGGATCGGCTGCGTGGGAACAGATGATGTAATGGTGGCTTCCATCCGGAGGGTCTGAGCATCCCACCAAGCAGAGAGAGAGAGCGAGAGAGAGCGAGAGGGGGAGGAGAAAGAATGAGAGGGAGGGAGGGGGACGTGTCGCCATAAAGTCCCTTTAAAGAGAGAGAAACTGTCAGAGCGTCTGTGCGCGTACAGCACATGACATCCACCCTCCACCGCGATTACGCGCACTGGCGCACAATAGGATGCGCTAATTTGGTCAACCGGGGGCGTCGGTTTCCTGTAACAATGGACATCAAAGGTCACACAATGTTCCAGAGAAACAAACAGCACATACGGTTCCATCATCTAATCAGCCACTGAGACCATGAGGTCGATATCAAAGAGGGATCCTCAGTAATCAAGAAATATTACAGTGATGCTCTCTGATACAAAACACACATGAAATTAGAATAGCAAAAAGTGGGACTGGATGGAAGGTTTTGGGGTTGTGAAGAGAGATGTAAGAAGACACATGGGTTTGAAAGTACATGAACAACTGAAAAGAGCGAGAGACCTACCAAAGAAGACAAACATCAGGTTAAAAAAAAACACAAAGATGCAAAACAATAACAACAAAGACTGGCAATATTACCTAAGAGATGCTAAATGGTCACAAAGAGACAAAACAAAAAGAAACTGGTCATTGTGCTCCAGTTTATGTTTCCATCACTATCCTCCACCATTTGAAATAACACCAACAGCTGCAGTAACAGAGACCTACCAAAAATGGCAAACTATTTACTTAATAAACATGTGGTGCACAAATAATCCACAATAAGCCACATAGGATCAGATATGAAGAAATGACACCAAATGACCACTGTGAGACAGACAATCCCTTAAATGAAACATTAAATTAACATCATGCAATGGAGCATAAATTAAATCACATACAGACTGGAGGCCCGAATGATAAAAAAAAAACAAAAAAAACTGATGATTAAAGGAGTTCTGTGTTTAAAAAAAGATCACTTTGTCTGTGCTGCTGCTGACATTGCTCACACCAACACGTCTTGATGGACTATTCTGTACATTGGCTTCTTGTATGTTCAAACTTTGTTCACAGAAACCCTCTGGAGCAGGTATACTGGCTCCAAACAAAGCCAGGTGAAGAGGTTAGTTTGATGTACTGTCATCGTGTCAAATCACAGCTTTATAGTAAATAATACAACTTCTTGTTCAAGACAGCCAAATGCCTTAAAGTCCCCTTTAAATGTATTTATCATAGATTTGCCAGTCCATCACACGAGACAGAAACACATAGGAACAATCACAGAATTAACTTCATTTGTTAAATGTTATCCAAATATCATTATGCAGAAAACAAACATATTTAAAAAATACAAACTTTATAAATCCCACCCTTTCCCCATAATTTATTGAAAAAATATTCCATTTACTTATGAGAAACCTGAATAAAAGACTCAAACAATGTAAAAAGAGTTAACACAGTGTCATGCAAATGTATTGTAGCAATATGACAAGTGCATAATTTTCATTAAAAAGAGTAAATCATCGTTTAAAAAGAGTTCAAACTATGCAAAAACCTCTTGAGCTACGTGGAAAAGGATGTCAAACGTTTTTTGATAATGCTATAACAATGTAATAATGACTAAAAAACGACTACAAAGAGTTAACACTATATAAATTGGCTAAAACAACTTTAAAAGAGCCAAACGGTGTAAAAAGAGGTCAATGTGAAATCATAACACCAAATAAAAAAAAAAAGTACTACAAAGTAAAATTGGCTAAAAGAACTTGAAAAAAGACTAAAACAATAGAACATTGGATAAAACTATCAGCAAAAAGTGCTAAAACCATACACTATGGGGTAAAAAAACGTAAAGGGGTATAACAGTGTAAAAACAGCTAGTAGAACTTGAACAAAGCAGTTAAAAGTACAACAACAAATGACATGATACTGAATGAAAAAACACAACTGGATTTAGAGAAACAAACTTACATTTGGTTTAGTTTTGTGTACACAGGTAAAGCAGGTGTCATTATTACCCCCAGCAATAAATCTCACATGATAAGACCTGCTGCAGTGTCAGGGTAAAGGTCAGGGAACGTTTTACTATGAACTACACTTACACGCACACGCGCGCGCGTGTTAAGCCCCGCCCCGTTACGCTCACCTGTGCCATAGAGTGACCGCACCTGTGCGCTCTGCTGTCTGCGCTCTGCAGCGGGGATGCGCCCTGTCCGGGCTTAGGATCACTCCAGGATCACTCCAGGATCACTCCAGGATCACTCCTCTCTCCTCTGAGCCCGACACGATGGATCTGCTGGCCTACCTCCAGGATCCGGAGCTGGTGGCCCGGTTCCAGAGGCGCTGCGGGCTCTTCCTCGTCGAAGCTCCGCATCATAACCAGAGGAGGCAGACCGGGAACCAAGCACGTGGACAGCTGAGGGGGCCATGGGACCGCCAGGACACCAACTCCAACTATAAATACAAGGAGAACGGATATGCTGCTGATGTAAGTCATACAATACAGAACATTTATCAAATGTAAAAAAAAAAAAAATATTTGTGGTAATAATAAAGAGAAAGCCCACTTAAGTTGCATTAATCCCTACAAACTGGAAATTGCATTAGAAGTTATTCGTTATAGTAAAATACAGTACAAGTTGAACAAACGGCACATTAATCCATTAAAAATAATAGCTTAAGAGATTATTCAAACTCAACCGTTACTGGCTTTTCTTGTTTGTCTGGGTGGCTGTGACAGCCACACGTCTTAAGGACAAACTGTGAGATGTGAGCATATTTCTGCCTCTGCTTAAAAAAAAAAAAAAAAAAAAAAAAACTTGTTTTGTGAACACACAGTTGCAGTCGACTAAGGAATCTGAGATGTCTCGATAAAGGTTAAGCAGCAGTAAAACCATATAAAGCTCTGGCAACTGGAATATTTCAATGAATGTCAATTTGAGTGGAAATTGCACTTGCATGCAGCCAAAATACAAAAGTTGAGTTGATGAGAAAAAGGCCATAGTGACGTTGAATTGTGTTTTGACCTTTTATATGGTTTTAGAGAAAAACATTGACTCAATTTAAACAGATTTACAAGTGCTATAAACAAGAAGTATGTACACATTAGCAAGTTTATCACTGCTTCTTTGTTCATTTATTCATTTGTTTCTCCCTAATGCACTCTA